>NC_133393.1:147917815-148225963 GCF_047511655.1 Castor canadensis
TGTACTGTGGGGTCAGAATCCCTGAAGGCAGCCCTGAAAGGGCGATGCATGAAGCTGGGAAGGTGAAGCCAGAGATGCAATGGAGATCCTGGTAAATTGGAGATGCCAGGAATGTGGACTGTCTGCCAAGGAAAACCACAGGCATTGAGCAAAGCCAGCCCAAGAGAGAGGCCACAGCTGGCAAAGATGTAGGGGCAGGGCTGCCCAAGGCAAGTGGGGCTCACACCATGCCATCGTGTGTCCTGGGTGTGAGATATGGAGCTACAGGACTCAATAATTCTCTGCTGGCTTTCAGTCTTGCTTTGCTCTGATCCTTCTTTGCTATTTTCCTATTCCTCCCTTTTGGAGTGGGTGCGTGTACTCTGTGCCATTAGATCTTGGAAGTGAGTAAACTTAGTTTTGTTTTCACAGGGGCTCACAGCTAAGAGTTTTCCTTGAGTTTCAGTTGCTATGCAGGTGCTCTCCCACTTGAACCACATCCCAAACCACCTTTACTTTAGTTATTTTGGGGATTAGGTTTTGATTTTTGCCCAGGTGGACCTGGACTTACACTCTTCCTGTTTATGCTTTCCAAGTACCTGAGACGAGAGATTTATGCCACCATACCCAACCACTGGTTAAAATGGGGTCCCAAGGACTTTTTGTCTGGGCTAACTTCAAACTGTGGTTTTCCCAATCTCTGCCAGGACTACAGGCCTGAGCCACTGTTCCCGGCCTCAGGGGAAACTTTGGACTTAAACTTTTGAGAAATGTTGGAACTGTTAAGACTCTGGGGAAGGAATTAGTGCATGTATGGTTGTGCACAGGATCGTTAAGTTAGGTAGAATTTTGACCTTGCTATTGTCTTCATTGGTTTAAGGAGATGTTTGGGTGTCAAGTTGACAAGGGGTGGACTTGTGTTGGTTAATCTTGATTGTCAACTTCATTGGATTGAGAGACACCTAGGAGACAAGTAAAGTACACCTCTGGGTGTGTGAGGACATTTCCAAAGACAATTAGATCATGAGGGCTCTGCCCAGTCAATCCACTGATGGATTTGAATAGACTTCTGGGAGATGATGGAACCGTGCAAGCCGGAGTCTGGTTGGAGGAAGTGGGTCCCTGGGGACATGCCTTTGATGGGTGCACCTTGTCCCTGGTCCCTTCCTGTCACTCTCTTTGCTTCCTGGCTGCAATGAGGTGAACAGCTGTCCTCCACTGTGTCCTTCCTCCCTGATGTTCCAACTTGCTATGTGCCTGAAAGTCACAGAGCCAACTGACCACAGACCGAAACCTCTGAGGCCGCGAGAAGACACATCTTCTCTCCCTCAGGGGCTGATCTCAGGTATCTGTCACAGCGACGACAACCTGACTAACACAGAACCTTTACATTTTCTTAATTTCTGAAATGCCATAGCAACGTGCTTTTCTTGTGTCTCCCTTCCTCGTGTGGAGCACTAAGTGGGTTATTTCAATCTGGAGATTTGTGTCCTTCAGCTCTGGGAAAGGTTTTTCATGATTTCCTACTAGAAGTCCTGTCTTTTGGATTCCACCCTTGCCATGTGCGTCTACTTTCTGGGAATTTTTAAAAGCCATTTTTATCATCCAACCCTTCTTTTTTAAACGTTCAGGGGCTCTTTTCTGCTTCTCAGCTCCTGCTCTGCGGTGGACTCTGGGCGCATATGAAGACAGAACATACCTCCTTTTCCCTCCAGAACAGCAGTGGTGGAATCTCGTTTTCTTCTGCTCACCGCATTGCGTCTCCTTCTTGCCTGCCTCTTACTGGGCCTTGCTCGTGTGAGAGCTTTCCTCAGGCTGCATCCTTTGCTGTACATTCCTATTTCAGATAAAGGTGTTAAAGGTGCTGTTGGTAGCCAGGTACAGTGGCTCATGCCTGTAATCCCAGCTACCCAGGAGCTGGAGATCTGGAGGATCATAGGTCAAGGCCAGCTCAGGCAAAAAAGTTAGTGAGACCCCATTTCAATCAAAAAGGTGGACATGGTAGTGTAAGTCTGTAATCCCAGCTACATGGGAGGCAAAAGTAGGACAACCAGCCTGGGCAAAAAAATACAAGATCCTATTCAAAAAAATCACTAAAGCCAAATGAGCTGGAGCTGTGTGGCTCAAGTGGTAGAGTGAGTGCCTGCCTAGCAATCATGAGACCCTGAGTTCAAACTCCAGTGCTACTAAAAAAATTTAAAAATAAGAGCAGGCCTGAGGGTGCAGGCACATTCAGTTTTGTCCTCTGAGCCATGTGCTGAGGTCCCTGTGGCCAAGCCAAGTCTTATGACCCATCAGAGAGTAGGGGTGAGGAGTGGACTCGAACCTGTCACATCCCCACAACTCAGTCTGTTGCCTCACCCCCACTCTGCGTGTGGCAGGTGCTCGTGGGTTCAGAGCTCTCTGGCTGAATTCTCCCATGGGGTCAGGGAGGAGTCCAGCTGTGTGCAGAGGAGCTGGGGAAACTAACTGCTCCTTAACTGACTCCCAGACCACACTGCTGGTTTCGGCCTCCCATGTCGCCCACTGTGGTGTCCAGGTCCCCTGACCCTGAGTCTCCCTGGGGTTCATCGGCTCCTGTCTCCTCAATCTGCAAAGCCCCAGCCCTCCTGGGCCCTAGCAGACATCGAGCTCTGCCCTTCTGGGCTCAGGTGGATCATTTACCACCCCCATCTGGCCTCCCGCTGCTCACACGCTGTGGTTTGGGGTCACAGGTGTCTCCTGGTTTCTCTGAAGATGGGTGTTGCGTTTCTGTTTCTTGTCCCCCTGCTCCCCGTGGGCAGATGGGGCTGGGTGGGTGACACATCCCTTTCACAGCCCCTGAGACCAGAGCCTCCTCCTTTCTGTATTGAAGACACTTCTGCGGTGTGTCCATGGAGTCCCATAGCAAGGGTTAGTCACACGTCTGCTCCTCCTCTGCCTGCTGAGCCCTGGTGGGCAAGGGCCACGCCTCGCCCCTCACCGTGCCTCGGTCCCCAGTGTGGAGCACATGGTGCACATGACAGAACTGACTTTTGGATCACACAGACAGGGCTCATTTCGCCTTCCCCAGGGTCCTCCAGGATCCTCCCAGATCTGCCTCTCCCTCCAGAGCCTGCCCGGCCCTGTCCCCACATTCCGGGGCGCCCGGGTAGAGTCAGATGGGGGTTATGGAGGGACAGGGATGGGCACAGATCAAAGGAGTAGCCAGCAAGGGCTCCAGTGCCTGGGAACCAACACCCCGAAGCAGGGACAGCAGCTGAAGCCCCATAGGATTCTCAGGGTGTCTGGGTTCATCCGGGCTGCTCTGCTCTTCCACGTGGTGGTTGGTGGCTGGGGCCACAGTCGTCTGGGGACTCTGCTGGGCTGGCACATCAAGATAGGTCACCCATGGCTGGCGGGCACCTTGGCAGGAGGTGGGAAGGCTGGTTCAGTGGTCATGGCTGGCCAACACGTGGAACTGACACGCAGGAGACGTCCCAGGAGACAGTCGTTTCCCTCCTCCTGCAGGGCAACAGCCTCCCGGCTGGACTAAGAGATCCTGGAGCTCCGCTGGCCTCCACCCCTGGGCGTGACACTTGCTGGGTGATTAAATGGTGGAAGGAACCTAAGGCAGCAGGAGCACATGATGTCATCAGGGTGAAACAGTGGTGTCTGTAAAGCCGGCGGAGTCCCCTGGCTGCCTGGTGGAGAGTGGAGTGGAGGCCGAGCGAGAGGAAGCAGGGAGGCCAGGGAGGAGGCCACAGCTGCTGTCCAGGGTAGAGAATAGCAAAGCCGACAACAAAGTAGGGATAAGAGGACAGATTTAGTGGACTTTGGGACGCCAAATTGTCCAGGCCTGACCAGTGAGTACTGGGGTGAGAGAATGGGAGCCTGGGGTACCCGGGTCCCTGCTTTGGGAGAAGGAATGTGGACCAGCCAGGTTCTCAGACCTGGTGCTCCAGAGGAAGGCTCTTATCTGGCAGGTGCATTCCTGGCCCCCAGGCCACAGCCCCGCACTGACCTTGGCACAGAGCCCTGAGCCCAGCCCTGGTGGCACCAGTAGCACTGTGACACTCACCTCACCACCATGTTGCCAGCTCCTGCCACACCCACACACTTCCTGTTTCAAAACAGGTTCTCACTGACTTCCCCCGTGGTTTTGCTTTCCCGTGTAAAGGGCCTCTGACCCTCAGCCAACTTGACAAGCAGAAACAAGCGACTCGCCCCGTGTCTAGGGACAGCTGGACACAACCATATGACAAGAGCACTGGGAGGGGTCCTTGCCAAACAGAAGGACCGATCTACAACCACATAAACAAATCAATGGTTTCATGTTGTTCATTCTCGTAACAAAGCAGCTATCAGCGCTGGTCAAGCTGCTGACCTACACCAACAGGAACCCAGGCTCTGCTCATCGTTCTGCTCCTTCATACTGAGCAGCTGTCTTGTACTGTAGCTGCATGCTTGTGGCTTCAAGTCCACAAGATGGCTGTGGCAGCTCCAGACATCCAGGGAAGGAATGGGACAGCATGAAGGGCAGTGTTTGTTGGGTCTATCATTTTGTGTGTGTGTGTGGTGGGGGAAAGACACATTTTCCCAAAAGTCACTGCTCCAGCTGACTTTAACTCATGTCTGCTTGACCACAACTGGGTGACTTTGGAACCCCGGTTGCAAAGATGGCTGGGAAAAGAAGCATTTTGTCCATGCCTTGCTATCCTGCCTACACAAAGCTAGGGCTCTGTAGGCCAAGCAGGGGGACGGGCAGGAGAGGACAGGGTCTGCCTTAGCCATTTGAGCTCAAGCCCTGGGCTCTCCTGAGCCTCCATCCCCTACTCTGCAATGGACTCCTAGCACTTATCATGAAAGGTGATTGGGAAGGTTAAATGAGATAACACCTGTCACCTGTCAGCTGACTTTTATTTACTGACATAACTGGTATGAGGGTAAGGAAGCCTCCCCGGGGTGGGCTTATGGGGCTTGAGCTCCATGAATGGCGACCCCACCCCACTTCAGGCACACAGGGAAGCAGAAGAAAAATGTTCCAGGAAGAAGAGCCAGTCACACAAAGCAGCAGAAAGAGGGCCTAAGGAAAGACAGTCCAGCCTGGGGCAGAGGTATGAGTGAGAGGGAAGGGAAGGAGGCCAGGCCTCCAGGGCCATGGGGAGGGGTCTGGAATTTTTCCCCAGGCCCCACAAAGAGTAAGAGGCTCTCTGGGACTCCCGCTAACTGGATGGGCCCCCAAGCTTTTCAACACCGACCTGATCAGGGTGCCCGACCTCTGCAGTTGTCACTTTGGCACCCTATGTGTGTGGACTTTAGAGTTTTCTTTTTGTTTCAGAGAAGTAACTTCAAACATATTATCTTAGCTTGTCTGAACCCAAATTAAGGAAAGCAGGGCGTTCCCCCTACACCCAGTCCCCTTGAGAGCTGGGGCTTCTTGGGGGAGGAGGTGCTGAGGGTCCTGTGTGGGAACCTGGGGACTCATGAGGGCAGCGGGGGTGGCCTGGAGCCCAGGAGAGCACACAGTGGGAACACAGCATTTTGTTGGCTGGAGGGGGCATCCTGGGCTGTCAGGGGGAGCTCCCTGCTCACACTCTCAGAAGTGTCAGCCCCTGAGGGTAGGGACTTGTGCATTGCCAGATCCCACACACCTAGGGCAGTGCAAGGCATGGGTGGAACAATTGGAAAGCTTGGGGACAGAAGAGCCACTGTGGTGAGGGAGGAAGGTCTGGTGTCCACCTGCAAATCAGCAAGCACTGAGGTGCCAGGAACCTCTTCAATCGTCACAGCACCCCGCCTCTCTACTCAGAATCTCACCCTTGCCTGGTGCCTCCTGGGACCAGCAGTGTCCCTTCCACTGTTAGAACTGTCACTTTCTGTGACCTCCCATAATGGAGGTCCCAGATTTCCAGAAAGGCTGGCAGACAGGTTTGGGAAGCCACCTGCCCTCCACCAGGATTTTGCCGGGGTCACCTGCACTCCTAACTCTAGTGCAGCATGTGATCCAGGTCTGGCCAATCAGGACACAGCTTCTCTCTGACAAATCTGATTGGTTGAAGCTTATCCAATCAGAGTAAACTTTCATAAGAACTGCAGGAGAGGCTCTTGCTTTCTTTGGCTGAACTTGAAAAGATTGAACCCTGCCTGAGAATGAACCAACCAGCAGAAGGCAGAGCCAAGAGGTACAGGAAAGCAAGCCCCAGTGACATCATTCAAACCCCTTGATCAAACTGCACCTGAAGTCATGATAGTTCTTCATTTGAATCAATACATTTATTTTCTGCTTAAGCAGGTGATTTAGGCTTTCTATTTGCAATGGCTAAAGTCCTGACTGGCAGGGTACGAAAGTTTTAAGACTCTCCCAGGGTCCTTCAAGTATGCAGAAAATCTTGAAAGACAGCAGGGGTTGGCTGCCTAGTTAGTTGGACAGATACCCACAGTTTTAGAGAATCAATTTGTTTTATATTGTCCCCCAAAATTAGAACTAAGGCCAGAGTTGCAAATTTCTGAGACACTCCTTTTTGCTCAGTAGAAGGAGAATGCTCAGAAAAGCAGGACTGTGGATAGCAGAGCAAGAGCCTGGTCCCTGAAGGCATGCCAGGGATGGCTTACAGCATGAGGCTGGAAGCTCCCAGAGGGGAGTCGGGGATTGCATGGGACTGGAACAATGGGTACGTGCTCAAGTGACACGGGGCAGCTTGCTGGATCCTGGGGCTCTTCTGCAGTCCCTGGGAGGGTGGGAGCACGCACAATCTCCTGCCCTCTCACCCCAGGTGGAAATCCACCAAGCTCTGTAGCGGCCGCCAAGAAACACCACAAGGAGGGAACAGGACAGCCAGGGCTTTGGGTGGGGGTCCTGGAGGGTCAGAATCATCTGGATGCAAGGGCTGGGGTGCCACCTGGAAGGGAGACAGGCAGCCATGAGTCTGGGGGACAGGCAGAATCCACACTCACAGCTTTCCTGGCTCGTGGCTCGTTCCAGCCTCTGGGACTGTGGCCAAGGATTGCCCTTCTACCAGGACAGCCTTCCCTGCTCCTCCTGCCCCACCATCCTCTCCAGCCTTCTTGTGGGTGTCATGGGGGCAGGGGCTTTCTCCACCCTCCCCTGCCCACTGCTGGGATGGGCTGAGCAGGAGCCCCACAACCCCTGTGCCCTGGCTCAGGTTAGTGGGCATGTCCTGGCCTCTTGGGCCTTCCCTCCAGAAAAATGGGTTCCCAATGACAAAACAGTGGGGAAACTGAGGCTACCTTGATACCCAATGCCTTCTGCCCTGAAGTAAATGCCACTCTCAGAGAACCAAGGGCAGCTCCCAGTGACAGGAAGCCCCTTCAGCCAGAGCCTGTTGTCATGTGTATTGGGGGAGGGTCAGGGCAGCAGGGGAGGGGCACCTACCTCTAGAGGAGGCTACAGGGGTGCTTCTGCTGCCGCGTGGGCTGCGGACACAGCACGGCCCGGATGGCCTCGTCGAAGACAGTCTTCAGGCCTCTCTGGGTGAGGGCAGAGCACTCCAGGTACTTCACTGAGTCTGCAGAACAGATGGCAGGATGACAGAGGCCGGAGTCCAGGAGGGCTCAGAGTACAGACCCTCCCGAGCCACACAGCCGAGCACCAGGTGGGGGTCCCTGCTTTAAGTTCCCAGCCTCAAAGTTGCCACCTGGGGGCTGTGTCACCTCGAGCTGGGAATGTGCCTCAGTTTCCTTATGTTGGAAATGGGGGCTGGTGGAGTGGCTCAAGCTGTAAGAGCTCCTGTCTTGCAAGCGTGAGGCCCTGAGTTCAAACGCCAGTGCCACCAAAAAAAAAGGAAATGGGGAGCTGGGTTCAGCGGGAGAGGGAAAGAACCACCAGGGCAGGCTGCATCTCTCTGGAACACAGCTCTCCTGTCTGGAAGGGCAGGACTCAGCTGCAAGGAACAACTCTCTTGGTACCTGGTTTGCTTCTAGAAAATGACCATAACCGTGTTCTGGCCTTTCCAGGGTGCAGATGACCCTTGGAGGTGTGAGGCACCTGTATCCAGGACCCCCAAATATCACTTAGCACCAGCCCCCTTCCATAGATGAGGACACAGACTCACAGAGGATGGTGACTTGTCCAAAGTCTCGTGCTGGATACTTGCCCTCCACCCAGGTCAGCCTGGGCCTCAGTGAGGGGACAGGAATTACAGCCCCTCCATCCTCTCAGAAAGACTGGCGTGTCCCACATGACCAAGCAAGACTGGGCACAGACAGCGAGACAGGCAGGCTGAGTTGTGACCCCTTTCCCAGGACCATGGTCCACCACTTGTGGAAGGCGCCTGTGTGACTAAACATGTCCTCCTCAACCTGAACGGTCTCCCTAAAGTGAGGGGTAACAAAATACTCTGCAGAGAGTCGGGGAGGAGGGTGACTTCAGAGCCGAGAGGAAGGAAATGGGAGGGAAGGTACCCTCCATGGAGGCCTCTGGCTCCTCTGCAGATGGAAGGGGACAGACTCAACCAAGCACTTGCCATGCCCGGCACCAAGGCACTTCCAACAACGCTCTGAAGTAACATTGGGATTTCCCCCCCGCCTCCCCCCCAGCTTCTAGGACAGGAAATAGACCCAGAGAGGGGCACGCAGCTGGGAAGAGGGGAACTGCGGCTACAGGAGGGGCAGTCCCTTGCAGAGAAACCACCCAGGCCAGGGATGGGGAGAGAGAAAGGGTGGGCAGTGAAGAGGAAATGCAGCTTCAGGGAGGAAACAACTGGGACAAAGTCACACCTGGCTGTTCCCCATCCCTAGACAATCCCTGAAGGCCTGATCTCCCCATCAGGAGGTGGCCAAGAGCCCCCCCCCCGCCCCTGTGCCCCGTGGCCTCTAGCAGCCCCTCCTGAAGCTGACCCCCACCTTGGACAGCTCAGGCCTAGGAAGAGGCCTGGGCACCCAGGGCCAACAAGGAGGACAGCAGCTGCCTCTGCCCTCCTGGCCTCCCCAACCTGCCAGGATGACCAGCTGTGGGGCAGCTCTAATCCCAGCTGACAAGCGTCACTGCCGAGGACTGAGCACCTCCTGGGACCAGGCGCAGACATTCTCCATTCATTCTCAGCTGTGAGGCAAAGACGCTCATTACCTCACTTTACAGACAAGGAGGTGAGGCTCAAAGAGAAGTCACTGACTTAAGGCCACCCAGATGGGGAGTCACTAGCCCAAGATCACATGGCCAATCAGCCTTGGAGCTAGGACCAGAATCCAGCCTGCAGGGTCCTTTCTGTTATCCCAAAGCACATGCTTTACAGGGGAAAGGGTGGGGCCAAGTGTAGTAATGCATGTCTATAATCCCAGCACTTGGAAGGCTGATGCAGAAAGATAGAAAGTTGGAGGCCAGTTTAGTTTATATAGTAAGACCCTGTCTTAAAAACCCAAAAGCAGAGAGAGAGGAGAAGAGAGAGGAGAGGGGAGGGAAGAGATGTAGCTCAGTGGTAGAGTGATGATTGCGTAGCATGCTTGAGGTCCTGGGTTTGATCCTCAGCACCCTAAATAAATAACAAAGGGGTACCCACAGGAAGGACTTAGGCAGAGCCTGGTGGGAAGGGACACAGCCCTGACCTTTGTGAGGACAGACCCGAAGGGGAAGTGGGGGGAGGGCCCAGGGTTAAACAGTGAGCAAGGCCCCCTGGGGAAGATGACCATGTCAGGCTAGTCACCCGTCATGGGAAGGAGAGACAGGGCTGTGGTTTCTCTTCCTGTGAGAGATTCAAGGCCCCTCCCATTTCCGCAGAGGAAGGGGGCAGGGCTGAGCCCAGCCTGGGCCTGCAGGACCCCCTGGGGAGGCAGAGGGCAGCTCAGTGACCAAGCCCAGTAGGTAGTCCAGGGACAGGGACAGAGCTAGCAGGCCCAGACACCAGGGGAGAGGCGGACCCACAGTCAGCTCCTGTCCTCCCCACTACCCAGCCACCTCCTAGCTCATGACCTTGAGGAGTTTGTCTCTCCTGGAGGCAATGGGGAGTCTTTGAGAGCTTGGAGTGGGGAAAAGGCGGTGAAGAGGAGGTACAAGGAAATGTGTCACTCTGTATATCTGCTGCAGGGGACACCTCCTCCGGGAAACCTTCCAGAAAACCCAAGCTCAGCCTATCCTCCAGTAACCACAACCTACTCTACCCACCCCTGCTCTGTCTGTTCAAACCACACCCCTCACTTTACTGGCTACCTGTGGATGCCATACTGGCTAACATGGGGTGCTCCCTGTGCAACACTGCACAGAAGCCTGTGGGTTAATTCACTTCTCCCACACCCACAAGGCAGAAATCATCACTACCCCCATGCCTCCCTGAAACACACGCACAGAGAGGCTAAGATTTGCCCAAGATCACACAGCTAGTGTCCACATAGCCAGAGTTTGAACCATGTGGCCCAGCCCTGGGGCAAGAATGGCCATCCCCCGGCCTCCAGCCCCACCTCCCCTCTCTAAGTCTGAGCCCCATACCGATCTCCTTGGCCAGTGCCAGGCCCTGCGGATAGGTGATGGGCGCCAACTTCTTCTCCTTCAGCTTCTCGATGGTGTCCTTGTCATCCCGCAGGTCAAGCTTGGTGCCCACCAGGATGATGGGTGTGCTGGGGCAGTGGTGTCGCACCTCGGGGAACCACTGGGCAGGAAGACAAGGTCCAGGGTGTGAGGGAGTGAGGGAGCAAGGGGTAGAGTGGGAGGGAGGAGAGCCGAGGTCACTGAAGGCAGAGCAGATGGAGGGGTGAGAAGAGCGTGAGGTGGTGTGGGCCGGGGCAGGGTGGTGTCACATGGTGTGGTTGGAGGAGAAGAGGAGATAAGGAAGGCACAAGATTATATGGGAAAGAGAGAAGATGGGTCATGGCCATCCCAGCCCCTCCGAGAACCCCTTCGAGCCTCACGCCACCACCCCTTGCCCCCTGCCAGCCCTGGTGGCACTGAGGACTCTCTCTGCTCTGGCCTCTGCTGCCCCAGGGCAGACCTCAAATTGCCAGTTCCTGGATCCCTCCTCCCGCAGGGCCACCTGCCCGATGCACCCGGGGCTCTCAGCCCAGCTCACCTTGGCCCGAACGTTCTCATAGGAGGCTGGGCTCACGAGGGAGAAGCAGATGAGGAAAACATCCTGGAGACACAGCAGGCCAGGGTTGCCCATGAGGGAGGCCCAGAAGTGTCCGGCCTGGGCCCTTCCCACACCTGGGCAGCCAGGCAGAGGAGGAGCCTGGGGTTCCCTGAGGGTGGACAGTGCAGGGACCTTTGGGGGGTTAGGATGTGGGCAGAGCAGAGACGCCTCCAACATCCAGATCTAACGCTCAGGAGAGGCCAGGGCCTCTTTCCTCTACAGCCTCTACAGGACACACTACACCCATTCCACAGATGACACAGCGAGGCTTGGAAAGGCTAAAGGTGGCTGAGGTACACCTGGTAAGGGGAGCGTGGACTGCAGACCCCATGGACTCCTCACCATGCACTGTGCGACCGTCTGTATACCAGCCCAGGTTTCTTTGCCCACCTCAAAGGGAGAGCCAATGTCACAGCTCTCTTCCATGGCCCTCCCCAGGGCCTGGGCTGCCCACTGGAGCCAGGGCAGAGTCTGACTACTGTACCAGCAGGAGCCTCATGCTGCCAGTGCCCACGAGGCAGAGGCTAGGAAGACAGGGCACAGTGACAACAGAGGGTAGAGGAAGGGCTGGAGATCATGGCGGGGGCTCTGCTCCCCAGACTCCTATAACTGAGCCTTAAGTGTTCGCCAGGCCCTGCTGGCCTGAAGTGCATCTGAGGACACAGGGAGCCCAAAGGCCAGGTCAGCGGGAGGAGGGGCTGCGCACCGTCTGGGGGTAGGAGAGTGGCCGGAGGCGGTCGTAGTCCTCCTGGCCAGCAGTGTCCCATAGCCCCAGGTTCACAGGTTTGCTGTCCACCATCACATTGGCTGAATAGTTGTCAAACCTACGGGGAGCAGTTAAGACAAGGGACAAGGGACAAGGTCAGCCTCGACTTCCGGTCCAGCCTTGTGTTGTTCTGCTCAGAAGCTAAGACCCAGAGAGGAGCTGCAACTGCCCAAAGCCGACCGTGTAGCTCAGCTGCTTTCCTTTTTCATTTCTGATTCATCATATGAAAATATTTAAGATAAAGTAAACAAAAAGAAGTAAACATTACATCTTCATCGTCCTTCTGCCGTAGGTGATGGAGATGCCAACATTCCCTCCAAGGCTCAATCAGGATAAACTCCTCCCACCTCCTAGTTTGTCCCCAATGTTTGCTGAATGAATGTTCATCCCTGTTTTAGGACTGAGACAAGGAGATGGTGAGGGATGTATTTGGGAAGCGGCCCCAGGAACCTGCAGGAGGGGAGCAGGGGAGAGCGACAAGGGAGACAAGGAAGGGTGACAGTCAACCTAAGGCATGCTGGGAGCTTGTACTGCTGGGGGCTGCTGGGGCCCATACCTGCTGGGCTTCCTGCAGAGGGCAGGAAGGTGGAGGACTCCTCCAGGGCCTTTCAGCCCAACCCGAGGGTGCACAGATAGCAAGTAGGCTCCAGCCCATGAAATGCCTGACCACAGCAGCTGAGGCACACACTGGACAGGAGCCTGGGGACGTCCTGGAGGCTCTGGAAGGGCCCAGCCCAGGGCTCCAGGCTGGGGGCTTTAGAAAGCAAGTTTACCCTACACCCCTAGAGGGAGGTGCTGGTTCTTCAGGCTGGGGAACAGAAAACTGAGATCAGAAAGGTAGAGTGCCTTGATCGAGGCCGCCCAGCCAGTGAGAGAACAAACTACTTGAGAAGCCATGTCTGTCTGCCTCTACTCAGTGCTCACTGCTGCTGGCCAGAGCTGGGCTCCAGGGAGGCCTCACCACCTGCCCCTGAGAAACCCTCTCACTGAGTTCACCCTCCAAGGTCACTCCTTATCTCCTTACCTGGTCCTCTGAGACCTCAGGCTCTTCTGGCTCCTCTGCCTATTCCTTCCCTCACACAGCAGCCAAGCTGTCTCCCAAGCAAGGCTCACCCTGCCCACCTCCCTATGCTTGTCCCCCTGCCCAGATGTCCCTCGGCACCTTAGCTTGCCCAAATAGTCCCACCCATCCTGACCCGTGTGTCCCCTTCACCTTTTAGGCCTCGGCCCCTGCCTGAGACTCTCTCTGGAATACCCTTTCACCTTCTTTCCAGTCAGGCCTCCCATTCATGCCTGGCTATTCCTCCTCCTTGGGGAACATCCTGCTCCCACTAGGAAAGAACTCATGGTCCCTCAAACTCCTGCTAACCTTGACCTTGAACAGGCATTTGGTGTGCCTCTGTCTTTCCAAGGCTGTGGGCACAGTTTGCACTTGCTTTATCCCCCCAGTCTCAGGCCTGGCACCCAGTAAGTGCAAGTAGGACAGAATTAAACCACAGTGGAGAACTATAGCCCTCAGATATTGCTTTCTGCATGAAGCCCTCAGAATCGCTGCATGGTCAGGCTGCAGAAGTCCTAGTGCCCCAGAGGAGCTCCAAAGACTCCTCCCAACAAGGAAATCCTGTCCCCAAACATCAGGCAGCTGACATTTGTCACACATGGTCCTGCTTCAGCACTGGACAGGGTCCTGGTTATCTCTGGGGTCCTCCCACAGCCCTGCTCCCAGTGGTCTGGAAGCTCCTTGCACACACACACACACAACTTTCCCCGACTCCCTATCGCCTCCCCACTGCCAGGCTGACTCTTACACCTCCACGGAGCCTTTCCTGACCCACAGCCAGGCCAGGGCTGCCACCCACCCCCACCAGCACTCCTCAGGGGGTCTCAGCACTCCAGATGGGGACACTAAGCCTGGTTCATTCCTCACTGCCTGCCAAGACCAGCAAGAGCTCTGGTGCCTGGCAGGTCTGCTGTGTGCCTACTCTGATACCGCCCCATGGCCCACCGGGGGGTTGAGAAGAAGATACCATCCAGGAGACACAGCAGGGCATAGTGGTGGTGCAGGGGTCCATGCTGTGTTTTGCTGCAACCAAAATCATACCTTTGGGCCAAGCCTGGGATGCCATGACACACTCCGCTCTAACGTCCAGCGTGAAGGTCTAGGTGCTGAGGCCTCCCAAGATGCTTTGAGCCAAAGGCACCTGTGTCCTTGGTCACCAGAATCTCAGGGCCACAAGATGGGCAAAGTGCTACCTGTCACAGTGCCAGGCGCCTCCTCTGGGGCCAGGCAGAGGAGGCCTTTAAACATCAGGTCATGAAGTCCTACATGACCTGAGTCAACAGGACTTCAAGCTACTGCCAGTAGACAGACGGGGAAACTGAGGCCCCATGATGTCAGGAAGCTTTTCCAAGGCCAGTAGCCCCTGAGCACAGGATGCAGGCTCAGCCTGCCCATCTGTGACGTCCTTAGTGAACAAGGGAATGGACTGTAGGAGGGTCTGTTCAGCCGGAGACAGCCACCCAGGGACAGCTGGCTGGGAGCAGAGTTCCTCACGAAGCCATGGCCTGGCTGTGTGACACAGGATGGTAACTTGTGACCTGAACCCCACTGTCTTCACCAAAAAAATAAAAACCCTGTCTCTTGGGGGCATCAGAGGAGCCAAAGTGACAGCAAACAGCCAAACCTTCCCACTGGGAGATGCTGGGAAGTTGAGCAATTTTATTGTTGATAAGCTCAAAGGCCTACTAGATCCTCCCTAGAGGACCAGCTGCCAGGGTCCAGCTGCCCCAGGGATTCGTCCATGATGTGAGTTCCTGGTGTCACTCACACTTAGGAGGGAGGCCCAAAGCAGCCTTTCACACCACTGCAGGCAATCCTCACCCCTATTTTCCAGCAAGAAACTCAGGCACACAGGCAGAAAGGGAGTTGCTGAGACATCCCAGCCAGTTGGCAGAGCAAGGCCTAGGTGCTGTCACCCAGGTGAGGAAAGCCCACACTGTGAGCATCACTGCTATTTGTGGAGGGTGGAGTTTCTCTGGAGGCAAGCGGCCCTGCCACTCAAACAGAGTGGAGGGCAGGAAGGCAAAGGAGGCTCTGCATCCAGGTGTCACCTGGTCACCACCCATGCTCTCGCCCAAACAGGAATGATGGTGCATTCAGGGAAACCTGGGTCCACAGGTCATTAGTGACTGGTGATTTGGGGACACAGGACGATTGACCAGGCAGGTAGGAGCCTGAACCCCAGGAAGGTGCCAGGTCTTGGAGGCCAGATGTCATGAGGCCCTTGGGAAGTCCTGGCTTGCTTTGCCAGTTCGCTGAAGAGAGGGTCACAAATGAAGGTGGCAGTGAATACCAGACAATGTCACCGAATTAATAGCTTGGACTCTTCCTGACAAAATTAAGCCTTGCAGTACCTTTTCAGGGCAGGCCAGAATGTGCCTTGCCTGCCAGGGTGGTCCTGTCATTGCTGGTCCCAAACATGTGATGTGCTTGACTCTGTTGTAGACAAGTCAGGCCCAGTCCTCAGGGAGCTCTGCCCACTTTGGCCAACCCAGTCCGTGGCAGGGAAAGTCACAAGAGGGCTGAGAAGTGAAGCAGGATGGGAAACGAGGAGGGGCTGCCTTAGACAGGGGCTGGGGAGGTCACATCTGAGCAGGCAGTGGGTATACATGAGGGAGAAGCATTCCAGGTGTCAGAAATGGGAGGCTGGCATGTCTGCTTTATCAAGACAGGCCTCTGGAGTGGGGTGGTAAGTGGTGCGTGGTAGATGAGGTTTGGGGAGGGGTGTCATTTGGGACTTTGAACACCAGGACAGGAGATGGGTTTTAAGTGTGAAGGGGAGCCAGGGGCTAAGATGGGGCGCTAAGTGTTACTTTTAAACGCTCACCTAGGGTGGAGGTGTGGCTCAAGTGGTAGAGCGCCTGCCTCACTAGTAGGAAGTCCTGAGTTCAAACCTCAGTACCACCAGACAAAAACTCACTGAGGCTTCAGTTTGAGCATAGTTACAAGGAGGGAGATGGCAGGGAAGACTTCTATGTCACAGGCATCCGAGGGCAGTGTCTTCCTGACGTGTTTGTATCCCAACACCCAGCATAGGGCCATCCTCAGAGCAGGCTGTGAAAATATGCCAAGATCTCTTGGGGACCTACTAGTTCCAATATTGGATGTAGGATATAAATCACCAGACTATAAATGCCCTGGCTGCGGGGTGGGGTCAGGGATTCTATCTACAGTTAGGGCCTAAGCATTCATTTGTACAATGGAAGCATCACGTTCAAGGGATGCAGAGGAGGGGATAGTGACAGCCAATCAGAGGTCAGCTACACATGTCCCAGCACCTGATTGGCTGGCTGGCAGCACAGCCTCTCCAACTCCGCCCCAAAGTGTCAGGTCCCAGGCAGCAGGTTTAGGTCTGCCTCTCACCTGTCAACCCTAACTGCTGGCAGCAGTTTGAGCTCAACGCCAGACTTCTCTGATCTTGGGCCTGCAGCACATCCTCCCCCAGACCCAGAACCTCTCTTCAACTTTACCTGAGTGCCAGAGCTCTCAGGCTACCTGTTTTCCCAACCCTCTCCCCTCTTCACCCATCTCCAATTTCAAGTGCCTGGTGTGACATTTTTTTCCTGTCCCTGTCCCAAGGGCACAGACTTTGGTGGTAGCAGAGCCTGAAGTTGTTCAGGGCTGAACAACTTGGTGCTGGAAAGGAGGATGGATGAGGCCCTGCACAGTCCTGTGCAAAGTGAAAGCCCAGGACCCTGAGTTTCATCATGAAGGATTTCAAGATGGGGGCATTAAACCAGGTTCAGGGTTCTTCTGAGCATGGGCCCATACGTGGCTCACAGGATTCTCTGACTCAAAGTCCTCTGAGAGTCCAGGACAACCAAGCCCATGAGGAGGCACCAGGGACCTTTGAGTTGCTGATAGCCACTCAGAAGCCTCAGCCTACCACTTCCTTGCACAGAAAATGCCGAGGAAGGCTGGACTGTCCCAGCCCAGCCCCTGCCTCTTGCAGAAAGGGAAATTGAGGTTCGTAGGCTCAGAGAAGGGAAGTGACTGCTTCAAACACCTTCAACAAGGTCCTCCAACCCAGCTAGAACAGGCAGAAGTAGGACAGGATCTCGAGCCAATACCCAGACCTTCAGGGACACCAGCAGTGACAACACACCCCTGTGAAAGGGGTCTTCAACAGGATTCATGCTACCTACGCTGTACCTCTCCCCCCTACCCCAACACCAGTTTAGTTCTAGAGCCAGCCATCTCTGGTTCAGAGGTCCCTAATAAACTTTTGATGACAGGTGGGGACAGCAGGATCCCTCATTCCCATTTTGCTTAGAAGGACAGGTGCACCAGGACACGGCTGGAGCAGAGACGGGCTTCCCTGTCACCCTGCCCATGTTCCTCTGCCCTCTCCTGGCTGCCTGCCCTTCTCCTGTCAAAGCAGCTGAGCCCCACGTCCCAGGGAGGGGTGTCAGCAGAGGGAGCCCTGCCTACCCGCAGTGAGTGGGGTGGGGGTGGAGTCTGGATTTGGCACTAGGGCGGTGGTGGATTCTCTGATGTCATGGTGGCATCCTTGCCCACGGGTACCAGGATTCCTTCTGCCTCTCCCCCTCTTTCCCAGAAGAGTCTGGATCCTGATCCCGGAAGGGGGTCCTATTAAGATCAAGAAGTGAGGCTCGGCATGACCCTGGGCTCTGAAGCCAGACAGACCTGAGTGACCCTGGAAGGCAAGCTCCTTAGCTGCCGTGAGCTTGGGTATGGTAACACCCAACTCCCAGGAGGATCAAATGGCGTCAAATGTGTGTGACATCTTGTGCAAAGCCTGGGGCCACACGCAGTAGGTCTTTGGTGACTGTGGCTTATTCTCGGAGGGTCTCTCCCATGGTGGTCAGTTCATGTCATCTCAAAGCACATGCATCGTGTACAAGAGAAAGTGTACATTATACTGTGCGTATAATGCGCAATGATGACACCCGACACGAGTCAGATGTGGCTCCCTGCCCTCCACAGGCTCATGGTCTTGGGAGAGATTGGGTCAACTCACTCTGGAGACCTTTTAAGCTAATCAGAAGACTTCCTGCAGGACGGGGCACTGGAGCTGGGTCTGGAATCTTTAGTCAGGTGGATGTGGGGAGGAAAAGCACTCTTGGCAGAGGGAAGAGCTTGAGCAAAGGCCCTGAGGTAGAAGTTCTTAGAAAGTGTTTGTCCAGTAGCAGAGAACTCAAAGCAAAGTAATGGACCATGCAGCTGGAAGGGAAGGTTGAGGGGAGACCATGAAAGGCCTTGAAAGCCATCCTGGGGAGTTGGGAAGCTTCCCTGTGAGTGATGAGGTCCTCCAAAGCTAGGCCTCCTCCTCATCCTTATGAATCTGACACCTGTCTACTTTGTCCTCTGTGTCATATGACAGCCTGCTACCTGAACCCTGTGTCATATGGCAGCTGGCACTGCCTGGACCCAGGATACCCTGCCCCTGGTGCAAACTCTGCAGTTTTGTGTCAGGCCTGATGGATCCCCCTTCTCACCCATCCTCTCTGCTTCCTACCACAGCCCTCTTCCACCTGCTCCTGCTCAGGCCAGCCCTCTCATCTTCCTCCTCTGGAGGCCAGCTGGAAGCCACCTTCTCCCTCTGCCCCCTACCCATTGTCATACCCGGAGACAGTCTCCTTCATTCTGGGACCTGGGCATCCCTGGTGTGGACCACAGTCTCCCCAGCAGGATCATGGGGCAGCTCTGCCAAGCCAGAGACTTGCTGTGGCACCACCAGACTGCCTGATCCCAAGTGCCCACATGGTGCAGCCCTCAGGAAGTTCGTGGAGGGGGGACTCACACGGTGGGGATGTACTCTCCAGGGAAGGCATTGGTGGTATAGCTGATGAGAAGGCAGGTCTTGCCCACGGCTCTGAAAGACAGGAAGCACGAGAGGCTCTGCCTGAGACCCGGGGTGGCCTCACAGTGCCCTCCTGGCCCTCTGACAACACCCAGCACCTACCCAGGCCCCTGGCTCAGGGCCTCTGCCTCTCCATCTGAGATACCCTATGTCAGTGATCTCAATCCTGGGAGCTCATGAGAGTCACCAGGGCATTTATGACAGCCCAGACTTCAGGTCCTAGCCCGGATTCTGCTTCATGAGTGAGGACATAACTGGGGATCTGCCATGGTATGGGTGATGGGAGTCAAAGAATTAAGAGAAGAGGGTGTCCTGGGCAGAGCTGGGGGCATCTGGGGCCTGACCCAGGCTCTGCCATTACACTCCTGGGTTTCAAATTTCAGCTCCACCACCCGCCAGTGGCTTGATCCAGGGTGAGTCACCTAGCATCCCTCTGCCTCAGTTTCCCATCAAAAAACAGGGACAAGTCCATCCTCAAGCTGTCTCCCCTTAAACACACATTCTGCCAGGCTGGGAGGGGACACAGGTGGCTCAGTGGGAAGTAGAAAGGCCAAAGGGACAGTTTGGGGCCTTCCCCACTCTGCTTGGTTCTGTCACTTCCCATTCCAAGCCACTGTTCACCTGCCCTGCCACCACCCTCCCCAGGGCCTGGCACCAATGTAACTGTGAATGAGTGGAACATTACCCTTGACTTCCGCCACCCTCCCCCCCCCACCCAGCCCCAGTTCAGACACAAAAGCAGAAGTGAGTGAGGCGGGCAGATAATGGCTGCAAGGTCACACATCAGAGTCAGCTGCCTGAAAAACCCTCCTGCCTGCCCCTGGCAAGACTGGTCAGGGAACCAGGGACACAGGCCAAAAAAGAGCAGAGTCTCTTAAGGCCTCAGGCTGTCCCTCTGTAGAATGGGACAACTGAGCAGGAGATCCTGGCCAGCTAGAACCCTCTGGGATGGACTCCTGAGGGACCCCAGGGTGCACCTGTCGGTTGGACCTTAACATGTGCAGGCAGGAGTGAGAGGTTGACATGTGTATACACTTGTCATTCTGCAAATGAGGAAACTGAGGCATACAGGGCCATGAGAGCTGGAACAGTCACCTTCCTCAGTGGCACCTCACCTGACAGTTGAGGAGGGTCCTCTGCAGTGAGTGCAGCCTAGCCTGTGCCCAACAGCCCCCTCAATGCCCTCCTACCCTCCTGCCCTCCTCCTTCCCTATCTGCCTCTCATGCCCCCCACTTCCGGCCCTTGCCAACACCCTCACATCCTCCTAACCCTGGCAGGCTGAGCTGGGTAAAAACACACATACTGTCTGAAGCAACCCACAGCACTCCCAGGGCATAGACCTTATCCCAGATGGCTGTGCTGAGGGTCAGTCTTGCCCCAAGGTCCCAGCAGCAGCAAACCAGTGACTAGGACACAGGTCAGCCTGGGGACAAAGGCTAAATTGTTGGGTCCCTGCCTCATGCCTGCATCCACAGAAGAGAGGCCAAGCTGGCCTCCAAGGGACAGCTGCCCAAGCTATGGGTGCAGCAGGAGCCCAGGCACCACCACCCACAGTCCTGCACCCACCACCCAGGCAGCTTCCGGGGTGGGGTGGGCTGCAAGAGCAAAGCTGTCATCGACCTCCCAGTAGTGCTCTCTCTGGGGCTGGAGAGAGGAAGGAAGCAACGACTGAGCTGCCTCTCAGGAGGTCCTCCACCTGCAGGGCAGTCAGGATGAGGGTCTCAGGGGCAGCCCAGCAAGGGCTACAGGGAAGTTCAGCCAGGTACCTACCCATCTCCCACCACCACACACTTGATGGCCTGCATAGTGTCCGGTGCCTGTGGGACAGTGGTGACAGCTGAGGACCTGGAGCGTTTCTGTGGGCACCACGGATGTGGAGAGGCTGGCAAGGTGCCCCAGTGCGTACAGCAGCAGCTGTGGGACAGGAGGCAGGAGGCAGGAGGAAGCGGAAGGGGAACTTACCCAAGCTGCTCCCCCACGGCCTTGCAGGGGGTGGAGCGTGTGGTTTGCAGAGGAGCTGGGGCCCCTCAGGTGCTGGGACAGGCCCTGGCCACCCCCTGAGCACCTGCCCTGGGCTCCAGCAGGAGATCTGGGCACCCTCTGGGCTAGGAAACTTATTTCCTGCCCCAGGGCTGCTCTCCAAGAACCTGCAGCTTCCAAGAATTCAATTTGCCTCATTCCTAAGTATGAGCACTTGATGAGTGCCTACTGTGTGCTAGGCACAGTACTGGGAGCTGGCAACTCCAAGACGCAGGAGGCCCACCTGGAGTTCACACTGCAGAGAAAGTGGGGCCTTGTCCCAGATGCTAGAAGCCAGCCAGGAAGTGACTGGGGCCACAGGGAAGCTACAGAGAGGTACCTCAGAGTCACCAAGTGGGAGTGCTGGGGGCCCACAAGGTGACATTCAAGCTGGTTCCTGAAACGTGGTATCCAGGAGACAACACCTGAGTGGGAGCTGCCTGCTCAAACAGAGGCTCCCACAGGTACAGGCCTGAGTAGGAGGACAGGAGGCTGTGGGGAAGTGATGGGGGAAGTAGATGGGAGTCAATCAATGGGAAAGGCAAATGAAAAGGAGGTGAGAAGTGCTCCAGGCCTGTCTTGAGGCAGACCTGTGAGACCAGGGTCCCTGAAGACCAGGCACCAGGGCCCATTTTATGGATGCAGAAACTGAGGGCCTGGGAAGTCAGACGATGTACCAGGACTCCCCAGTTGAAATCACCCCTGGGGCCAGGTGACTCCAAAGTCTTCTGGCACCCCAGCTGCTATTTTGGGGGACAAAGCCTTAGTTCTGCAGCTTTGGGGAAGGAGCAAAGAGAATGTGTGCTTCCCTCTTGTCCAGTAAAACACTGGCCATCACCAGCTGGTTCCAAGTTCACTGTCATCACCACTGACCTTTTGAGCTCTAGAGAGAAAGGGCAGGGGAGGGAAGAGCAGAAGCCAGGGGACCCACAGGAGGGTGAGGAGGACTGAGGCCTGCTGGGGGACCAGGAAACCTACCCCTCCCCCAGCTCCCACCAACAGCCTGCACTGGGAGAGGGCCAGAGCCCAGCATTCCACGGAGAGCCTGGACACCCCCACTCCGCCACTCGATCCTTTCCAGCACTGTTCACAGAGAAATGTGACTCCCCCCACTGCTTCCCTCTGCAACACTAAGCAGTTAACTGAAAACCTACCCTTGTCTGGTGCCCGCCTTCTGGGCTTTGTGTCAGCTGCACTGAGTCTGGAGAGCCTTTTGAGGCCCCCAGCCCAGGTCAGGGAGGCCAGGGGTCCCCCATGGCCACCCTGGGGCTCCTTCACTCCCTAAGGACCCTCTCTCTTCACATTTTTTCCCCGTCCACTGCTAATCCACAGGGCAACCACTGTGTGCAATGTGGTGTCCTGGCTTGAACTGGGACAGGAAAGGAATATAGGTGAACAGGCACAATGCAAATAGGGTCAGAAGTTTGCCAGTAATCCCGTGCTCATTTCTGAGTTTTGGCCAATGTGCTGTGGTTATGTAAATGAGGCAGGGAGGCTGGGTGGGGTACATCTGTGAACTCTCTTACCATCTTTGCAATTTTTCTGTAAATCTAAAATTATTCCAGAATAAAGCCTTTATTTAAAAAAGGGGGGGGAGGGGATAAGGGTATAGCTCAGTGATAGAGCACATGCTTCAAATTGCCTTGTGTTCCATCCCCAGCACCGAAGAAAGAAAAATGGGAAGAGTGCTGCTTTCCGGGAACACACGGCCAGTCGTGTGGCCACATGGCTTGGAAAGTAGTCTGTGTACTGGGTTTTATCCCTGGACCCTGTAGGATGCCGATTCTCTATGCGGTGCACCTGTCCAACTGTACACAGGCAAAACCAACGTGATATTGCACCCACTCTCCATTCCAGGACAGCACAGGTGAAAACTCTCCCAGACTGGTTAGTGCTGTCAACTTCCCCTCATTCTGCATGAAGAATTGTACACTCTGAGCATCTCACTCTGGACCCGGTACTGCTGTAGACACAGAACATGGAAGAATGGAAGGCTACCCTGGAGAAATTGTAACCCACATTGAGATGGCAAGGAAACCCTTAACCACTCTCTTGGAATGGCCCCAATCTGCAGGTGGTCCAGAGACTGTGTGGACAGGAGAGCAAGATGGCAGGGGGAGAGGGAGGTTGAAGCAGCCTGGATGGCAGCTGCTAGATGGACAGAGGGCCAGAAGGACAGCAGCAATCCCCGAGTGCCTCCAGTGTGACAAAGACTGCTCAAGCACATAGCTGCTGGGAACTCGTATTCAATCCCATTTTACAGATAAGGAAAATGAGCCACCCGGGGGCTCACCAACTCTCCTGGGATGGTGCACTTGTGCCACTCCACTGGATGTGACCCCAGCTCTCTCTGTCCCATAGCCCCACTTCACAGATAGGAACACTGAGGCCAAGGCCATGATGCAGCATGGTCCAGTCCCCTTCATTTTCCTATCTTCCATTCTTTCCTGCTTGCTTTCTGGAAGCATCTGAATGGAGGTATAAATGACGCACAAGGAGCTGTACCCATTCCAAGTGTACAGCTCCACACATTCCTACAGCTGTACACACCCACAAAGCCCACCACCACCAAGACACCTGCCAGAGCCCCTGCCGTCACCCCACACAGGGCACTCCTCCCTCCGTCCACCTGTGCCACCCAACACCCACCAAGCTCTGCCATTCCACAAACATGGAACCCCGCAGATCTTCCTCTCAGCGCATCTCTGAGATTCATCCATGTTTTTGAATGTGCCGTGGCCTGACCCCTGTATTAGCATACCGCGTTCTGTCACATGGAATGTCACATTGGTTATTTATTTAGTTCCAGCTTCTTTTGATTACACTTTGCAAAACCACTGAATCAGAACCGAGAGGCCTCTGGGCCCCCAGAGGGTCATAAGGCCACCTGCACCCATCCCACTTTGCACCACTGATCCATAGTGCTCACTCTCTCTTCACGAGGCAGCCACCCTGTCCCTGCTCTCGGGCCTCCATGACGGGTGCTCATTCCCTTCCATCCCTGACCAGCCTGGGCTGCTGGACAACCCAGCCTCATTTTAAGCCCAAATTTGTCTCCCTAGATCATCCCCATAGAGGTCCCAGCTCTTGTCCCAGGGCCACTCAGGGCCACTCAGCTCCCTCTGCTCAACCCAGTTCTTGGGATTTGGGGTGCACAACCCCGCCCAGAAGTAAGCGTTTGACTCTGGGTTCTAGTTTAGTTATCTTTTTCTGGCATAGACTCTTCCATGTTACAAACACCCGGGAATGTCGTCACCCCAGCTCTGTCAGCCGTCATGCATGGCGACTCTGCCACAAACACCCGTGGTCTCCCGGAGCTGGTGGAAGTGCTCTCCAGGGATGAAGGCCACGCACAGATGGGACCACATGGTGTTCCAGGTGTTGGACTGTCTACACTCTTGTCCACACTTGGCCTCGTGACACTTGGTACTTGTGACTCAGCTTCTCATCGTGGTTTCCATTTATGTCAACTGCTGTCTAGTGACACCGAGCACCTGTGCAAGGTTCACTGGGCTTTGTGTTTCCTGTTCGTGTCTCTTGGCCATTTCTGTGGTGGGGCACCGTCCTTCTTATACTGACTTGGAAATTTTCGTTGAAAATTCTGATCCCCAAATTTGTATCTCTATAGGCATCGCCTGACTTGCTTGCATTCCGTGGAATGTTTTTTGTAACTTGTGACATCAATAAACTCTTTAACTGTATGTAACCGAATTTCAATTTTCTTCTTCAATTACTTGGGCTTTGGTGGTGAGTCTTGCTTAGAAACTCCTACCCAGTTTTGCAAAGCTCAACTGTCACATTTTCTTCTAAAAGTCTTCTCACACGTGGAGGCCTTTGCCCCCTTGGATGGATTTTAGGTGGACAGGGACTGTTTGTAATTTTCGTGAGACATGGAGTTAATTCCCTGTCCCCACAACCCACCCCTTGAGTACCAACTGCTTCACCCAGCAAGCTGCTGTCAGGCTGCGCATCTCGGTTGGTCTGTCTGTCCACCCTGGGCCAGTCCTACCTTGCCTCAGTTACCCCAGTTCTACATCAGGTCTTTATATTCACCAGGGCAAACCTTGCTCAACCTTGACTTTTCCAAAATTGTTGTCATTGATTCTTGGCTCTTCCATATAAATTATAATAAGCTTATCAGGTTCCAAAAAACCTGTGTCAGGAATCTGATCAGGACTGCATTCGGTTTCTAGCAGAAGTTGGGGCGACAGTGGCATCTTTATAGCATTCAATCTTCCTGTCCATTAACATGGCATATTTCTCCTTTATTTTCAAT
This sequence comes from Castor canadensis, assembly GCF_047511655.1. Classification (NCBI taxonomy): domain Eukaryota; kingdom Metazoa; phylum Chordata; class Mammalia; order Rodentia; family Castoridae; genus Castor; species Castor canadensis. The sequence continues at coordinate 147,942,777 of NC_133393.1, forward strand.
AAACGTGCATCATTGTCCCCCAGAAAGGTTATGCCCAGTTTTCAAAAGATTTATCTCTCAACATCTTAATACTGTCAGCACTATTATGACTAATATTTTAGAAACTGAATTTCCTATGTGTAGGAAAATGTCTAGTTTTGCACATTGGACTCACACATGCAAAAACCTGGACGGAAATTCTTGTTATAATTCACCTAGAGATTTTGCTGCAAGCGAACCTAAGACTGAATGGCGGGCGAACCTAAGACTGAATGGCGGACATCTGTCCTTGGTGGAAAATGACAGCTTTGTTTCTTCCTTCCCAGTTTTTGTATCGTTAATTCCTCGGCTTGCCTGGATTCTTCACGGCAGGGCAGCAAGGACGTCCTTGTCCTATTTCTGATTTTAAAGAGAAGGCGTCTAGCATTTCAACCTTGAACACACCGTCTATTTCCTGTCTGCCTCGGGCCCTTCTCATTATCCATTAAGGACATTTTTCCTGCTGTCCTTAGTAACAACTGTTTTGTTTTGTTTTTATCATACATGTTTAATTTTATGAGACACTTTTTTTCTGAATCTATGGAGATATTGTAAATTACCTTATCACATTTTCTTTTTTTTGGTACCAGGGTTTGAACTCAGGGTCTTCACCTTGAGCCACTCTACCAACTCCCTTTTTTTTGGAGGGGTTTTTTGAGATAGGGTCTCATGAACTATTTGTCCAGGCTGGCCTCAAACCGAGATCCTCCTGATCTCCACCTCCTGGGTAAGTAGGATTACAAGCTTGAGCCACCAGCGCCCGGCACCTTATCACATTTTCAGATGTCCTTTTATTCTCACATTCCTGGATAAACCCAATTCAGTCAATCTGGGAAATTTTGTTTTTAGTTAAGACTGTATGAATTTATTATCTTAGTATAGTCCTAGAGGTTAGAAGCCTGAAGTGGGTTTCACTGAGCTAAAAGCAAGGAGTTTCAGGATCCCATCCCTTCTAAGAGGCTCTGGTGGTGAATCTGTTCTTGTCTTTCCCAGCCTCCAGAGGCCACCAACGTCCCTTGGCTTGTGGCCCCATTCTCCTCTTCAGAGACCACGTGTCAATTCTCTCTGGTGCTGCTACTTCTGTCTTGCTCTGGGAAATCTTGATGATGGTCCCTAAGCTGCCATTCTCCACTTCTTCATTTTAGTAACAGATCCAAGGATTGCAGCTGGCCACCATGTACACCCACCTGAAGGCCACGTTTCCCAGTGGCCCTTGCAGCTAGGTATAGTGGCAAGAAGTTTGGGGTAGAAATGGATGTGCTGATGTTGAAGGTACTTGGAGATGCGGCCTTTGGGAGGGCATATTTGTTAGATGAGGTTGTGAGGGTGGGGCCCAGGATGGCATTAGTGAGGAGGAAGAGAGACCCGAGCTACCACACTCCCCCTGCCCCACCACCCGACGCCCTCCACCACCACCACGCTAGGCAGCAGCAAGAGGCCCACACCATGTGCTCCTCACACACGGCCTTCAGAACGTGAGCAGTAACCTCTGTTCTCTTCAACTGGCTCAGTCTCGGGTATTCTGTTATAGCAGCAGAAAACACTAAGACACCCACTGCCCAGGAGATAGAGACCCTGGAGCGATTGTGGAGGTCACATTGGGAGATGGTAGAGCTGGGGGTCCACTTGCCTCTGGACCTGAGAGAGAATGCACTCTGTCTTTAAGCCTCTGTGCCCTAGCTAACGAGGTCACATGCCACCATCTTTTGTGCTTCAAACTGTTTGCAGTGGCGAGGGGAGAGTGTTCCCATGTCCATCAGAGAGACTGGCCAGTGACTTCCCTTCCTTGTGTTGCCCTTGTGGAGTTTTTCGATTTTTTTTTTTGCATACTAGGGTTGGAACCCAGGGCCTCATGCTTGCTAGGCAGGTGCTCTTACGGCTTGAGCCACTCCGCCAGCCCGTTTTTATATCAAGATTATACTAGTTTCATTAAACGGGTTGGTGATATTACTCTTTTCTATTTTGGGGACATTATGATAATACTGAATTAGCTCTTCCTTGGATATTTTATAACATTTGAAAAGGCCCCAGGGCCTGTTTGCAATCACGGGAGAAGGGAATGGCTATTTGAAACTACTGATGCAATTTCTGTGGTTTACGTGGGACTATTTGGAATCCCTATTATGTCTTGAGTCATCTCTTACATGTTTTTCTAGAAAGTTGCCTACTTCCCTTGGGTTTTCAGATTCGTCAACAAAAAGCATAGTATTATTGGTGTCTTTTTAATCTCCCTTTTAACTTCTGCTGTGTCTTTCCTTTCCGTTCTGTGCAGGTTACTTGTGCCTTCAACCTTGGTCCTGAGCAAGCTGCTCAGAGTTTGTTCATTTTAATAATCTTTTAGGGCCAGGTGTGGTGATATGTGCCTGTAATCCCAGCTATTCAGGAAGCAGAGAGAGGAGGATCACCGTTCTAGGCCACCCCTGGCAAAAAAAAAGCTCTAGACCCTATCTGAAAAACAAACTAAAACCAAAAGTGCTGGAGGGGAGACTCAAGTGGCAAAGCACGAGGCCCTGAGTTCAGGTCCCAGTCCCACCACCACCACACCACTGCAATGATCATCTTTAAAAGAGACAGCTTGTGCTTGTCAGTCCTTCCCATTATCCCCCCAGGGGCTCCCTGCTGTGCTCACTATACTTCTTGCTTAGGAATGAAGTTTTAGCGTTGTTCAAGAGTTTTCAGCCTGGTTCTGTTCTTTTTTGTTTTCAGGGAGCAGAGTCTCACTGTGTAGCCCAGGCTGGCTTCAGACTCATCTTGTGACCCTCCTGCCTCAGCCTTCTGAGAGCTGTGATTACAGGAGTGATCCACCACACCTGGCTCCTTGTTTTGTTCTTAAGATGAATTCCTAAGGCTGTATCACATTAGCATCAACCTATGTTTGGTTTTCTTTTCACTGTAGTGAACTAACATTAAACTTATTACATGGTTTTGTTTTGTTTCTTGGTGGTACTGGGGTTTGAACTCAAGACTTTGCATTTGCTAGGCAGGAGCTCTACTGCTCAAGCCATACCTCCAGCCCTTTTTACTCTGGTTATTTTGGAGATAGGCTCTCATTTTTTGCCCAAGCTGCCCTGGACCACAACCCTCCTCTTTTATGCTTCCTGCCATCCCTGAGATGACAGGCACACACCACCACACCCAGCTTAGTTTCCATTGAGACAGGAGGCCTCACAAACTTTTTGCCCAACTGATCTCAAACTGTGCTTCTCCAAATCTCAGCCTCCCAGTTAGCTAGGATTACAGGCAAGAGCCACCGGCACTTGATATGCAATATTTTATCATGTGTTTAACTGAATTTTTGGGGCTTTACTGGGGTTTGAACTCAGGGCCTCAAGCTTGCCAGGCAGGGCCTCTACCAGCCCTAAATTTTTTTTTTTTTTTGTGGTGCTGGGGATTGAACCCAGGGCATTGTGCCTGCTAAGCTAATATTCCAGCATTGAGCCACAACCCCAGTCTTTTTTTTTTTTTTAAGGCAGGATCTTGCTTTGTAGTCCAGGCTGGCCTCAAACTCACAATTTTCCTGCTCCACCTCCCAAATGCTGAGATTACAGGCATGTACCACCATACTACTTCTACATATTTTTGTTTCTTTGCAGTCTGGGGTTTGAACTCAGGGCCTTCACCTGGAGTCACTCCACCAGCCCTTTTTTGTGAAGGGTTTTTTTCAAGATAGGGTCTCATGAACTATTTGCCTGGGCTGGCCTCGAACCGTGATCCTCCTGATCTCTGCCTCCTGAATAGCTAGGATTACGGGTGTGAGCCATTGGCACCTGGCCACTTCTACATATTTTTAAGCTTTGCTGTGATTTTCCTTTTGGTCAATGAGTTATTTGGAAGAATGTTACTAATTTCCAAATGACAGGAAAGGGTTGTTCCTTATTGATTTTTCTCTTGGTAACAGATATTGTAGACAGACTGTGGACTGTGCCACACTAACTCTCCTAACTGTGCTGAGACTTGCTCTCTGACACAGAGTGAGTTTTCCAGGGTTTGTCATAAATGCAAATGCACAGAGAGAGATGTGGATATTCCACGTTCTCGTGTGTCTGTACATCTAAGATGTTAAGCGGCTCTTTGAATCTCCTATGTGCTCGTAGAGACAGCTTCATCTGTCTGAGAGGTGTGTAATTCTCCCGTGACGACAGTGATGTGACCTCTGCTCGGATTCCAGCACTGTTTGACCTTCACATAACTTTAGAATTGTTCTATCTCCCTGAGATTTTTCACCTTTTATTAAAATAGCTGCCAAATTTTTAAAGTCTTTAACTACACTCCAAGATCTGGCACAAAGCTCACAGTAAAAAGAGCTTTTAAAAAAATTTTAAGTGGAAAATTTGGGGGTAGAATATCTCTGGCAGGCACCCTGGAGTCAGGGCTGGGTCAAGTTCCCCTCTACTTAGATTAGCCCATGTTCAGTGTCACAATCAAAAGAGGTGACAGAACAGGGTGGCCAGCTCTGGTTGGTCCCCAGCTGGGATCAGGTCCCAGCCTAACAGGTTCCTCCCCAAAGTGATTGGCTAGAAGCTGACCCTGTCCCTCCACCCTGCTCCCTGGGTTGTCCACCTTAGCCACGCTTCAGTTCCAGTGACCCTTCCCCCCATGCCAGGGAGGTGGCCCTGAAGGTGTGGCACAGACAGGGCACAGGAAGGGACTTTCTCCCAGGAGATCCCCATGAAGAGCACGGGCCCCTCTGTACATCAGGGACTTTCCTGCCCAGAAAGCCAGCATTCTGCCTCCAGGCCAAGTCAGTGCCCCCAACACACCCAGACACCAAGCAGAGCCAGGCTCTGCTTGCCCAGGTCCCAGGGGACTCTCTGAGCTCCCCCAGCTGCCCTCGGCTAGAGGGGTGGACAACGGCAGCTCCTCCTGCAGGTCCCCACCATGCACCCCACACACACTGCACCTGCTGCTCACCAACCAGCGAGGCCCTGGTCCTTCCCTCACCTCAAGGTCATTTCAGGCTGTGAGTCCTGGACCTCTGCCACTCCTACTCCAGCACCCAGTCCATCCCTCACACTCAGTCTCCCGCTTGCCCCTCCCAGGACAGCATGGCCATCCCAGTCCCCTAAATTGGGACCGAGGCAGCATACATTAAAGAGTTTTTAAAAGCTTTTAGTAACATTTTAACATTTTCATATACTGGGCAATCTGCTCACATGGTCCTTGTTGACTCAGAGGTCCACAAGGGCTTGTCACACATCTGCCTTCTGCTCACCTCCAGCCACTCAGGTCCCTCCTGGGGCCACCTCCATTGCTGGTTTCTCCTGTCCCTCCTGTATTCCAGCAGGGACACACTTCTTTATTTCCCTTCTCAGCCCCAGTGCATTCTCTTCTCAGTCTCCATTAAGGATGCGCCTTGAAGTCTGTTCTCTATTCATGAACACCGTCCGTGGATATGGCCCCGCTATACAGACCTGAGGTATGAGTCTGAGTAGTTCCCACTGAAGGAAAGAAAGGGACATCTCCCCTGCCTTTTGTCACTTCAGCGATGCTGCCAGTGTCACAGGGCATGTGTGCTGTTTTGTACAGGTGCGGGCACCTGAAGGTGGCCTTCCCAGCCAGGACAGGTGACTGGGGAACAGGTCTGTGCCTTGGTGCCCACTTGCCCTCCACGGGGGCTGTACCCACACATATGCCCACTAGCAACGTGCTAGCAAACTCCCGTCCCCTCATTTGCACCCCACGCAGTGTCTGACAGCACTGTGTCTGGTAGTCTTATACCATTGCATGAAGTTGAAATTTGCATTTCTTCTAGAATGGTGGACACATTTATGTCTCCTTTCTACAGACCTGTGTTTTATACTCTTTGGTGTTGGCCTTTCCCACTGATTTCCATGTCAGGGAAATGAGCTCTTGTCTGTCCCATGGGCTTCACTCTGGTGGCTCGAGCCCCATGGATGTCGTCTTCATGAGTGTATCTCAGTGAATCGATGTTTTCTTTGATGGCCTCTGGGTTTCAGGGGATTCTTAGGAAGGCTTCTGCCGCTCTGCAGTGATGTTTGTAAAACCTTCTTCTCTGGTTTCACCTTGTAGTTTTATGGTTTGATATCTCACACATCCCTTATTACTCCATTGTGTCGGTGGGGTAGACACAATTTGGTGTTCATTCAGAGGGTGATCCACTAGCCAACGCCCTTTGCCCTGGTCACACACGTCCTCTCCACAGTGACAAGGAGGAAGGCCTTTGCCAACTCAGGATCAGCCTCGGCTCTGCAGAGTTGCAGGGATGGAAGGGGTTTCCAGACAATGGCACTGTCAAGGGAAAAGGCCAGAGGTGGGAAGGGGCTCAGGGTGTCCTCAAAGCCACCAAAAAGGTGGAGGGGCTGGGATGAAGCACACAGAGAAGAGTGCCCAGGTGCCAGAGAGGTTCACTAAAGCCATTTGAGATTTATGCTGGTGTGAGCCAAGAAACAAAACTGTGTGATCTGAATCTGGAAGGCACCCTCTGGTGGCCATATGAGGAACCGACCCTAGTGTGACAAGGGCAGAAGCCAAGACAGCCCGGCTGCTGCAGTATCCAGGTAACAGGTGACCGAGGCATGGACCAGAGAGGCAATGAGGACAACACAAGATGATATATCTTGTAGAGTTTTCAGGATTTGCTGATTGGGTCAGAAACGATGCCAGGCTTGTTCTTAGTGACTTGGCAGGTGAGGGTATCTCTTAACCGGGTGGGTGGGATTTGTGACTGTGAGGAAGGGGCCTCGGAGGCAAGCCCCCATCCTGGATATTCAGTCAAGAAGCATGTTGGATAGGTGGGTGGGACGAGGGGAAGAATCCAGGTTAAGGGCATAGCATGAACCTGCCCAAATGTGGACGGTATTTGCTATGGATGGAATATTTTGTCCCCCAAACACACGTGCTGAAACCTAACTCCAATCTGATGATATTTGGAGGTGGGACCTTGGGAGGTCATTAGGTCATGTAATGGCCAATTTGACTGGACCATGAATTGTCCAGGAGATCAGCAAGGCACACCTCGGGGTGCGGGGGGTGAGGGGTCCAGAGACCATTCGATCGTGAGGACCCTGAGCTACCACATGGACAGCGTGTGGCCTTAGTGGGCGGTGGTGAGGGGGCCTGGTTGGGGGACACAGGTCACTGGGGGTGTGCCCTTGGGGCAGCACCTTACCCTCACCTCCTCCCACACTCCCACCACCATGATGTTCTGCCCAAGCCATGGAGCCAAGCAACTGTGGCCTGAACTTCTGAAACCCAGGGCCAAAATAACTTCTTCCTCCTTTAAGTTATGGCAGTCAGGGATTTTGTCACAGCAATGAAAAGTAAGTAACACACCTCCTTATGAAAGAGCCCAGAGAGCAGCTTCTGCCTCGACCACGTGAGGACCCAGTGAGAAAGTGGCCACCCACCAGCCAGGAAGCATCCCTTTTCATACTGAATTGGCCAATTCCCAGATCTTGAACTTCCGGCCTCCAGAATCATGAGAAGTGGATTTCTTTGTTTATAAGGAATCCAGTCTCTGGCATTTTGTTACAGCAACCAGAAGAGGATAAGTCATTGATTATTGATTGAATGGTTGATTTGAACTGATATAAAATTTAGGATTTACTTTATTCCCCTCCCCCATGTTATTAAATATGATTGACAGCCAGGTACAGTGACCAACACCTGTAATCCCGGAACTCAGGAGGTGAAGCAGGAGGATCAAGAGTTCAAGGCCAGCCTCGCCTACATAGTGAGCCTTGTCTTAAAAACAACAAAAAAGTTATTATTGACAAATAAAAATTGTGTGTATATACATATGTATATAAACATTTTGTTAGCATACATTAGTTGTACAGGGAAAACTGTGCATATTTACAGATCACTCCATTGTGTTTTGATGTCTGCATCGTGACATGGTTAAATCAAGCTAATTAACATATCCCTCACCACACATATTTATTTTCTGCGGTGAGAACATTTAAGATCTACTCTCTTGGCTATTTTCAGAGACTTGTCATTTTTAATTTCAGCCTCCAAGCTGTGTGATGTGTGCAGACCTTACTCACCTGTCTAAAGAAACTTGGGTTCCTTGGCCGGCGTCACCCCTGTCCTGTCCCCACTCAGCCCTGGCAGCCACCATCCTACTCCATTCCTAGGAATTCATTGCTTTTAGGCTCCTAGGTGAGATCGTGTGGTACTTGTCATTCTGTGCCTGGCTTGTTTCACTCAGCATTACATCCTCCAGGTTCATCCACATTGTCGCCAAGGTCACAAATATGGATCACGTTTTCCTTAAGGGGCACAGAGGCTGCTGCCGCTTCCTGGCTATTGTGACAGGTGCTGCAGTGGACACGGAGGATGGGAGTCTCTCTCTCTCTCTCTCTCTCTCTCTCTCTCTCTCTCTGACACACTGATTCCCCTTCCTTTGGGGACACAGCCAGCACAGAGAGTTCTGGGTCACATAGGAGTTCGATTTTTACTTTTCCAGGAGCCTCCAATCTGCTTTCCGTGGTGTCTGTACCACTTTCCTTTCCCACTGCCAATGGACTATTTCTCCACACTCAACAACATTTGGGTGACAGTTCTGACAGGTGACGTGCCATTGCATCCCTGGCGGTTCATTGCCATGTATCTACTTGCCTGTCTTCTTTTGAGAAATGTCTATTCGATCTTTTGCCCATCTTAAACTGAGGTTATCTGTTTTCTTGCTGTTGAATCATTTGGGCTCTTTATATATTCTGGATCGTAGCCCTTTATCAAATGTTTCCTCCTGTTCCATGGAGGCAGTACTAGAATTTGAACTCAGGGCCTCGCTCTTCTCAGGGAGGCACTCTACCAGTGGACCCACTTGCCAGCCCTTTTCTGTATTTAGTATTTTTCAAAATAGGGTCTCTCGAGCTATTTGCCTGGGCTGACTTTGAACTCTGATCCTCCTGATCTCAACCTCCTGGGTAGCCAGGATTACAGGAGTGAGCCACTGGAACCTGGCTGCCTTCATCTCTTTTGTTGCCTGGGTTTTGGGGTCACACTAAAAAAGAAAAGTTTTTTCCTGTTTTCTTCTAGCACTTTCACAGTTTCGGGTCTTACTGTTCTGTAGTCAATCCATTTTGAGTTGATCGCTACACATCACGTGAGCTATGGGTCCACTCTCGTTCTTCTGCATGTGGATATCCAGTTCTCTCTGCACCATTTAGTGAAAGACTGTCTTCCCCACATTGTGCGTTCTTTTTGAAAATCAGCTCACTGTAAATGCATGGCTTTATTTCTGGACTCTCTACTGTGGTCTATTGGTCTATACATCAGATTTTTAGCCAGCGCCATACTGTTTTAACCACAACCACTCTGCAGTGTGTTTTGAAATCAGGTAGCGTGATGCCTCTAACTTTGATCTTGCTGTTCAAGATTGCCTTTGCCAGGTGTGGTTGTGCACACCTGTAATCTTAGCATTTGGGGGGCTGAGGCAGGAGAATTGTGAATTGAGATCCTGTCTCAAAAAAAAAAAAGGCCGGCACCGGTGGCTCATGCTTGTAATCCTAGGTATTCAGGAGACAGAGATCAGGAGGATCACAGTTCAAAGCCAGCCTGGGCAAACAGCTCGTAAGACCCTATCTCGAAAAAACCCATCACAAAAAAGGGCTGGTGGAGTGGCTCAAGTGGAGTTCAAACCCCAGGACTGCCCCCCTCCCAAAAAAGGAAACAGATTGCTTTGGCTATTCAGGTTCTTTCATGGATCCATACCGAAACAATTTCTGTGAAAAGTACCATTGGAACTTGGCTTTTGGAGCATAGGCGTTTTAGCATTGCTGACCTTTCCAGTCCAAGAACATGGGTCATCTCTCTCTTTGTTTATCTTCAAGTTTTTTCATGATTGAAGACACTAAGACAATATTTAAAGCAAAACCTAAAAACTTACCTCTAGGCTCCACCTCTTAACGTTCCCACCAAGTCACACTGAGGATCAAGTTCCCAAATGTCACCCTCATCTGACACAGAAAGGGCCCCTCCACCGCCCTCTTCCCTTCTCAGAGGCCTGGAGACAAGGCCTCTTTAAGAAAAGGCAGTTAACTGAAGCCAGAGGAGACAGCCTTGACCCAATCTCATTAGTGGTTTGTTTCTTTGTTTCTTTGTTCCTTTGTTTGTGACAATTTACTATGTAACCCAGACTGCTCTCAATCCTCCTGCCTCAGTCTTCCAAACTCTGGGATTACAGACGTGCATCATCACACCTGGCTGTCCTTATAAGAAGATTAAGACACAGACAGGTACAGAAAAAAATTATGAGAAGACAAACCAAGCAGAGAATTCTCAAAAGCAAACAGTCTACTGGCACCTTCACCTTGACCTTGACCTTGACCTTCCCAGCATCCAGAACTGTAAGAAAATAATTTTGGTTGTTTAAGCCATGAAGTCTGTGCTTTTTGTTATGGCAGCTGAGTGGATGAATACGGGTGTTATCAGTGCTCCCAAAATTGTCTGTTACTCACCACTCTATTAAAAATGCCACTCAAAGGCCACCTGCAATGCCCAGATTTCTAAACCCATGGTCCTTATATCTGTCATGTTTCAGTGCAGGATTTACAAACCACACCAGGTATCTTAAGCAGAAAAGGATTTAACACAAGGAGTTCGGGGCTTATAAAATCATTAGGTGTGCTGGGAGTGGGGTCCACTAAGGAAGGGGTCCAGGGAAGACTCCCACAAAACCACAGAACTGACCAAGGAGACTGCTGCCAAGGCTGTGGCCATGAAGGTGAAGAGTCTGGGGTTGACCCCTCTCCCGCCACTGTGTCTGCCACCCAGGGGTTAGGACACCACTACCATTGCTATTCCTGCCACATGACTCTCAGGAAGCAGGTGCCTGGATGGTATGACAGAGTCCAGTGCTGCTCTCTGCTGCCACCTCTTCTCAACACTCGCAGGTTCACTTCCCAGCAACAGCTTCCAGGAGCAGCAAGAGAAAATCCACCTTCACATACATCTCACAGGGCAAATCCCACCCAGATCCATGTGTGGCCAGAGTCCTAGATGCAAGGGATCCAGGACAATTTGCCATGAAGAAGAATGCAAGAAGAGGAGCCACCCACTACCAGCCTCTGCGGCATTTGCCTGGGGTCCCTCCTGCCTTTTCCAATACTTTTTCAGTCCCCTGGCATCACTGTGGCCTCCTCTGTCTGGCTCTTGCATGACCTGCACTGCAGGGACCAGAAGCAGCCAGGGACCGCACAGTCAGAGGTTTGCTGGTCTCCTTGAGCAAGATGTGGCTTGGAGGCGCTGGTGACTGGAGATGCTGTCCTTCAGTGTTTTGTTGTCATCACTTGTCCTACACCTTGTCACCTATTAGCTGGAGAACAGTGGCTGTGCCTCTCAGTCTCATGTCCACACTCCACGCAGCAAGAAAGGGACAGAGCCAGGGGGCACACACTGCATTCTCCTCCGCAGAATTTCCTTTTATTCAGGAGAGAGCAGCCTCCCCAAGGACTTCCCTGTTGGCCAGAAAGGTCATATGACCATCCTTGGCTGCAAAGGATTCTGGGAAATGATGATTTAGGTTTCCAGACTCTGTAAAAAGAACGGAAGGGGGGTTGGGAATAGATGCTGCGTGAGGCTATTTTTAACATGTGCCACGGCCACAGGAGGAGTCAGTTAGCTCACACAATCGAGTTGCCCAGGCTCCCAGCATGCATGGGCCTAGAACCTCATGTGGTCTCATCTGGTCTCAATTGTGTTTTCTTTCCACCACCTCCCCTCACTTTCCTCCGCTGTGACATAACACTCAGATTCCCGGTGGCACTGGCAGCTTCAGGTTTGCATCATCCTCACAGCTAGAACTCACAACTGAAAAAGAATTTCACTTCCTAGACCTTTCAGCAAAAGTCCCAGGACCGAACCTCATTGGACCTGCTTAAGTCACATGACCACTCCTGAGCCAATCACCAGAGCCAGGAGATAGACTATTAGCTGGACCTGGGTCCTGTCTTTCCCCAAACTTCCTGGAGGAGAGACGGGCTCAACACTTCATTGACCACACAGACAGAAAGTGGAAGTACGGTGACCTCAAAAGCAAGCAGAGCCACCCTTTGAATAAGGTGGAACAGCTGCTGGGTCCCCACAAACAGCAGGTGCCTCACCTTCCCTGCCAACTCCTCTGGTGCTCCTACCTCTGGCTTCACCCTTATCCCTGGGCCTTTCTTCCATCACCGATCCCATAACACAGGACTCCCAAAGACCTGAACTCAGCCGAAGAATCCTGAGTGAGCTCATCCAGTCAGTGACCCTGTGGTCACTAGCATGTTGATGACAGACGTCCAAGCAGATTTCTCCACATTTGATCTTGCTGTGGCATTCCAGATCTTTAAATCCCCTTGCCTAGTAAACTTGAGGCCCTGAAAGACTTCTGGCCATTTCCAGTGAAATGGTCCTATGAAAGCAGACTCACTCGTGAGGGTGAACACAATTGCTACATAGAGAAACCAGCTTGAAATGCAGGGACCCAGCCAGGTGACTCATGCCTGTAATCCCAGCTACTCAGGGAGGCAGACATCAGGAGGATGGCAGTTTGAAGCCAGTCTGGGCAAACAGTTCATGAGACCCTATCTTGAAAACACCCAACACAAAAAGGGTTGGTGGAGCATCTCAAGTGGTAAAACGCCTGCCTAGCAAATGTGACGCCCTAAATTTAAACCCCAGTGCCACCAAAAAAAAAAAAAAAAAAAAACCAAAAAAATTTATTGTCCCAAAGCCACAATTGTCCTCCTCTCTGTTATTTCACGTATTGACCAGACTCTTGGGCATTTTCCACGCCCTGTGACATCACCTGAACCACAGCCATGAAGGCTCAGCTGGGCTGGAGCGTCGGTGCTGTGGGCCAGAGTGTCTGCGTGAGGCCTCTCCATGGGGCTGGAACTTCTCACAACATGGACACCTGGATCAAAGAGGAACATCCCAAGAACAAGAATCCCAAGCACCCTGGTGACAATCGCCAGTCTTACTGAGAGCTTCCACCTCGTTCTGTCGGTCAGAGCAGGCCTGGGCCCAGCCCACAATGGAAAGAGCACGCAGGCTTTGCTGCCACCCCTGATCTATACCCCACAAACCTCACTCATGTCTCCAGGAACAGCACCACAGCCTCCAGGGTCCCAGGCTGGAGAGGCCAAGGTCACCCTTCCTTCTGCTCTCCTTTACCCACATACCTCAAGCCACAGCTTCCCTTGCCCTGCCTGGTTGGCACCACTTCCCACCTCTTCCCCTTGTTTTACTGGCTCACTCAGCCCGAGGGACAACTCTAAACTCAGCTCAGAAGGAGCCTTGATTCAGGCTCCCAACTCCGGCCTTCATGCTGTGTGACCCACAGCGAGTTACAGAACTTCTCTGGGGCTCAGCCTCACTCCCAGGCTGAGCAGGCTACAGCAGACCTTGCCAAGGATCACTTGAGACAAGGGCATGATTGCCCCTCCCTGGTATCTGTCACAAGAGAGTTTTCCACCAACGGCTCTCCGTTCTGGGCTCTTGCCAGTCAGCTAAAATAAGAAGCGTAAATAGGGTTCTGGACCCTGACACCCCTCAGTCGGACCCCATTTCCCTCTGAGCCTGATTTCCCCCTCCCCCACTACAACCCATCATGCACTCAGTTACCGTCCAGATTGGGCTTCTGCCGTGGAACAGCTGGCAGTCGTTTGCTGGGCTGCACCTTTGTGGTTGGCACAGGTTGTCCCCTGCTCAGCCCTTCCCACCCCCAAGCCAGCTCGTGGCCTCTCCTGGCCTGCAGCCCCTTCCCAGGATCTCCCCGTGCGCAGCCCCTGGCTAGCTTCTGTTCTTTGCTCCAAGAACCCTCCACATGTCAGTGGAGTCACTCGTAAGCTGTCTGCCCTCTGCCCAGCATGGCACTGCCGGACCTTGCTGCACCCCCAGGCAAGGCGGAAAGATGGACACCGCCCGCAGTGTGACTCAGATGTGCCAAGTCTCACACCCATCACTGACAGCCTGTAGGTGCCTGGACAGGACGCTTCACCCTGTGGTCTGCTTCCTCTTGTGGAAAACAAGGTGGTCACTGTCCAGGGCAGGTTAGAGGTCAGGGGATCAGTAGGTGCCCTATGGTTTAAACATACATAGTCAGGAGCAGAGGAATCATTGCACATGAAAAAAATGTGTTCCATGTGAACCCAAGGCATGGCTCAAGTGCTTGCTAGGAAGCACCTGACCCTGAGTTCAAATCCCAGTACTGCCAAATCTATATACATATAATGTGATAAAAGAAAAAATCAGGGTAAATGAATGAATGAATCAGGATCAGGCCCAGCCTCAACCTGGTCCAGGCCCTGTCCGTCCGTTCCCTAGCCCAACAGCCCCCACCCAAAGCACCCTAAGGCCAGCAGTGAAGAGCCACGGAGGGAGGTCTACCATGGAGAAGGAATGGGAGACAGAGAGATAGGGCTACACTCTCTTCCCAGTGTCCAGCCATGGCCACGGCCAGAATCCAGCCCATGAGTCCCTAGTGTGTCAGAACTGAGGCTTTCAAGGTCTCCTGATTCACAGAAGCCCAGGACAGTATCTTCTTGGCATGCCATACCCAAGGCTACCAAAGGGGGGCGCCCGTGGGTGGTTATGCCATCAGCGGAAACTGAGGCCAGGCAGGGATGCTATCAGGCTGGCCGCTGTCTCCAGGACGCACCGATGGGAGGCCCAGATTCAGAGGAGCCCACAGACCCCAGTCCCTCCCCTCCCAACCCAGCCCACTGTGGCTGGCTGTCAGCTAACTGACTTCCATGGGGTTTGGGGGGGGTATCTTTAAATCCCTCAAAACTTGCTTTGTTGTTGTTTTTTGTTTTGGGTGTTTTTAAAAATAATAATAAAAACAATACCTTCCTTTGTGGGACTTGCCGTCATTATCCCCATAACTCCCATTTTTCCAGAAGGACACAGAGGTGCCCAGGGCAGGTGCCTACAGTCAGCAGCTGGTGGTGCGAGAAGGAGGGAGAAAAAGGGAGGAGCTGGCCAAGTGGGCGCAGCGTGGCCGGTTGACCTGATAGCCCCAGGTCCTTGCAGGGAGCATTCTGGGTCAGTCTAGGGCACTCTCGCGACCCGCCTTGGTGCTGGCTTTGGGAGAGTTGAGTCGCACCCCATCTTTGCCAGGGCTTGTCTGGAGTGATGGGGAGAAAGTAGCCCTGGCCTCAGGGTTCAGCTGGCTCAGTCCAAGCTAAGCAAGGAACCACAGGGATGGCACAGCCTGAGGGCAGCTGAGGGACAGGAGAAGAGACGAGGGGAGCAGCAGTGCTCCGGGAAAGCCCCCTCCGCCCAGCCTCAGTTTCCTCTTCTGTAACTATAGGAGAGACATCTCAGATGTCTCCTTCCTGCTGAATGTCCTGGGAGTCAGGGGCTACAGGCTCACGGTGACCACAAACTTGTCTGTTCAGCCACTCCTGGATGGGACTCCCATGGCCCAGCCAGGCCACGAGCCCAGCTTTCTGATAAGGGAAAGCTCTGAATAGAACCATGTACTGTGTGCCAGGAGCCCTGAGCACACAAATCAGGAAGACTGCCCAGGGCAAGACGGATTAAGCTGAACCATTGGGTAGGAACTGGCCAGAGATGGTGAGGAGAAAGCATTCCAGGTGGGGACACATGTGCAAAGGCCCTGGGGCACGCCACAATATGCCTTAAAGAAAGGCAGTCCCTAGACCTGTGCAGGGAGCAGAGGAAGAAATAGGCTGCGTGGGCAGAAGAGCCAGGCTCCAAAGGGTCTCGTCTTACGGGCTGAGGGCACAGAGAGCCATGGAAGGCTCTTTTTTTGTTGCTGTTTTGGTTTTGTGTGTTTTGACTCTTTAGAGTTTTATTTTTCCAAACTGTGGTAAAATACACACATAGCAAAGCTTACTGTTTTCACCAGTTTAAGTGTGCAGTTCAGTGGCAATGATATTCACAACAGGCTGCCGTCACTGCCTTGCAAAACCGAAACTCTGCATCCCCAAACACTACCTGTGCACTTACTCCCCAACTCTGCCTTCGGTCTCTGTGAATTTGGCTGCTCGAGGGGCCACACAAGAACAGTCATGTGATGTGTGTCCCTTTCTGACTGGCTTGCTTAGCGTAACTCAAGGTGGATCCCTGGTAGCAAGTGTCAGAACGCTCTTCCTTTTTTAAGGCTGCATAGTACTCTGCTGTATGTTCCCGCCACAGTTCATGTAGTCACTCACCATCAGGAGACACTTGCTTCTGCCTCTGGCTGCTGTGAGCACAGGGGCAAACATCTGTCTGAGGTTCTGCTTTCAAATCCACAGAAGGGTTTCCGGGCAAAGAGTGGCATAGTCAGGCTTACGATCTTAAAAATCACTCTGGCTCTGTATCCATATATGAAAACAGAAGAATGAAGCCCGTCGAACTGTTCTAACAAGTGGGGGTGGGGCAGAGGGAGAATGCTGGAGGGGTGAATCTAAGATATATTGTAACCACTCACGTAAATACATGTGTCCCCCGGTACAGCTAGTATATGCTAAGGAAATTAAAATTATTTTAAAAGAATAAAGAGAAAGCTGGTGGAGTGGCTCAAGTGGCAGACTGTCTGTCTAGCCTGTGTGCGGCCCTGAGTTCAAACCCCAGTCTGCCAAAAAAAAAGAAGAGAAAAACAAATCACTCTGGAGGGCTGTGTATTCTCAGCTAGAAAGGATGTAGGTGACAGGACCGTGATCCCAGGCCAGCTCAGGTCTAAATAAATAAAAGATGACTCTATCCAAAAAATAAGGGCTGGCGGAGTGGTTCAAGTGGTAGAGCACCTGCCTAGCAAGCGCGAGGTCCTATATTCAAACCCCAGTACAAGAGAGGGAAGGAGAGAGGAAGGAAGGCTCTCTGGATAGTACAAGGGTAAGAAATCAGGAGTGGACAGGACAGGCAAGGGGAGAGCCTGGCTGTGACAGCGACAATCACAGCACATGGTGCCGCCCCTTTTTGGATTACCTTGCTGGGCGAATTGCTCCTTGCAATGTTATTCTTGGGGCTTTTCCCCTTTTACTCGGTGTGGTAAATTCTGAGGTCTGAGCCCCGATGGCTGGAGTCACTATTGCAGAGAAAGGAACCAGATAAACTGGCTGAGAGATCTAATCGGTCATTGCACTGTAGCTTTTCAGAACCCGGGACATCTGACAGTCCTGAGATGCCATCAGAGTGTGGGACAAGGACTTCCAACTTGCCCAGAAATAGCTGGCTCATGGAAAGTTGTAGGGAGCCACCTAGGAGTGAAAAGATGGTCGCTGGCTCAAGGACGCCCTGCCTGGGTCAGGCAGCACCAAGGCCACTCGTCACGTGACTCGGCTCCCACCCGTGGTGTCCTGAGCCACCTCTTCACCCCATAAACGCCGTCTTGCATCCCTGGCTCCCTGGTTCCATCTTTGTTTGGGGCATGACATCCCCTGCACCTTCCAGGGCCTGCTCCCAAGGGAACTGACCTCTCTCCCGCCAACTTCTCAGCTCCCAGGTAGGGCCTAGGAGCAGCGAGCAGCTAAACCAGGGGCCAGTCATCAGACTCCAGGGACATTGACTGTCATGGGCTAGGGAGGTGGGGGAGGCGGGGGAGGAGTAAATCAATGCCAGGTCCCCCGCTGGGTGACTGGGGGGCTGGGGCTGTTGCCCACTGAGCTAGAGAACAGGGGAAGGAAATGGGAGGGACAGTTTGGGGCCCCCGGAGCCCAGGGCCACTTAGACAAGCAGTTGGAGCCCCCCAGGAGGAAGTGGAGATGGGGTTCAGGAGGTACAGTGCTGGGGGCTTGGGGTGTTGGAGTCTTGAGTGGTAAGGAAAGGGTTCCTGTGACAGGCCCCAAAGGAATCCCAACGTCCTCTGCTCTCCTATGTCTGTGGGCCCAAGGCCTGGCACATGGCTTGGTGTGAGAGTGTCAGCTGAAAAGATGGCGGCACCAGCATCTCCCTCCACCAGCGTTCTTCTCACACTGCAACCCTGGACAGAATCAGAGAGTGAGGGCGAGTGGCCCAAAGGCACACAGTGAGCCGGTAAAACTCCAAGTCTGGTCTTCCCTGACCACTGCACCCATATTTTGCCTGAGTTTTTTTTTTTTTCCTTCCCTCCTCCCTGGCTCCCTACCTCCCTTTCTTGCTCCTTCCTATCCTTGTCCCCTCTTTTTATATTGGGACCTCATTCACAGACCCTGTTCCCCCCCAACCCAGAAGGCTGGAACATGAAAGCAGAAGGTGACAGCGTAGGAGAAAGGAGAAGGGAGCCCATGGAGTGATGGGTTGCCACAGCTGCACTTCAGATTTGCCTGAGCTTCCTGGCAGCTGGGACAAAAAGGGAAACAGGGCAAGTTCCTCAGTTCTCCTTACTGGAAAAGGAGAAGCTTGCTGGTGCCTCAATGGGGCAGTTTCCCCAACAGCCAGCTGGAGGAAAGTTCTGGTGCCCTGTGCTGCCTCGGACAGCAGCACACATGGCTCCCTTGCTTCCTTTAGTGACTTCTCTGTGGAAGGCTGCAGCCCAGAGCTCTGAGCCCAGAGTGTCCCCTGGCAACTCTACAGAGAGGACACCTTCCTCCCAAGCCCCGTGTGAATCAAGGGTTCCGGGCCCTGCCTGGGAGAGCTGGGAGTTCGTCCCTTTGCAGGCACCTGTGATGCTGCTGTGCACCCAGGTGTGGAGCCCCTGCCCTAGACCATCTTCCTGAAATCCCAACGAAGCCAAGGAAGGCCCACCTCCCCGGGCCTGGGGCATCTTGGGGACCAGACCAGGGCTTAGAGGCATCCCACAGGGCCGCTCCGCCAGACGCTTCATCACAGCTCCTTCTGATCTTGGAGACACTTGGCCAGCTGTGTCGTCCCCAGTGTACAGATGAGGACACCGAGCTACCAAAGCTCATAGGCACAGGCACACGCAGCTCCTGAGCTGTGACTGATGCTCCCCTCGTCCCAGCTGCAACACACATCAGCCCTGCACAAACAGAGCCAAACCTTGTTCCCCCATAAGCCTAAAATGAGCACCTACTGTGTGCTGCCTCCATCCCACAAATGCAGCAGGAAACCAAACCAGCACTCAACAGTGTCCTCTCCTTCCTCCCACAAACCCCCAAGGTTCCAGAGAGATGTCCCCACTCTGTGACACAGCCGCACTGAATGGACTCCGACCCCTCCAGCCCCGAAGCTTGTCACAGAGCATAACAGGTGGTAGCTTTGGTTTTCTATCCCCAGCATGTGGCTTGGCACAGAGCTCGCACTCAGAACTCAGTCATCTCCTCGGTAGGAAGTGACAGCTTTCCCGTGTTAGTCAGTGTAGTCTGTGGTCATCTGGATCTCAGAAACAAGTGACTCCG
This sequence comes from Castor canadensis, assembly GCF_047511655.1. Taxonomy (NCBI): domain Eukaryota; kingdom Metazoa; phylum Chordata; class Mammalia; order Rodentia; family Castoridae; genus Castor; species Castor canadensis. The sequence goes on from NC_133393.1 coordinate 147,962,036, forward strand.
AGAAGACAAAAGCTACCATGTTGGTTCCCCCACGCTGTGAGAAACCCCTGAGATGCACTTGGCTTGCGGTTTCAGAGGTGTCAACCCGTGGTCTGCTTGCTCCAGTGCTTGCCTTGTGATAGCCAGGTAGCAGAGAGAAGGACAGGGACAGAGCATTGCCTGCCAGGGCACACCCCGGTGGGGACTAAGCCTTCAACACACGAGCCCTTTGGGGGACACTTTGTATCCAGACCAAAACCCTACCAAAAGTAGCAAGGTGGACACCCATTGCTCCTGTCTACCCTCCCTCCTTCTTAAAGAAACACCTTTCTTGTGGCTCTTGGGGGCTGAGCAGCCCCTCTCACCTTCCTACTGGCCAAAGGGCTGCCATGTGACCTGCATCTGACCGATCACAGCTCCTCCTGCTCTGCTGCACTGATGGCTCCAGCCATGGGCATGTGACCCAAGCCCAGCCAATCAAATCCTTCCCTGAGATTTTAGTGGTGTTTTTGTTTTTGTTTTTTGTAGACTCTGTCTCTGAAATCCAACTGATTTGAATTTGTAAGGCTGGAGTCGAGAGGGAGAACAGGACACTCAGAGCCTGTGGATCTGAATCCCCAAGGCCACACCACCCAGGGCTCTCCCAGTCTAAGCCAGACTGAGTACCTTTATTCACTCTGCAAAGTGGATGCCTGAGTTCTACATTGTCCTTGTTCCCTTTCATGACTCACGTGACCCAGTCTCCTACAGCTGAATTTCCTAACCGTTTGCTCTGTCATGAGCATCAGACACTTCCCACACTTCTGGCTGCTGGTGACGCTGGGAGGAACCTCTGTGTGACACCATTCCTACCAGTGAACTTGAATGAGGAAGTATGGTCTCCTGACCCTTCACCTCCATCCCTGCCTGTGGCTTCCCAAGTCACAATCTCTCCCCTGCCAGCTTCCTTCCGTCCCAGCACCTCTGTCATTGGCTTCCAGCTCGTCCTGTGGCCAAACCCGGGTGAGAAGTGGCAGGTCGGCAGACATCAGGCACTTGGGGAGCCCCTGTGTCATGCTATAGGTGGCAGCTCCATCCCAGGCCAGGCCCTCCAGAGAGGCCAGCCTCCCAGATACGGCCTCTGGTCCAGACTCCTTGAAAAAAAGGGGAACTTGGGAAGGGAAGGGATGGCAGAGATGAGGAACAGTGACTCCACCACGGGAGCCACAAAGGCAGGGTGCCAAGAAGACATGGCACACACTGGGCCTCCAGTAAACATCCACTGACTGACCGAGAACGCTGCAGTCAACACGGGGCAAAGGCAGATTCTGCTCCTAACCCACTCTGTCAAGACCCCAGCCTCAGTTTCCCACCTGCAAAATGAGGTCATCCCTATGGTCCTTCCAACTCTCTCGCCCTTGAGCCAGCTGCGTTCTCGGTGAGGAATTTTGAGCTTTTGGACAAAAATCATTACAATTGAGTTCATGTGCTGGACCCACAAGGGGTGGGAGGGGAGCAGGCAGTGGAATTCTAACGTCTGAAGTGATGCTTGTGTGACGCTTAGGTCTCTGGAGGCAGAGACCTAAAGTCAGACACTCAGGCCTGAATCTGAGCTTTGCCTCTTCCTGGCTGTGTGACCCTAAGCAAGTGACAACCTCTCTGAACCCAGTCTTCACTCCTATAAAACAGGGGTTATAATAATATATACCTCATTGGTTTGTGAAGGGGATTTCATGAAATGATGAACAAGCACTTAGCAGGGTAACTGGTACGTGGCAAAGTGTTCCATAAATGGTCAATGGTTGTTTTAGGACTTCCTGGCCCCTTATTCAGAAATTGCCATGTGTCATCTCATCGACAATTGTGAGCCTCCTGCCTAATACATGAAAGGGACACAGAATCCCACTTAGGGCAGAAGGCTGACCTCAGACCAGAAAGAACTTTAAGGGGAGCCCTTCCCATCTTCGTCCTTCTTTTTACCTGGAACTTATGCACAATAGCTGGAGAGCAGGCAGCTGCTTTGAACCATGAGGAGGCTTGAAGAATCTGGCCTGGATTCATGGCCAGGTTGCAACAGGGACCTCGTTCTTGTAAGAGACAAATAAACCTCTAACTTCTTTAAGTCATTATTATCTGGGCTTTCTGTTTCAGGTGAACAACCCTAACAACAGTCTCCAGTTTGCAGAAAATAAAACTGAAGCCCACAAAGGGGGCGGATGACACAGAGCCAGGGCTGAGTCAGGGTTTGCGTCCAGGTTTCCATGGCTCCCCTACTGTTTATTCCACCAAAACCTGCTGCCCACAGTCACCCTCTCACACAGTGTGCACCCAGGCTGTCAAATACCATGACTGTGGGGGCAGAGGGAGCTGTGATGCAGTCAGGGAGGGCTGCATGAAGGAGGTGGTGCTTTACGGTTTGGATAGGAAGTGTTCGGCATAAAGGATTTTGTGTCGGGGGCTTGGTCCCCGGATGGTGGTGCTGTTTTGGAAAGCCTAACTGCTGGAGGAAGTAGGCCACTGAGAGTGGGAACTTGGTATCTCCCCTCTTTCTCCCTCTCCCTCTCTCAGTCTCTTTCTTTGCTTCCTGACCACTGTGACACTCACTCCCTGCCATGACGTCCTGCCCCAGCGCAGGGGCCGAGGGACCGTGGACTGAGTCCTGGCACTGTGGGGGAAGTCAGCCCGCCTTGCACCTTGTTCTCCACTGTGGAATATCAGTGACACCTGCTGTCAGAGTTGCGCTCACAGAACGAGACAGCGATAAGAACCAAGCCAGCCCTTTGAGCAAAAGCGAAGTCCCCCACTGCCACCGCTGGCCCTGGGCCTGGCCCATCCACTGGGGCGGCCACCACGTGTCAGACGTCCGCCGAGGCCACCCGGCTCCGTGTTTCCCAGGCCTCCTCACAGCCCTGGTCTACAGCAGTGAAAGGACACAGAGCCAAAGCCACCAAGGGGCCAGGGAGGAAATCAGAGGACACCGGGCACCGGGTCCACTCCCAGCAGAGTCAAGGACAGCTTAATCCCTTCAGTGACAAACTGTGACAACGCATGCCACATGTAGCCCATCAGGAACAGGCTCTGGACCCGAGTCCAGGGTTGGCTTCATGCGTTCTGGTCACACAGTCACTGTCTGCCTGGCATACACAGGACACAGGAGGGCAGGGGTCCAGCACGAGCCCCCTGTGCCCTCAGCATGGGGCGTGTGACGTCGCGCGGGGCCCCAAGGCAACCCCGTCCTGCCCGGGTTTACCCTTTCCTCCACATCCTCTTCTCCAAGCCGCCAGGAAATGGCCATGGTGCCTCGGGGCCAAACACGTTGAGAAGAGTCGAGTTTTCCCTGGAAACCAGTTTATTAATTTCCCAGAAAACAGCTTGAGCTGTGCTGGGATCGGGGACAGCGAAGGTTCCAAGTCCCGGTGCCCTGAGCTGGGCGCTCGCGGGCCTGGCTGGCCTCAACCGATCCGATGGGGCACGGGCCCCACTTCTGTCTTCTGCGAAATGACAGCAGGGGTTGGCTATAGCGGGAAGCTTTTCCTGTGTCACAAAATGCCCCAAAAGTCGATGACCTAAACAACAAAAGTGTCAGCTTGTGAAGAGAAGTTTGGATGTTCTCAGCACAAAGAAATGACCGCCATCTGAGGTGCTGATATTCCCGTTACCCCAAGATGATCACCACAGGCGACACCCATACATCGAAACACCGCCTGTGCTCTGTACACATCCACAATTGGGTGTTGGTTGAAAATGAAAATCTTAGCCGGGTACAGTGGTGTGTGCCTGTAATCCCAGCTACAAGGGAGATGCAGGTAGGACCAGTCCAGGCAGAAACATGAGACTCTCCCTCAAAAATAACCAACGCAAAGAGGGCAGGGTGTGAGAATACCTGTCTAGCAAGTGTGAGGCCCAGAGTTCAAATTCCAATACTACAAATAGATAGATAGATAGATAGACAGACAGACAGTCAGACAGCCGCGTATCAGATCTCACAATTCTCTGAGCAGCCTTGGTTGGACTCAGCTTGCCAGCTCTTCTGGGGTGGCCTGGCCTCGCCCTGAGAGTCTGGCCAGGACAGCTGCCCGTGTCCACGCGGTCCCCACCCGCCAGCATGCTGGCCCTGGCGGCTGGGCAGAGGTCCAAGAGCGAGAGTGGGAGCCGTGAGGACCTTCACAGCTCAGCCTGTCCCACAGAGGGTCGCCGACGCCCGCCAGGACGTGTCCAGGTCTCCATGGCCGCCCGTCTGCTGGTTCAGCAAACCCACTCCACCAATCGCCGTGTGTGGAGGCCAGAGGTTCAAGGCCAAGCCCGGACTCCAGGGGAGGGGACAGAGCCCACTCTGGCCGGAGGCCGGCAGCAGCCCCGGATACAAAGGGGTGGAGATTCTGCAGCCGGTTTCGCCTCTGCCACACCGTCTCTCACGTTTTCCCAGGGACCGGGACACCAAGGTGACTTAGCTCCCCCAGGGCCTCCAAATTGGTGGGGAAACAGGTGAGTACACGCAGTGAGCCTCGGAGTTGTGAGGAATGAGCACTGATTTCATGTCTTTTTCTCTACACCTCCCCTCCTCCTTGAAGGATTTGCTTCCACCTGCCAGAGAAAAGCACAAGCGACAACGTTGTGACTTTTACCGAAGGGGAAAGTGTTTCTGGAGCACCTGCCACGTCCCAAGCGTCGCACACACATCATCTCCGTCTTTTCCCATACTCCTGGGCTGAGCACGATCCCCTTTTGTAGGCAAGCAAAACAGGCCACTGCAGATGAGACTAGCCCAAGCTCGTGCAGATCCTAAGATGCAAAGCCACCTCGGGTCCCAAAGTCCACATGCTATAACAAGAAGAGCCGTAGATGAACCTCAGATTGGACGATGAGCTTCCCAGCAGCCTGGGGGCAAAGGGAAACTAGACATATCACCCAACTGGTCACTAGACAGGAAAAATTCAGACATTTCTTTTTGAAGAGAAGCAAAGCCCTTCCTAGCACTGAATTAATTTACCTTTTCTCAAGTGGAATTTGATTGATGAAAGAGCTTGTGGGGTGGAAGGGACAGGGCTTGGCTAGGACTACATAAGTTGGACAATCCTTTGCCTGTCTGTAGGGAGGTTGCCTGTGTTCCTTAGAGAAGGTTCTGTCGGCAGTGACCTCTTCCCTGTGGCTGTGAGTTGTGTGTTTCTGTCTCACTCTTTCCCTTTTACCCTCTCCCCTGCTCGCACCCCAGATGCTTGGGTCCCACTGAGCAGAGCTCTGCTGGTTTTAGGAAGTACACTGCGTGAAGAGCCTGCGCACAGACCAGGGCTCACTTCCTCCCACGCGGCCTGGGCGGGGAATGCAGGAAGGGGTTGTGACCAGCAAGGTGACACATCCTTGCCTGGCCAGCCAAATAGCAACTGATCGGGGGACAAGGAGCCAGGGCCACCTCTCCCAAGGGCTGCAGAATGGACCTGTGCCACCCAGGTAAGCGCCTGGCGCCAAGAGGCCTCTCTGCAGAATGGGGGAGCCATGGCTGGCCTGCTGGGCCACAGATGTGAAAGTGGCTGTAACAGCTGAGATGCAACAGGCAGCAGCCTGTGGCAGCGCTATGGCGTGGGGTTCCAGGGGCTGAGCTTACCGCAGGGAGCACAGCAGGAGCCACCCCGCCCGGGGGCTTGGCACTAGTGGGCCACAGAGGTAAGGAGAGCACAATGTCCTGTGTCAGCTTGTGACATGCAGGGTGGAGGGCAGGAGAGCAGGACAACGATGAAACAAGAGGGTGAGCAGGAAGCCCTGGAGCAGATGCCATTTGAGCAGAGCCCTGAAGAGGGGCAGAATAACCCTTGGGAGTTTACGGGGAAAGGACATTCCAGGCAGAAGGAACAGCCAGGACAAAGGCTCGGAGGCAGGACTGGGGAAAGTCACTTGCTATAATAAAGATGACAATGGTGAAGATGGCGACGTTGGTGACTGTGATTCCTGTCTGGGTGGGGCAAGGACTCTGAAGCCCCTTTTGGTGCTTGGAGCCTGGGGCAGCCTTTGGCGATCTGAGGACCCTGCTTAGAGCTGGGGAAGGGTGGCCATGGGCCACAGATGACCTGACTGTAACCCTCCCCAGTAATGAGGGTGATGAGTCCGGGGACAGAGGAGAGCCAGGCATGAAGTTGGTGAAGCAAGAGAACAGGGCGGGTCATGTTTCTGGGGTGCAGAAAAAAAGGCTGGAAAGGAGGCCAAGTCTCTGTGCCCCAAGTCTTAGAATGATCACCTGGGATCAGGCTGGGAAGCTCAGCCTGCTCTGCTCACTGAGCTTCCCCTGGAAGTGATACCTGGGGTCTGGGGGGACACAGAGAACACTGGTCCCTTTCAACAGCTGCCCAGATGGGACAAAGGAGACCCAAAGGAAACTCTTAGAGGCAGAGGTGGCGGTGTCTCCTGCCTCCCTGGCCAGAGCTCTCTCCCTGGCCACCACCCCTCCCATGTCTCCCCCAGATTGTCAGCGACTCCATCCTACAGGGGCTCAGGGGCCATTGAGAAGGCAAGAGGAAATCTGGCCAGAGGCAGGTCGGCTGCAAGTCACTCAGCAGTTGTGCAGTGACACCGAGAGACAGCCCACACCCTGTCTGCTCAGCAGGGTTACTGTGGGATCTTGACATAGAGTACAGCACAGTCACTCGTGGTGCAGATAAGAAAACCAAGGCTTTAGAGGGCTGACTTGAGGGCTGGCTGGTCAGGTCACATGGCCAGTAAGTGGCCCAGCAAGGAGAAGAGCCTGAGAGCCCAGCTGGGCTCCTGTGTTGCAGAGGACAGGGGGCCCTGGGGGGGTAGACTGACCACAGGTCTCTGCTTTGCTTCTGGCCAGCCCTAGGGAGGAAATGGATGGAGGTGTCAAGCAGACAGTCTGTTGGGAGATGTGAGGTCTCATTGACTGGCTTGTCTTTTTGTTCATGCATGCATGCATTGGGTGAGCACTCCTGCAGGGTGTGCTGTGCAAAGCTGGGAACCCAGCCAAAGGCCTGCACCTTGAGCTGCTGGTCCAGGGCAAGGCGTGGGTGGAGAGAGAGAGACACGCTCTGCATTACTCTGACCCTGACCTGCAAATGGACACAGACAAAGGAGCATGTAGGGAGAAGATTCTTTCCCCAGGCAGAGGGCACCTGGTGGGGCTTCCTGGTGGAAGAAGGGGAGAGAGGGATATCATTCTGTTACCCAGACTAGATCTTAAGAGGACCTCTCAAAAAATAAATAAATAAATAAATAAATAAATAAGACCTCTCCATGGCCAGGTGACTTCCCCTCTGAGCTCAGAGTCCTTGCCTGTAAGTGGGCGTCATTGCCTCCTCCTGGCCTAACGTGGCGACTTAGGGACTGAAAAGGACCCGGAGCCAGCCAGTGTATTCGGAACCAGCTCTGCACCAGCCTGCTGGTGTCAGTGACAGGTCTCTTCCTGCTGTCGGCCTCAGTTTCCCCACCTCTATTACAGATAGGATGGTGGCAAAGGCTTCCTAGGCTGCCTCCCACCTCCTGCTGCAGGCCTGTAACACAAGCAGCAGGTCAGGCCCCACTTCCCAGGCCTGGGAAGGTGAGAGTCAGGCAACAAAGCCTAGCCTGACCAAAGACAGGGCAGCAGCTGGTGTAGAGAAGAGGAAGGGCCATGGCTAAAAATAGGGGTGACTGGGCCCACAAGAGGAAGACGCCTTGCTGCTACCCTGAAGAGCCAAGGGCTCTTCAGCAGAGGTGGGAGCAGCCCACTGGTCCCCGCTGCCCCATGCCCCTCTCCCCAGAGCCTCCTCCCTCAGCATCCCATGGTGTCCCCTGCCACCGGGAAAGGGGAAGCAGGGCCAGCTGTCCTGGAAGCAGAGCTGTGGGCACTAAAAATACAAAAGGGAAATGCAAAGGGGAAGTGGCAAGGAGCCAGGGAGGCGGCCAGCGGGCACCAGGCCTGGGGCACAGAGCTGGTCTGAAGGTGCCACAGCCCAGCACACATGGGTCTGGGAGATATGAGGACCACAGGGCAGGAGAAGCGAGCAGCTCCACGGTGGAAGTGGTGATTTTTATGTTATTGTCATCATCACCAAAAATGCATCTCCCACCAGGGTGTGGTGGTCACGCCTGTAATCCCAGCTGCTCTGAAGGTAGAAGCAGCAGGATGGTTCTAGACCAGCTGGTCAAAAGTAGCAAGACCCTCTCTCAAAAGCAAAAATTAAAAAAAAAACAAAAGGGCTGGGGGCGTGGCTCAAGTGACAGAACCCTTGTGTCTAATGGCCAAGGCCCTGGGTTCCATCCCCTCCACCCCAAAATCTCCCAGAAGCCACCCCAGTGGCTGAAACTGCCCCCTCACCATGGTTCTGCAGGGGACACTCTAGGCCATGTCCTCCTTGCCCTGACCTTGGGGTCCTCAACCCTGATATGGGGAGGGACCCCTACTTCTTAGCAAACGGCCCAATAAGGGGTCAGAGGGTCCTTGTGCCTCACTGGCCCCATGTCGGGTACAACAGGCCAGGGGCCGTCAGAGCCATCCAGTGTGCTACCCACTGGGGACAGGACCAGGACAGAGGGGACAGTGTGCCAGAGAGCTCACAATTGTGTACACTTGCCAAGTGTGGAAAGGCTACCACCCCTCTCTTCCCCTCTAGGGAAGCCCGTCACTATTGTTTGTTTCGTCCACACCTGTGCCTCAGTTTCCCCACATCTGCAATGTTGGCTTGTGGGGGCAGGGAGGTGTGGCCGAAGGCACAGCCAGCACTCCAGGTCAGGTTTAGAGTCGGATGGCTTTTTGACAATTCGCATGGAGACTCCCAGCTTCACAAGGTCAAAGTCAGGGCTGTGATGTCGGAGCCCTGGGTGGGCAGGGTGTGAACCCTAGCTTGGCCACCTTCCAGCTGTGTTGGCTTAGGCGAGTGAGATTAGGAAAGCCTTCTTCCAGAGCCGTGGGGATCCCGTGAGACAGAGGAGCTGGGAACACACAGAGCACACAGTAGGTGCTCAGCCAGCGGCCTTTGCTTGGCCAGCAGGGTGTGTGTTCACTAACCATGCCCACCCCAGAAACACAGTGGGGAGTGGGAAGGAGGCAGGGAGGGGACGGTGCCCAGGTGGGTGCAGGAGGGCACCTGAGGAGAGTTGGGAGGGGGAGTAAAAGCTGCCAGGCTGAGAGGCGAAGGAAGGGCAACCTGGTCACAGGGAACAGTACGTGCAAAGGCCACATGCAAGAAACAGATGTGGCTGTCCCCCCAGGGTCAGCCAGAAGAGCTGGTTTTTCCATGGAGGGGACTGTCCCCTTTACCCCCCACCCCAGGACAGAGGAGCTCCAGGTCCCAACCTCTAGCACTGCCTCCCCTGCCAGATCCTCTTCATGTGTCAACATGGATGGCCCCACACCTTCTGCCCCAGCATCTAAGAACCCACCTGTCCTGGGCCAGAGCCCCGGGTGTCAGCACACAGGCTCAGATCCCAGCAGGCCCACCTCCTGGCTGTGTGACCTGGGGCTGTCAGTTAGCCTTTCTGAACCACTGCATCTTAAATTGAGCTATGAAGACTGAATGACCGGGTTTCCACGCAGCTGCTGTGTGGGGTCCGTGCACACGAGCTTGAAGTTCAACAAGACACTGGCTTTGTCCCCTGACTCCCAGCCCTGGGAACAGGACCTCTAACCTACAGGGACACAAAGAATCTCCCAGTGGGTCACCAGGAGGACTGGCATGTTCTATGCCAGCCCTCACCCTGGGTTTCAGGCCACATAGTCAGTAGAGATAGAGCAGAACACTCACTAATTAGGGGACACATCCAAGCGGGGGACCCCTCAGCCGCACAGTCGCTCCTTCAGGCCAGCTTCTTCTGGTGGTGACATGTGACACGACCAGTGGGACCCACACAGACCCCACACCACCTTCTCTTGGTGTAGTGTGGTGTTAGGTGGTGTGCTGGGTAGGCTCTTAGGTCATGACACTGGTTGAGGCTGTGGGCAGAGCGGACAGACACACGTCCAAACACGGGGGTCTGGGGTGTGGCTCAGTGTCAGAGTGCTTGCCTAGCTCACTCGATGACCTAGGATCCATCCCACACCACAAAATAACAAATAAAAGCGGAATGGTTGACCGGCCTTTGCAGATGGAAGGGTTCAATGTCAGCCCTAGGCCACCAAGTTGCCAACTGGTCTTTTACCGAAGCCATGGGCTCAAGGTCAATCTCAGCAGCTGGGAGGTTGGCCAGTCAGTGGTGGCTATGGGCCACCACAGACTCTGTCCAGGCCATGCAGCTGCTTTCTTTATGGTACCGTTTGCCAACACTGGGGCAGCCAAAGGGTTTGGCGGGGTCCAGCAGCCGGTCTTTCTGTGTTTGGTGTGGCTCCTGGGTGGGCACTTGGTGACACCCTGCGCCTGCTCCCACCAGGCCGTGTGCCTGCTTCTTCCCGACCTTTGTGCCTCCAGGTTCCCATCTCCTTCCTTCTGGCCTCTGCCCTAGGAGGCCGGCCAATCTGCTCCTCACACAGCTTCTTCTCCCACTGGAAGTGATGATCTAGTGCTAGGCCCAGAGCGCTGTCCCCCCACACTGTGCCCCAGGACCCCGTGAGCCGGCCTGTAGCTCACCCAAGCTGTGTTGTGCCCAAGTACATTCGTCTTCAGCGGAAGGTCCAAATGGACCTGCCTGCGTGGGCATGGTGAGAGCCCAGGGACAGGTCCTGGTGTGTGGGTGACATGAGGTCTGGGCCACCATCTTGCAGCCTCTGGTGCTCTCTGGCTCTGTCCATGCCTGCTCCCAGGCACGCTGCTGATACAGGCGGCCTTTGGGCAGGGAAGGTTGTCTGCATGGCCACTTGCTGTGCATGGGCAGGGTCCTGTGTCTGGCAGGACCTGTGCCACCCAGGACCCGTTGGCTGTTGTGTGAGATTCTGCTGCAGGAGAGGTGGCCTGGCCCCAGAACCCTAGGGTTTGCCCTGCAGTTCTTCTGCTGAGGTCCGCCATGAACTACACACGGGGCCTTTTGTGTCCCTGCTAGCTGTAACACCCTCTGTCACTTGGCACGGCTCAGGTAGGCCATTGCCCCACGGCCATGTGCTCTGCAAAGCCTCACTCAAAGTCACAGCCTGAGCGTCGCTCTGGGTAGATGTGTCCCAGGGCTCCAGCAGGCCTGCGGTGTGCTTCCCACTCCATGGGAGGAGACGCAGTAGGGAAAGGTGTGTCCGTTACATTGGAGGGGGTGTAGATGGAGACCACCTCAGAGCTTCACTGGTGCAGCAAGTCCCCTGCCTTGTGGGGTTCCTCTCCCCCCAGAGCACCTGTGTCACACCAGAGCCTCCAATGCACTTGCTGCCTCCCACTCACTGGTCAACTCACCTGCTGCCACCAATTGGTGGATGTCACCAAAGGTGAGGTACCTTTAGACTCTGTTCTGATGGCAGGCAGGAGAGTCACTGTGACCCTGGGAGAGCATGTAGGGACACAATACACCGTCCGTGTGGGGCACCTGCTTCTGCCTTCCTTCCACACTGCAGCAGGATACCGTACTAGTTATGTGCAGCGTCAGCCTGGACTGAAACATTCTCAAAACATAATGCTCCGTCGTTGGAAAGTCCAAATGGCTAGGTGGTCAAGGGGGGATGTGACAGCTCTTGTCCACACCGTGCCCTGGGGACCCAGGCTTTTGGGGTGCCCCACTGTTCCCACACATGGCTTCCATCTCAAAGCCCAAGGTGATGACTTGGTCAACCAGAATGGACAGAGCCCTCAGTTCGTTCATTCAGGTTGATAATGTCTGTCCTGTGAGACCTGTAAGAAATGTGCCCAGGTACTTCCTAAAGCTAGGACTCAGTCAGGGGACTGAGATGGGCAGGCAGGAGCGGGCATCCCAGAGAGCAGGAGATGCCTGGGCAAAGTGGGGCTGTCAGACTGAGGTCAGACATCTCGGGGCAGTGAGGAGCCTGGGAGCTGGACTGGAAGGCTCTTGGGCTGGGAAGTCTGGGGACACTGAGCAATCGTAGGCAGGATGAAGACTTGTCCCTCTAAGTAACGGGGAGACCAGGAGCTTTTGATCAGAGAGTGCTGTGGGGAGATCGGGACCATGATGACCTGGGTTGAGATCCATCGTACCACCTGGCACAGAACACCAGAGCCCACATGAATTCATTTCCCAATGAAGATGAGAGGGCACACCGTTAGGAATCAGCCCAAACCACAGTCCCAGCCTGTAGAACACTGGCCAGTTCACCTCTCTCCTCTGAGTCTCAGTGTCTGTGGACAGGGACTATAAAACATCCCTCCAAATCCAGTCATCCCATGTTACAAAGTAAGGCTGTCAGGACCACCCTGCTAAAGACCCATTTCCAGATTCCCTTGCATCGAGGTGTGACCATGTGAGCACATTCCGGTCAATAAGCGGTGGAAAAAACACAAAGCAGGGACAGGGTAGTCAGGGAGGGCCTCTCAGAGGAGGTGGCACCCAGCCAAGGCCCGAGTGGAAGGTTTCCAGAGGAGTGAGGCCCTGGGGACATGGAGCAAGGCGTGTGTCTTCTCTCTCTAGACCCAGCCGAGCTGAGCAGCAGGGAGGCAGAGGAGCTGCAGCGGATCAAATGGCACCGGAAGCAGCTGATGGAGGACATCCAGGTGTGTGCACTCATGTTCACACTCACAGGTGCACCCACGCCCACAGTGCTCAGCACACCTTCACCTCCTGCTCACGCTGTCAGACAGCCCAGCCCAGCCTTGGACTCCAGGAGGAGGGGAACAGTGGGGGCCGGGATTTCCAGGGTCTGCTCAGGCTTCAGAGAAGGCCAGGAGCAGGCAGGGAGGGAGTGACTGTGTGAAGCACCTGCTGTGTGCCCACCTCCACCCCTTCATCACCCATGTCATCATGCAGCAGGTGACACCAGCAGTGTGGCCTCCATCAGGCCTCCCCTTTCTCCCAGATGCAGACCATTTGGTCAGGAAAACACCCAATGTGTGCCCGGCACTTGCCAGTTCACCAGATTCTTACCTGTTGGCTCACCTAACTCCCAGTGACCTGAGTCAGGCATTGGTGTCCTTGCTCAGTCCTGCCCCAGGCCCTTTGCATGTCCGTCTGCCTGGGGCTCTCTCCAGCTCTCCTCCTTCTCATTATTTCATTCTCAGCTCAAAATCTCCATCTCCTCCTCCAGACCATCCTGACACCTATACCACACACACACACACGCACACACGCACACGCTCACACACACACTTAAGATCGCACACCAACCATTCACTCAGCTAGCGTGTGCCAGCAGCTTTCTGTACCGTTGCTCTGATCATCCCCTGCGCTGTTATTTCATTTGCCTCGTGACCCCATGGGCTGTAGCTCCATGAAAGTGGAACCTGGGCCTGTCCTGTCCACGACTGCAGCCCAGCCCCAAGGTCACAGCACAGAGGCACTCGATTAGCACTGAGTGAATCCCCATTACATCTGTGGGAAGCCACTCAGTCAAGATCGCTTGAGCAAGGAGCTGCCTGGGCTCTACACTGGGCTCCCAGGCCCCATGCTGGCCTCGAATCCCAAGACAAGGCCCGGAGTACCCATCACCAGCACCCTATAGATGGTGGGAGAGGGTGGGCACTTGCCAGGCGCTGCTGCCCTGTGAGGGGTGCTGGGCCAACTGCCCCTCCCCCACCAGCTCAAGAGAGGTGATTGGGGGTGGGCTAGGGTCTCCTCTGCCCCTGGCTCCTCCTCCAGGGGCAGGATGAGGCAGGCATGAGTGGGTGTCTATCGTAGGTATGCGTTGGGGAGGCTCAGACCTGAAGCGGGAGCCAGCGGGGCACAGGGTGTCATCACTCCACACCTCAGTGTCTTCTTCCGGTTCCACTGAGTCGCAAAGTCCTCAGAAAATGCCTGGGCTGCCTTGGGCCTGTTGTGCCTGGTGTGTGGCAGGCACTCACCCGAGGGGCGAGGGACAGAGAAAGCTGCGGGAAGCCAGGAGGAGGTGGGGCTGATCACAGGGCAGGAATGGAGGAAGTGGTAGGGAGCCGGGAGCCACAGAGGGTATCTGAGCAGGGCACTTGGTGCCATGCAGTGCTTGGGGAGTGACCAGCAGGTGGAGGGCTTGTTCATGGCCTTGGAGAGTCCTGGGGAGACAGGAAGGCTAGAAACAGGGTCAGTGAGCAGGGGGCTCCCATCCCTAAGGTGAGTCGGTGGGGCGCAGATGGAGCAGCGGGTTTGGAGAGGGGCTTTGCAACTGTGACACATCTAGGGAGGGGATTGGGTGGGGAGAAGGCCAGGGGAAGGGGCTGGGCCACCCACGGTGGAGTGGGAGCTGTGGACACCAGGCCCGACTCTCCTGTGCACCCCCTTCCACAGAAGCTGAAGGACGAGATTGCGGATGTGTTTGCCCAGATCGACTGCTTCGAGACCGCAGAGGAGAGGTGAGGTGCACAGCGCACCACGAGGGGTCCTGGCCCACGGAGAGGAGGTGGCAGCCAGGACACAGGCACAGCGCTGCCCTCCACCCCCTCCCTGGCCTGTCCGGCCTGCGTCCCACTGACTCTGTCCTGAGAGACAGGCCATCCTGCCACCTCCTTCACCCAGTCTCTCCCCTCTCCCCACTGCCCAGCCGTAGCCAGGAGCAGCCTGGGACTGACAGGGGAGAAGGGCTCGGGGCCCAAGACAAGAGTGAGGGAACCAAGGGCCTATGGGACCAGGAGCCTGGCCTGTGGCAGGCCAGGGGCCAGTCCACCACATCCCTTCTTCCCTTCCATGGAAAGACTCCTCCTGGCTCTGTGACCTGGAGCAGGTCCCTTCCCTCTCTGGGCCTCAGTCTCCCCATTGTGCAAGGAGAAAGTCAGTTCCTACAAAGTTCCCTGAGCCCCCAGGGAACTGATGCCTCGCCCTATTCCTGCCTCCCTAGAGTTCCACCTTTCCTGCACCCTCCCCACCCTGCGCACACACACACACACACACACGCACACACGCACATTCACACACACGCAGGCAGCACACGTGTGCGTGCACACATGCAGGCACACACACACGCTCAGGCACACACCCTGGGTTCCAGATTCCCTCTTCCGGCTGCAGCAGTAATGATCTTACAAACCTGAGGCACACCTACCATCTCTGACTCCAGCATGTCGACCTCCCCCCTCCACGCAGGGCCAGTAGCAGGCAGTACTCTCACTTCCCTTTTACAGATGAGGAAACTGAGGCCCAGGAGACAAAGGGACTTGCCCAAAGTGGTGCAGCCCCCAAAGGGTGGGACTGAGACTGGCACCCAAGCTCCAGGACCTGTGTGCAGCGCCCCTCTGAGCTGCCCGCCAGCATCTCTGGGCTCCCAAGAGCCACTCCATGCTCGGCAGGGTCCATAGGACGTCAGAGCCTACACTTCTCTCACCCTCCCAGGTGGCCCTGACACAGCACCTGGGGACCCACCTGGAGGCTCCAAGGGAATGTTGGCTCCCCTAGAAGGGCCCTGGGGGCTGGAGCGGGACCACAGGGTCCGGGGGCAGCCTGCGCTGACATACCTGTGTCCACAGCCGGATGGCCCAGAAGGAGAAGGAGCTGTGTCTCGGGCGGAAGACGTTCAACATGGACCCCATGAAGGTGCTCTGGGGCCGGGGGGAGGCAGGGAGGTGTGTGCTGGGCAGCTCAGAGCTCTCCATCCCCTCAGGCGACACCATAACTGGCTTGCTAGAGCAGTCCCCAGGGCCTCAGAGCAAGTACAGCCCCACTCCTCCCCTGCCTGGTGGCTCCCTGATCCCTCTCCTGCAGGGGCAGAGACAGGTCAGACCAAGGTGAGGTCAGGACAGCCAACCCAGAGCGCCCAGCTGGAGTCCCTGCAAATTCACCACCTAGCTGAGGCGCTTTCCCCAACCCTGCCAGTCACAAGCATTCATCTGTCACAGCAAAGACCCGCACACACCCACTCATGCACGCTCACACCTGCACACACAGGCACCCGTGCACACACACCCACACACATTCACGCCCATAACATACTCACGGCCCCCCACACCCATGTATTCTCACACATGCATGCTCGCGTGCACACGGAAACACACATGCGTGCGCTCACACCCATGCACGCTCACACGTGCAGCTCCCGTGCGCACTTGCATAAACACAGGAACATCGCACGCATGCCTGCACTCTCACACACACAATACAACTCGCACGTGCACACTCGTGTGCGTGCACACTCACACACATGCACACTTGCTCATGGCCCTGCTTACGCGTCCCTAGTCCCCTGGGCCCATCTCCCAGAGCACCCCTCAGCCTGCTGCCTGTTCCCAGCCACCTCTGCCCTGAAGCAGAAAGGACACCCAGGAACCCTGGGGGACACCACCGAGCAGTCTGCAGCCCCCTCACTTCAGGAGCACAGCTCTGGGCGTCTGGGTGACAGGGAGAGAGGTTCCTGCCACTCAAGGTGGCAGTGGGCATGGTCCACCAGCTCCCACGCCCCCCCCACAAAAGGACAGGAAAGGTCACCACCGTGGAAGCTATCACCTTCCCACTGTGGGACTTGGGCAATCGCCTCCCCCCCTTTGATTTAGCTGTCTTTTTTTAAACTTTCATATCATACACATAGATTGCTTGCTTGTGTGACGAAATGAAACACTATTTGAAATAATATGAGTTTTAAGGGAACAAAAGGAACGGCTGAATCACTGCCTCTTAGAATTATGAACGCGTACAATCACTGGAGCATATAATCAAAGAAATGCAGGCTGAAGGGGACGGGGAGCACCTGGTGTGAACCTGGTTCACGGCTTGGAACGTCGACTCTCTTTGCACGCCTCCGGTGACAGGGAGCTCGCCACCTCCCAAAGGCTGCTTCTGTTAAGGAGGGAACGACTTCCCAGAACAGGCTGTGCCCACGCCAGGGCTCTGGCCACCGGACCTCCTCCCTCTCTCCTCCTCCGGGGCCCGAGGCTGTGCGGGGGCTGCTCAAGGGCCATGTGTCACCTCCAGGGCATCCAGTATCTCACTGAGCACAAGCTGCTGACCTCCAACGTCCAGGACATCGCCCGGTTCCTGTACAAGGGCGAGGGCCTCAACAAGACAGCCATTGGCACCTACCTGGGGGAGAGGTAAGGGTGCCGGGCCTTGGGGCAGGAAGTGAGGGTGTGCGGGTGCGGGCAGGCCAGCGAGCGAGGGAAGGAGGCCACAAAGCCAGCCCACCCAGGGCCTGGCGGTGTCTGCTCACGCCCCAGCCTCTGCTGCCCCTTTCATTCATTCAACAATGTGCCGTTAGTGTCTAGCTTGTCCAGGTGCCGCGTTCCAAGTCCTGGGTTTATAAGACAGACAGAATCCAGCCCTCAGAGAGACTCATTCTGTGAGGACAGACAGATCCCAATATATGTGAAATGTATATGAAAATGACAAGCTTTGTGGAGAGGAAAGAAGTCAGGGAAGGGGATCTGAGAGCAGAGGACCTAGGCAGGGGGGCTGTGGTTCTAGCTAGCGTGGACAGAAAGGCTGTCATGGAGGGGTGACAGAAACTTTAGGGAAATGAGGAAGGTAGTGCTCACATCTGGGGGAAGAGCTTTCCAGACACTGAGAGCACAAGTGCAAAGGTCCTGGGGCAGAAACAGGCTCAAGAAACAGGAGTTGAAGGAGCAAGAGAAGCAAGGAAGTAGGGAAGAGGTGGGGCTTCATGGAAAGATGGTCTGAGAACACCCTCTGGATAGTGGGTGGGCATGGACCGTAGGAGACACGGGTAGAGATAGGCCAAGAAGCCAACCTCCCCAAGGACACATTCTCCTTGCTAAGTGAGCTGGAACAGGGATGCAGGGTGGCTGTTCCTGCCACAAGAGCTGGGAGCTCTGCTTCTCCTTGAGGTTCCCACAAGGAAACTGGCTAGGGACTGTCAAGGATGTAACCTGACCCAAGCCAGAGCTTCCCCAGGGAGACCCTTGATGCTGAGCAGAGGATGAGGCAGGCCACAGGGTGCAGGCCCATAGGGTACGGTATGGGACAGGGCCCGGGAACAGGGATGTCCCCCAACTGCCTGACCTCAGCCCCTCCGAAAGGTGGGAACCAGCACTTCCTAAGTGTGTCCACCCCCTTCTCCCTGCCCAGGGACCCCGTCAACTTGCAGGTCCTGCAGGCCTTCGTGGACTGCCACGAGTTCGCCAACCTCAACCTCGTCCAGGCTCTCAGGTGAGCCAGAGCCAAGGTCAGTGAGGCCAGCGCACACAGCCTCACCATGCTGATGTTCCAACGGAACTCACTCGAGTCGCTTTCTGGGTCAGCGCTGCTTTGTTAATTTGAGTAACACAGCTCGGTGTGCGGTGCCCTTTGTCCGGCTGTTTTCTGATTAGGATGCTATCTGTGCTTTCACAGCGAGGGGTGGGGTACCAGGGAATGTAGATTAGGTACGCAAACTCTAAAGCCAGGTTGCCCACTTCAGACACCAGTCTGTCACTCACTCCCTGTGACCGGGGGCAAGTCACAAATGAAAAACTTCTCCGTGCCTCAGTTCCCTCTCTTTAACATGGGGAGGGCGTGATAAGGACTAAATGCAAAGGTGTTTAGAAGTAGGCTTGCTGCTGCGGGCCAGTGCTAAGTCCTGGTAAGACTTATGGCTGCTTAGCAAGTCTTGCTGCTAAGGTAAGGCCTGGAAAATCAGCTCCCAAGAAGAGATTGTTGATATGGGCTTTGAAGGGTGAATAGGAGTTTGCAAGGTTGGGGACTTCCCTCCACCTCCATGCTCTTTAGAGGAGTGGAGTAGGATGCTGGGGAGGCTCCCGTAGTCACTCATTCAATGGTTTTTACAGTGCAGTTTCTGGTGCCCATGCCCGTGTGAGCCCAGCAGGGAACACGAGAGGGGCAGGCACAGCCATCATGCTCAGAAAGCTTATTGCTAGCTTCCAGAAGGTTCCAAGAAAAGGAGGAAACTAGCCCAGGGTGCAACAGCCAGGTCCCAGGGCACAGAAGCCAGACCTGGAGTCACAAATCCTGTGGTCAGGGCAGCCTGGGGCACAGTCCGTGCTGAGGCTCAGATGGGCCCATCGGGGTGCAGGCTCAGGCTCCAGATCCAATGGAAAAGGCGTTTCCTGGACATCCTGTGCTTGGTACCTGCACGTCCACCCTGTCCCATCTGTGGGCTTCGATGGCAGTCACGGTTTTTCCTGTGCACAGGGAAAGAGGCAGCGCTGCTGTCGGGTCCCACTGAGAACCCTCGTCTACTCTATCCCCATCTGCCCAGTCCCCACCTGCCCTGTCCCCACCTGCCCAGTCCCCATCTGCCCAGTCCCCATCTGCCCTGTCCCCACCTGCCCAGTCCCCACCTGCCCAGTCCCCACCTGCCCTGTCCCCACCCCAGGCAGTTCCTGTGGAGCTTCCGGCTGCCCGGTGAGGCTCAGAAGATCGATCGTATGATGGAGACGTTCGCCGCTCGCTACTGCCTCTGCAACCCTGGCGTCTTCCGCTCCACAGGTGCTGACTGGGGAGGCACACATTCAGACTGCCACACACGCGTCTGCTCTGCAAGGCACCACGGCCACCGCACCCCTCATGCTTCCCTAAGTTCCCAACCTGGGGACCCAGACCCTCCACAAACCCGCGCTGAGCACCCACTCCATGTCACACCTCGGCTTGGTGTTCTTCTGGCAGAGCTGCCTTGGGACGTAGACTTAGGGGAGGTGGCAGGGAATGACAGTGCTTGATGTTAAAACAGCAGAGCCCTATCTGAGTGCAGGGCTAGGTGAGTCCGCATGTCCAGGATGGTTTCCCAGATGTGGTAAGGTCTGAATGAGGTTTTGAAGGATGAATAAGAGTTCTTCAGGAGCTTATGGGAAGAAAGGGCCTTTTTTGGCAGGAGTTTCAGTTTAAACAAAGACTCAAAAGCATGAAATAGCCTGGGCAGGGTATTGGGGACAAAGGAGATCAAAAGGTTCATCCTCCATATCCTCTCCCAAAGTAACCAAAGTCCACACGGAAGACCCCCAGGGGATAGGGTGAGAGGGAGGCCCCACAACCACTTCCTGTGGCCTCTTTGGCTCTGGAGTTATCACAGTACCAATTCCGACTATGGAGCAGTCCCTGCAGGCTCCCTGCACGAATCTTTGCATCAGGTCTCCAAGGCCGGTGGAGAGAGCAAAGAATCCAGACTCAGAGAGAAGAGGTGGCTTATCGATGGCGCGCCACCTTGGGGCTGTGTCCGTGGACAAATCCTGTCCAACACTTGCCCTGGTCAGTAGCCACATATCAATTGACACCCGTCATTTAATGACAAGTAACCATTCCAAGGGTGGGGACTGCAGCAGCTCCAGGTGCTCAATAAGTATCGCCAGGCAGAGAGGAAGGCATTTTCCAAGCGCCAGATTGGAGCCTGTCCAATTAAGTCTTAATTTTGTGACCTTTAGCATAACTTAGCGTCCCTGTGCCTCAGTTTCCACATCCATAAAACGGGGTGGCAGCAGCACCTGCCTCCTCAAGAGAAAAATCATCGACGTTCTAGAACATGGAGCTCCTTCCAAGAGGGCACTCTGAAAGTCACAGGAGGGGAGGTGAAGGTCAAGGGGGGCGGCACTTCCTGAGGACAAGGGGGACTGGACTTCCCTGGCTCTGGATCTGGGGGTCTCAATATCCCCCAAAAGACCCAGAGCAGCAGTCTCACCCCCCAAGCCTCCCTCCCCACACAGGGAAGTCTGCAAAATGGAGCAGGCGTGCCACGTCTGAGTGGTGACAATAAGTGAGCTCCCAGGAGGCAGAGAACAGTGTGGGCAGGGGCTGGGAGGCTGGAACAGAGCTGAAAGGCAAGGAGGACTTAAAAGGGTAGAGAGGGAAGGCGGGCAGCCCAGCAGGGGCTCAGTAGGCAGACATGCAGGGCTGGGGACTGACAAGTACAACAGAAGTTTTGGGCGTGGGGAGGCAGGAGGCCATGAGGGCGGGAGGGAGGCTGGGCCTCAAATGCTGGGCTGAGCAGGGTCAGGCCTGTGACCACTGCCCCATCCTGCAGACACCTGCTACGTGCTCTCCTTCTCCGTCATCATGCTTAACACCAGCCTGCACAACCCCAACGTCCGAGACAAGACGCCCTTCGAGCGCTTCGTGTCCATGAACCGGGGCATCAATGACGGAAGTGACCTGCCAGAGGAGCAGCTTCGGGTGAGGCCCGGGGACCCCTGAAACAGGCCACTCACAGAGGGGACACTGCTGAGCACAGGGGACACTGCTGGGATGGACCACCCAGGCTGGCAACTATCTTGAGCTGGACCACCATAAATGCAGTGGGTCATCTAGAGTGGCCCCATCTGGATGCCTCGAGATAGACCACTAGGAGGCCCCCAGGTGTGACCTCTCAGGGACTCTGAGCAGCCTGTCATCTACACCTTCCATAAAGGGGGCCTCAGGCTGGGGAGTGGCTCAATGATAGAGCACCCACCCAGCAAGTGCAAGGTTCTAGATTCTGTCATTAACACTAAGGAAAAAACCAGACTCGGTGGCTCAAGCCTGAATCCTAGCTACTCAGGAGGTAAGAGATTGGGAGGATCAAAGTTCAAGGCCTGCCAGGGTAAAAAGTTTTCAAGACCCCCCCATCTCAACCCACGGCTGGACACGGTGGTGCATGCCTGTCATCCCAGCTACTTGGGGAAACACAAATAGAAAGATTTCAGTCCCAGATATAAAGCAAGACCTTATCTCAAAAATAACCGCAGCAAAAAGGGCTGACAGAGTGGCTCAAGTTGTAGAGCGCCTGCCTAGCAAGCATGAAGCCCTGAGTTCAACCCCCAGTATCACCAAAAAAAAAAAAAAAAAAAATGGGACTGGGGTTGGAGAGGAGCATCTCCCACAGCTCGCATCTGTTTCTCAGAGTCCTGGATTCGCAGAGGGTCAGGGCTGAACACTCGGGGGCCCAAACCTCTCCCTCCCTTCGAGGGAGGAAGCAGAGGTCCACGAGCCCACACTAGCTCCCAAGCCTCCTGTCCCCTCATCTAATATTTCTACCTCCCACCACACTCATGAGGACCTGGGGACCACACAGGTCCTGCCCTGACCAGGTTCAGATGTGGTAGGAACGTGATCTGATTACAACCTAATTACTGATGGCACACTGGCTGGAGCAGGGGGCATAGCTATGGGACACAAAGGTTCTGCTTTTGTCCTCCTGGGGGAGGGGGAGGTGCTATCCTGGAAGCCTCCCCAGAGGAGGTGACTTCTGAACTGGGCCTTGATGGTTGGAAGGGAGTATTTTCAGAGGAGAAACCAGGAAAGAACACTCCATAAGAAGGTAGCAGCAGAATGCAAGCCTGGCCTAGCTGGGGAGGGGCAGGTGGCCAGCGGGGCTGGTGAGAGATGGGCCCACGTGGGCAGGGGCTGGTGGCAGGCTGAGCTAGAGCATCCAGGGTTTTGAACGCCCCTCAGGAGCAACATGGAGCCAGTGGAAGTTTGTAGACTTTGGGGGCGGGGACGGAGAGATGCTGGGCCTGGCTTAGCAAGGTGAACCCACAGTTCACTTCAAGGACTGCAAACACCCCAGAACTCAAGGGCACTTCACCCCCGTCCAGGATCTGAGCCAGCAGAGAGGGGAGCAGGAACATGACACCCTCCCAGCTAAGCACACTGAAGACCCCCTGCCTCGGAAGTCTGGAATGAGTCTGGGCCCCTCAAGGATAAGCGCTACCCCCCAACCCACAGCCACCTGGTCCCCAGAGGAGACCCTTTGTCATGGAGGGGCCACTATACAGCAGGAGGGTTTCAGAGCAGCCTAGAGTGCTGGTCAAGCACACATCCCTCACTTGCTTGCTGGGCGACCTTGGGGAAAGACTCACTGAGGTCCAAGCCCCTGTTCCCTGGGCCAGGAGAGGCGGGACGACACAGCTCGTCACAGAGCTGCTGTGAGTAGTACTTGTTTTCAACGTGAAGGGCAGAGACTGCCAGCTACATAATCCAGGCTCTAAATGGTGCTTGTGTCGCCATGAAACTGATTAATAATGAAATGAACAGCCCTTAGTGATGGCCTAAGCTGTCCCCGGTGCTGGAGGATGGAGAACTTGCCTGCTCGGGGCAGGAAGCTGGGCACACCTTGGCTGGCAGGGGCTGTTAATGCCTCCCCAGCAAAGGCGCCATCACTGCCTCCTGCCCCCGCCAGCCTCTGCTCCTTCAGTGTCCCCTCCCTGCTCACTTTTCTAAGTCAAGCCTTTTGTTAACAACAATGCCTGCATATTACAGAGCCTGGAACTTTCTCCTTGCAGGCTTTCTGAGCCTATTATCTCAATTTAGCTTCTGTTCCACCCAGGGGGCCTGTGAGGGCTGATGGTCCTTTCTATCCCAGAGAGGCAGGGTGAGCATCAGAGCCAGGTGCTGCCTCGGTTTCTGGTGGAGGCCTGACCTCTCCGAGTCCCAGCTCACA
The DNA here is from genome assembly GCF_047511655.1 of Castor canadensis. Lineage (NCBI taxonomy): Eukaryota > Metazoa > Chordata > Mammalia > Rodentia > Castoridae > Castor > Castor canadensis. The sequence continues at coordinate 147,985,254 of NC_133393.1, forward strand.
GGATTAGTGCAGAAATAAAAGTGAGGCCTTTAGCAAGGTGCCTGGAGTAGTTGGAATAACTAATTAATCTCGAAGCTTCTCTGGGAGCCATCAAAGAGCCCACAGGCCTGGTCCTGCCATCCGAGACTTTCCTAGGGAGCTAGGTAGATTTGGGGTCTTCTTACCTCACTGTCCTCATTTTTGTCATTTGTTCAGCAAGAGCTCGGCATTAAGCACCTTTGGTTAGTCAAACTCGGCCACTTAGCACAGCAGGTTCTCCACGAAGTGACTCCACCCTGGGCCTTGTCAAAAAGGATGTGTCATGCTGTTAAGTAGCCCAACGTGAAAAATTAAATTTGCACAGACGTGTGACCTAAAGAGAGGTCACCCAAGGGCACATAGAGCCCAGGAGGGTCGCAGGTGAGAAAGGCTTTGAGAGGCTAGTGGTGGCAGTGGGAGGCAGGTGAACTGAGCTGGTCTTGCAGAGTGGCCTAGAGGCTCAGGACACAAGGGCAGAGTCTGGGTGCCCAGGGGTGGGAACTTAATCCCAGCTCTGCCCTTGGTGTGTGACCTTGGGAGCCAGCCTCAGGCTCCTCATCTGCACAGTGGGTTGGCAACTCAGATGCATGATATTTTCCTGAGAAGCAAGGGGGCCGGCCCTGGGCAGGTGTCTGGGAAGTGCTGGCAGAGAATCTGCACACCCCGAGAAAGAGGTTGGAGGAAGAAGGACAGCCAAGGGACATGGAACTCCAACCTCTGGTAGTACAGGTGGAGAAACTGAGGCCCAGCAGGAGGAGAGTCTCCCAGTTCTGTGTGTCTTCTATTGGAGGCAGCCCCGAATTCTCAGGGCCTGCCCAGGCGACTGTCAGGGCAGGCCGTGTCCGAGACACAGTTCTCAGCATCCCATGTTCTCACTGAGTCATTGGTTCCCAGGGCACAGCCACAGACATTGGGACCAGGAGAGGTGACAGCCAGAGGCCTCATGCTCTGTGGGGAGTCCCAACTCAAACCCATATCTGACTCCAGAAGGATCCCAGAGCCCTCGCTTTAGCACGATTTGGGAACAGGGGTTTTGGCCATGCTTCCCAGCTGCCAGTTACTTCCTGGCTAGGAGAATCTCAACTCATGTCACGCAAAAGATCAGGGGCTCAATTTGCGTTCAGATGGTCAGCTTTAGGCTCGGCTAGATCCAGGTGCTCAGGGACACCTGTGCTCCCTCTGGTGGCTCCACCTCTCAGCAGCTCTCTCCTTAGCTCTCTCCTTCATGTTAGCTTTCCTCTCAAACAGGCTCTACCCAAGTCGTGGCAGAGGTGGTCCAGGCAGCACCAGGCTTCATGTGGACTCAAAGCCATCTTTCAGAACTATTTAAACTCTAGTACCTGAATTAAGGCTTATTGACTGGCTTGGGTCACATGAACCAGTCACTGTGGCCTGTTGGAGGAATGTTCTGGGGAGCCAGACGAGAGTCATTCTCCCCCTCCTGGAGCCTGGTGTGTGTGCAGGGGAGAGAGGTGTGACCCCCCTGGACAGAAAAGAGACTGGAGATGATTCTCCCTGGACGTAGGTTGTGGCAGACGCAGCTAAGCTGCTGAGAGGGGCCACTGTATTCCTGCACACAGACATGTAACCAGGAGTTCCAGGCCACAGGCCCAGCTCCAGGGGTCCCACAGGTCAGGTCTGGCCAGTCACCCCAACACACCAAGTAAAGAGACGCGTGGTGGTGAAGGGCAGAGAAAAGGAGGTTCACACAGCCCGCGCAGCCGTGGGAAGAGGCGAAGTAAACACTCCGCCGTCCTCTGTGCAGACGTGACCGTTAGGTTTGAACAGAGGGAGAACTGGGGAGGGTGTACATAATTAGGCAGTCCCAGGCACAGGGTGGCCTGGTCACTCGTTCTCTCAGTTCTGGTTCTTGGGAGTTTCAGAGAACTTGTTCTCGCTGTCATCATTTGAGTAGGGCAATCTGGTCCCCACAAGATGACTGCCCCTGCTCCAGGGTGCAGCCTCAGTGTCATAGGTCACTGTCCTCACTCGGGGGGGGGGGGTCTGTCCTGCGAGACTCTGCTGATCCTTTCCTCGGAGGTAGTTTCAGTCCCTTGTCCTAAAGATGTTATTGATCAGTCCTGTCCTTCCCGGAACCCAAGGTGACCGCAGGAGAGAGACTCAGAGCACAGGAGACAGATGCAGAATGAAGGCAGGGGCGCCAGGCTTTTCTCCTGCTTTCAGTTACTTTGTGGGTCTAGGCGAGGAACCGGTTTGTTTCCAGAAACAGTTTCTAAGACCTGTATTTCTGCATAACCACCCACCCACCCACCCAGAGAGGATGGCTACCTGGTTGGTGACAGTGGATGCAGGGTGTTTACAGATACAGGAAATGTGGGTGAGTGAGCTATTTTCTCTGGGGTGGGTGAGTGTACAAGCTGATATGGTGACCACAAAAGCTTCCGGGTCCCCCTATGGGGTTTGTGGAGGCTGAGGCCCTTTCTGCACCCATGCAACCTCCTAGGCCCTCCCCAATATTGTGTCTGCTGCTAGCTCTGCCGTCAGGGCTTTTTTCCACCAGCCAGACCACTTGGGGATTCCAAAGGTGAGGCTGGGGATCAGGTAGGGACTCCCCCATAAGAGACTGGTCCCTGTTCCTCCTCTTCCCTGAACCATCCATCCCGGCTGACCTCAGAGAAGTATAATCTGGGCTGGAGGACACACCTGAGTCCCACCTTCATCACAAGAAGACCCCCTTCTGGCCAGACCTCTGGGCTCTGAGGCAGAAAGGACCTTCAACAAGCAAGATACATTTTAAAACTTGGGGAGAACCGAACTAGACTGGTGGAGTCATCCGATCAACAGCACACAGATGCAATGAAAGAAAGTGGCTTAATTACTTCCCGAGTCCTGTCTGGCTTTAATGAGCAGAAATAGAGATGGTCTAGAACATTTTTCCACACTTGGAAGGCCACGCAGGATACTCTGGGGCCCGATGGTTCATGGCACAGCACTCAAGGCTATGGGAAACCAGCATCCACTCCTTCCAGGGGCCACTCCAGTGACAAAGAGCTCCTCAACCTATGGCATTGCCCCTTGCATATGTCACCAGCTCTTGCTGCCAGAAGGTTCTCCATGGAGAGCTGAAATCTGCTCTTGGGACCCTCCATACCCCAATCCTCAAAATTGGAGCCCATCCAGACAGGGTTGCTAGGAGAAGGGCCGTGGAGAGCCACAGTCAGCATCCCACCTGGGGCCTCTCCCAAAGCAGCCAGTCCCCCCCTCCCCAGAGGCTCCTCTGTGTCCCCAACCCCAGAGTGTGTCTGGAAGTCTCTGAAGCTCACCTAAGCAGAAGAGGGCCTCCCTACCATGGATGCCACCCAAGTAGTACACCTCCCCTCAGGCTGCTGTACCCAGGGTGTGTGTTCATGCATGTGTGACACGTGTGTGTGTGTGCACGTGTGCCTTGGAGGAGCTAACCCCACTCGCTCTGCCCTACAGTTACACAGGGGGAGTCAGGACAAGGGTGTGGAGGAAGCCAGGCTAGGATGGAAGGGGAGCACCGATGGCCTGAGGGAACCACAGGGGCCAGTAAGAGCTAACAGGACAGGGGAGGGTTTGCCAACAGGAAGGTGACCTGCCCGAGCCACCCAGGTCAGATGGTCCAGGCCCGGACTCAGTGGACTCATCCTGGTCTTTCCTTCTTCTTGGACAGAACCTCTTCGACAGCATTAAGAGGGAGCCCTTCTCCATCCCTGAGGACGACGGCAGTGACCTCACCCACACCTTCTTCAACCCCGACCGTGAGGGCTGGCTGCTCAAGCTGGGTGAGAGGCTGACGTGCACACGCTTACATACATGCAAGCAATGGCTGACACACGTATACATGCTCAACACGGCCTCGAGGGTTGGATTGGCACAGCATAGCAGCCTGCCTACTCTCTTCATTCATCTGTCCATCTGTCTATCTAGTCAGCCATTCATCCATCTACCCACCTACCTATCTACCCATCTGCCCATCCTTTCATCTCTCCATCCACCCACCCCTCCATCTGCTCATCTTGAGAAGGAAGGGACTGTGGGGAAGTCTGAGCTTTAAGGGGACAGGAGGCAGGGGACCCGTAAGGATTTTGTCTCTCTCACTGGAGGGATGGGCTCTTAGTGGAGCACCGTTTGTTCAGGATGTACAAAGTGTGTACAAGATGCCTGTGTGCAACCTGGCCTTCTGGTGGTTTTTCTGAGGAAGCTAAGGCCGAGCGAGGTTAGATCACCTTCCTGAGGCTACATAGATAGCAAGTGGCATATTTAGGGGCCCAGAGGGCTGGGTGTCCTTGAAAGAGGGAGGGAGTGTGACAGGATGTGGCTAGGGGAGCTTCAGTGGGTATGACAGCGACAGGGTCTAGCAGGGAAGCAGCAGCAAGGCTGCCCTGCCTCCTCTACACACACTCCCAGGAGCCTCCCGCAGGGGGTCCCTTCCAAGCAGATGAGGATCAGGGGCCTGCACCTGGGCAGCCTCCAGCGCCTAGTGTGTGCCACACTCCAGATGCTCGTGGAGCCCTACACCTCTTCACGGCCACACTCCACTGTCCTCCTACTGACTACTCGGCCCCTGTCCTGTCTCCGCTGCCTGCTCTCAGCCCCAGGGAAGCTCTAAGTCACAAAGCCCACCCCAGGCAAGAGATAGGCCTCAGAGGCTCGCAGCCCTGTGTTTGAACCCTGCTCCTTCGCCGTGTGCTGGTGATTGGGTGTCTCAGCCTCAGTTTTTGCAGCTGTAAAATGGAGCCAATGATCCTTAAAAGCAGCTGGTGTGTAGCAGAGTGGTCCAGAGCTCAGGCTGTGGAATAGGACACTGGGGTGCAACCGCAGCTCTGCCACAGCACCACGGCAGATGACTTAGCTTCTCTGTGCCTCAGTTTCCTCATCTGTGAAATGAGGTTTACCCAGAATCCCGTCCTCCTAGGGGGATCAATACATAAGTATTTTTAAATCCTCTCGAACCAGGCCTGGCAGATAAAAGCTGCCAGGCTTAGGGCAGAGCTGGGCGGGGAGTAGGCTGAGGGTGAGTAGGGAGAGCAACAGCAGAGAAGAGCAAGGAATGGCGACCACTGTTCCCAAGGCCTGATCACAGAGAGCCAGAACGCAGATCAGACAGCTCAGGTCAGGGGCCACTAAGGCTTCTGGGTGTAGAGGGATGAATGGGGGGGGGGGCGGGACTGTGATGGGAGCTGGGGAATGAGCTCAAGGTGCTGCTCTTCCATCAGTGGGGGATCCCAGTGGCCTGGGAGGAGGAGGGCTGACCTGCTGCACTATGGACCTCTTGCAGGAGGCCGTGTAAAGACATGGAAACGACGCTGGTTCATCCTTACTGACAACTGCCTCTACTACTTTGAGTTCACCACGGTGAGCCAGGCCACCCCCACCCACCTCCCATGAAGCAGTCAACTAACAGAGCATTCAGTCCCCATTTTTCAGATGGGGAAAACTGAGGAGCAAAAGGAGGAGGGGCGGCTGGGCAAGGTGCAGGGTAGAGACTGGGCTTAAAGCTGCATCACTGAAGTCCTGACCTCAGCTCTTCCCCCACCTGGGCAGCCTTAGGAGATGTACCCACTCTTTTTGGGGGCTGGGGAACCCCCCAAGCTTACTCCTTGACCTCAGTTGGCCTCGAGGTTCCATTTCCTGACCCTGACCTTTCTTCCCCTTCCCCGTAGGACAAGGAGCCACGGGGAATCATACCACTGGAAAACCTCTCAGTACAGAAGGTGGAGGACCCCAAGAAGCCAGTGCGTGTCCAGGCGGGGCCCAGGGGAGGAGGGAGGGCGGGAAGGGAAGCAGGGAGGTGGGGATCTCTGCATGGTCCCTCTTGGAGCCAAGGATGGACAGGTCAGTGTCATCAAAAGGACGTGGCTAGGTCATCTCACAGAGCTGGGGATCTTGATTAAGTCCCTGCAATTTTCTGAGCCTCAGTTTCTCCATCTGTTACATGGGGATTTTAGGGAGGCTGGCACATAGTAAGTGCTCAGGGTCCCCTCCCATGGCACGGGAAGCAGACCTGTTGGGAGTAGGGGCATTGTGCCCTGGGTCGCCAGCTGTTTTGTCACAGCAGGGTGCTGGTCCTGCCCAAGTGTGTTGTCCCACTGAGGCCACTGGGAGTCAGCCCAGCCTGCTCCTCCCCCTGCCCTGCTCTCCTCTTTGCACCCCGCCCCTGCCAGTTCTGCCTGGAGCTCTACAACCCCGGCTGCCGGGGCCAGAAGATAAAGGCTTGCAAGACAGACGGGGATGGCAAGGTGGTGGAGGGCAAGCACGAGTCCTACCGGATCTCGGCCTCCAGTGCCACGGAGCGTGACCAGTGGATCGAGGCCATCCGGTAAGGGATAGCCCTCCCATGGGACGGCCCCTGGCACCTTCCCAACGTCCCTGCTTCGGTGGGGTCTCCTTTCTTGTCTGTAAGGGCCTAGCTCTGGGGTCTCCCTACTGCTTCTAGCATGCCAATCCCTTCTGTGGGCATGTCCTGCCAGGCTTGGAGGGGTTGGTGGAATGCCAAGCCAGCCACCTGGAAAGCGTGTGTCCAGCACCTGGCACTAGGCGAGGGCTCTGAGTGGGGCTCTCATTAGCATCACCGGCGCTGGTTGAGATGGAGGGAGGGACTTTCCAGGTAGAAGGACCTGAGTGGACAAAGACAAGAAGGCCGATCATGGGTGGCCTCCTGGATAGCATCCCAGAGTCCAGGTGAGGCTGGGCTGGAAGGACACAAGCAGCAGGAGCCATAGCGAGCAGCTTTGGTTTCTTCTGGAGCACTAGGGAGCCACAGACTTGCAAGTAGGAGAGGCATTGCCCAGGTGAAAAAAAACCAAAGATAGGGCCAGTTCTGAAGTGCCAAGATAGGCAATGGGAGGCGGGTGTTGTCACTAGAGTACAGGAGAGAGAGGCTCCTGTGGCCACTGACTGGGGAGAAAGGCAGGAAGGGGCACCTGGGTGGGGCAAGATGACAAATGCTCTGGGCCTGACTCAGCCAGCGGGGGGCATGGGTGAGGGCAAAACCTGGTGGCCACAAGATCAGAGTGCTCACTGCTGGCAGCGGCTGTGTCCCAGGGACATGCAAGATGTTTTCACTCAGGCCTCAGACCCACTCTTATCAGATGAGAAAACAGACAGGCCAGAGAGGACAGGGATTTGCCCAGGGCCACACAGCTGGGTGGGGGAGGACAGAGCTGAGCCCAGTAAACAGGTCTTCTGACCCTGTCCAGGCTCTCCTCCTCCACCTGGGTCTCCAATGGGAGCGGGGTCCATGGGACACTGGGTGAGGCTATCAGGACTTCATCCTTGTTGGGGTCCTGGGCCTTTTTCCTGCAGCAGGACAGGCTGGCACCTCTCTGGGAGCCCCACACCATCCCAGGAAGTCCCACGTTCAGTGGCCAGCACAACCCTAAAACCTCATTTGCTCTCACTCCAGAGCAAGCATCACCCGAGTCCCCTTCTATGACCTGCTCTCTGCTCGGAAGAAAAAGATTGCCAGCAAGCAATGAGCTTCTCAGGAGGTGACACTGGAGACCGGGTGTCCTGGGGCCCCCATGACCTCTGGAATCTGGAGACTCACCTCCCAGCCCATGTACCATTTCCTGGTCACAGACCTCCCCCCTCCCCATGCTGGAGCTGACTGTGGTGGGAGACAGAGCCCAGAAAGGAGGACAGGAGCCCCCGAGAGCACGAGTTCACAACAAGGGCCCTGGCACCAGCCACTGCCAGGCCCCCATCTTCAAATTGAGCTGGGCCCTCTCAGCAGGATCAGGGAGCTCAGACCCTCAGACAGGACCCTGGGAGGTGCCAGGAGCCCAGGGCCTAGAGCACTGCAGCCTTGTACCCTATCTCTGACCTGCTGTGTACTCTCTGGCCAAGGCACGCCCCATCTCCGGGTTTTGCAAAACTGCAGCATTTGAACTAGAAGTGTCTTGGCCCAGCCAGCTCTGTGGCCCAGCTTCCAGCTGGAGATGGGATGCTGGTTTACTGAGCCAGGCTGGTTGGGTTGAGGCTGCTGAGGGGAGCAGGCAGCCCCTATCCCCAATGATGTCAATTTGAGGAAAGGAGCAGGAAGGACCCACAAGGATATGACAGCATCCAGACAGCCAGGACTCAAGCAGGACTGTGAAGCCAAGAAGAGAGAGCTCTACAGCTGTGGTCAGCAGGAAGGCTGCCTAGAGGCAGCAGCCAGGACAACAAAGGGCTGGTGCATAAAGAGACAGACTCTCACCCATGGCTTCCCTGCTAGATTACCACCCATGGTGGTGAGGGGCCTTGCAATGGGTCCTGGCAACCCCAAGATCCTCTGCAGCCATATGGCAGAGTAGGGCTGACTTCCCAGTACCCAGTGGGCATCTCTGTCCCTGGGGAGGCCTGCCTGAAGGAGGATTCTGCGAATAGACTTCTCAGAAGAACATCTCTCACCCACACAGACCAGGGGAGCCCCTGAAGGGAAACTCCTGCCTGCTGCCAGCCTGAGTGGGCAAACCCCACTCAGCCCCAGGAGCAACTGGCAGGTTGCCAGGCAGCCATCCTCCTCCTTGGCCCCCCTCCCCAGTGTACACTTTCCACAGGGTCAGGATGGAGAACCCACAGTGGGAGGCGTGAGATCCTGTCTGGAGGTCTGCAAGCACCAGGGAGCCATGCCAGCTGCAGGAGAAGCCTTGGTGGACTCAGGACTTCCACAGATCACTCCAGCCTGAGAGTCGGGGGTCTGAAGTCCTCTCCTGCCTCTGGCACATGTGGGCTGTGTGGCCTTAGTCCACTCCTGTCCCTCTCTGATCCTCAGCTTCCTCCCCATAACTGAGGGTGGGACCATCGGTTTATTTGCTGGGTATGAGTGGTTGTTCTAATGCTCACTCAGAAGCAAGAATAAACCTCATGTTCCAACTCATGAGTGGGGCTGTGTCCTTCCGTGACCATGTCTGCTGTCCCTGGCCCCTCCCTGGCCCCCGACCTTCATCTTTTTCCCAGACAGGGAAAAGTGAGTCCTCCCGGATCCCCAGAGCCTCATCCTCTTGACAGAAGTCCCCAGGGCCTGGGCTTCCTACAGAGCTTCCTTGGGCCAGGGGCAGGGCTGGGCTGGTTCTGCCATGTCCAGGGAAAGGCCCGGGAATGTCCAGCAAACAGGAAGAGCTGCTGCTGTGGGATGCAGATAGCAATCTCCCTGTCTGTGCGAGGATGTGAGCACAGGCTGGTTCCCGTGATCACACAGGGCAGGGTTTGGTAAGCTTTCCTTATTTGGTAGCCTACAGACTCAGCACCTGTGCTGTGCCAGGCACTGTCCCACACTGTGGCAAAATGAGACAGAATCCCTGTCTCACTGGGGCTCACAGTCTAGTGGTCCTGGGTCCTAGGACTCTAGGCATTTGCCTTGGGATGTTTAAGGCACCAAAGTCACCTCCACACCTCCCTAACCCAGCCCCCGGGAAATCCCACCATTTGGGGCCCTCCCAAAAGACCTTGATGAAGGAGTTACCCATGTTTCCTTTCCTTCCTCCCTCCCTTCCTTCCTTCCCCCCTTCCTTCCTTGCATCCCCCTGCCTATTGAGCACCTAGTGTGAGTTTCCTACACAAAGCCCATGATCCAAAGATGACCAAGGCCAAGTTCTTGCTCTCGGTGAGCTCAAGTCCAGTGGGAGAGGCAGGTGTGAATGGCCAGTTCTGGGCTGAGCTAGACAAGTGTTGTTGCTGAGGGGGCCCAGGGGCAGCGGAGGGCTGGGCTGGACAGAGGGGCAGGCAGAGAGGCCGCTCAAAGGAGGGTGCCTGAGAGTGAGCAGCGAGGCTGGGAAAGGACAGGGGCCTAGGTTGCAGAGAGCTACCTCATGCCAGCCTCCCCCGGACTGTGAGCTCTGTGCAGGTCTGACTGCACAGCTCAATGCCTGGCACACAGTAGGCACAAAGCAATTGCTGCTTTGACGGGCGTTGACTGGCAAAGGCCTCCAGCGTCAGTGGTCAGTGTCTTGCCTGTGAGGCTGAGAGAGGGAGACTGCTGCTAGGGAATGGGGAGCGGCCTGAGTGCCAGCAGGGCCACTGCCACTGTCCAGGCCCAGACACAGGACCCTCTTACCCCTCTGCAGGAAGCTGCCATTCCGCACTCCTCCCTCCGGGCAGCAGGGGGCTCCCACCACACGCGGATGAGAGCTTCTGAGGCTGCAGCCAAAAGGAGGCCAGGCCTGGACGCCTGTCCCTTGCGGGGGCTGAGCCTCTGTCCAGCATAGCCCCAGCCTGGGAATTATGGATGGGAGGCACTGGTCTACAAGGGCCTGTGGGCTTTAGTAGCCTAGCCGAAGCCCATGGACGTGGCCTACTGGGAGCAGTGCCCCCTCCCAGCTGTGCACCCCGAACTAGGTGCATTCCCTCTCCAGAAGTGATTTTCCCCCTTGAGGGCTGGGGCCAGGTGATTCCCATGATACAAACCTTTAAGGAGACCCCCATGCAGGGGGATCTCAGGCAGGCACCAGGTACCACACAGCTCCTACCCTAGGACCCTGAAAGCCAGTTACCGTGAGAGGCACCAGAGGGCAGCAGTGAGCCACACATTAGGCCTGGCTTCAAGGCCCAACTCTACCCCGTGTCTTAAGCAGATTTCCTAAGACCTCTGGGCCTAAACGCCCCATGGAAATAATTAAATCTATGCAAAATGCTCAGGACAGTGTTGAGCAGCTACTCAGGGGTAATGCTACATGGTATTATTATTATCATTATCAGCTTACGTTGAGACAAAGCAGAGGAGAGATCTGGGGAGGCTTCTTGGAAGAGGTGCCATGAAAGATAAGCCCAGTGGAGACCTGGGTCTTCCAGCTTGGGAGGGTGGACAGTAGGAGACAGGACAAGGATGCCGGAAAAGACAAAGCAATTCTGGGACTCCCCTGAGCCCCAAATACAAACACCAGTGGGCCAAGAGGGTGCCAGGTTGAGGGAGACCAGGCCAGGCATGGCTGAGCTGAACGATGCTATAACTCCAGCATCTGCCAGAACGCAGCGTCTGCTGCAGGAAGCCATGACAGGCTCCAGGAAGGGGCTGCTGAATGGAGACAGGCCCAGCACCAGGGAGACAAAGCTTGGCCCAAGATGCCTGGGAAATGAGAAGGGCAAAGCAGACCACAGCCAGGTACCCGGGGGAGTGGGAGTCTCTCCATGTTGAGGATTGGTACCCATAGCTGGCAGAGGGGCAGGAAATGAGGGGTAGGCAGCCCAGAGGAGGCAGGTGTGAGAGACCTGGAGAAATTAATTTATTAGGGCCAATGAAAGGAGTTAAATGTGTTTGCCGGCTCAGCAATGACTCAGGCATTCCCCAGGGGTTCGCAAGTCTGCGTATCAAAGGATCAGACAGGCCTCCTCCCACCAGCGCACTGCCAGCCTCTCGAGCCCCCCCTCCTTCAGGGCGAGGGAGGAGCAGCCTCTCGGGCCTGCACAGCCCCAGCCCCAGCAGACCTCACCCAGAAAGGCTGAAGAAGGAAAGCTTTGTATTGAGACAGAGCTGGGTCAAGATCCTAGCCTTGCCCCCCAACTGCTGTGTGATCTTGGGCAGGCGGCTGGCCCTCTCTGGACTCATTCACCAGGGAGGATGCATCTCCACCAGGCCTGGTCCTGCCTTCCCCTCACATCCCATTTGACTCCTTCCAGAAACTGAGTAGCGGCCTCCTCTGCCTGAAACTGGACAACTGCCCTCCAGGAGAAAAGCCAGCCCCCACAGGCCTTCAGAGCAGGGGGATGTGTTCTTGCAGTCCTGGGTCGACCTCCTCTTCACGGGGCAAGGAGGTTGGGCGAAGCAAGGGAGAACATTCCAGCCTGCAGCATGGGAGCCCCTGAATAGCAGCTGGGCACATTTGGGGAGCTGTGAGCTGTTTGGTGGGCCTGGAGGGGCCTGCAGTGGAACAGCAGGACATGACATGGAATGGAACAGAGGGGCCTGGCAGGTGTCCAAGCTGGTGAGGGACTTGTCCCCTGAGGCCACTTGCTCCTTTGCTTTGCAGTGAGGATAGATTAAGGGGGCTGGGTAGGTGGAGACCACAGGGAGTTGGAGGGAGCATGGGAGGAACAGGGATAGGGCAACAGCAGGACAGGGCAGCCTGAGTGTGGGGGAGCGAGAGGAAGGAAGCTCCATGGGCCTCTAGTTTCCCAACTACCTGGTGCAGGTAGCCTTAGGGGAGTGGGGATGTACAGGCCACACTGAATGGGAGGGGCTGCCAAAATCCTCCAGATTGCACCTCCAAGGTAGGTAAGGGCCTGGGCTCAGCAGAAAGCCCGCCCCTCCCCTGCCCTTCCTTCTCCTGCACTTTCCCCCTTTCTTGGTCATCCAGTCCTGGCCCAATAGCACACCGGCAGCACCTGGGGTGGGCATCTGCCTGAAGACCTGGGTTCAAATTCCAGATTCCCCATCACCAGCCCTGTGGCTCTAGGCCAGATGCTCAGCTGTCTCTGGAACTCATTTTCTCAACTCCTGCTCTGGGGGACAAGGCTCCTACCAGCAGTCCTGTCCCCAGAGTGTCCAGATGAGCTGCTGGCCCAGGCTGAGGGGGAAGGGGAGTCTAGAACCTGAGAACTGCCCCAAGGAAGAGGAAGAAACTTCTGTGAGTCACAGAAGTCCTCAACCATTTCCAAGCACGCATGGTTTCTCCTGACTCCAAGTGCAGAGCAGGGCCCTGTCACTTTGTCCCCAGTTTAGATACTTAACCCTGGAGAGTCCCTTGGTTTTCTCCTGTGAGTTTTTTGCCTGTTTGTTTGTTTTTGAGACAGTCTTGCTATGTAGTCCAGGCTGGCCTCAAACTCACCATCTTTCTGCCTCATCCTCCCAAGTGCTGGGATTACAGGTTTGTGCCACCATACCCATCCTCCAGTGAGTTCTTAGCAGACGCAGTATTCCAGATTTGACCCAGACAGCCCTGCCCACCCCCACCCTGCCCAGCATCAATGTCATGCCCAAGGGTGCCAATCATGGGGCAGCCACTCAGGCCAAGGCCTAGGCCAGAACTTGGCCATCCAGCCTCCTGGCACTTTCCAAAGAGGAGACAGTCACTCCCCCACCCCCCAGAGAAGGGCTCAGATTCCTTCCCAGAAGGAGGGCCTGTGCCAAGAGAGTCAATGCTGCCTGGTTTTGAGCTATCTAGATGGGAGCAGTAGGTAATAAGCTTGTCATCCAAAGTGGGCCCTTCAGAAAGCGCTAGAATTTGGGTTAGAGGGGGCACTGGATAATAGAAGCAAACCAAGACTGCTCTGACTCCCCAGGACACATGGTCACATAGCCACAAGAGCCCAGAAGGAAGTGAGGTGGCCCTGGGGGCTGGGAGGGCTGTACCCATAGCCACTTCAACCTGGAGGACCCAGAGCTCCAACCCTCCACTCCAATCCCAGTGAGCTCTCCTCCTTCCTGAGCCCCTCAGTCCTGCCCCATCACTAAGGTGTGTTGTGGACTGAGGACCACCCTGTTGGCCTGGTCTACCACATGCCTTCAGAAGTCCTTAGAGCTCACTGTTATGGGAGGAGTCTCTGGACAGCTCTGAAGACAGCTGGGGCTCCTCCCAGGTGCAGCTGACGCCCTTCTCCTGCAGAAAGCCCTCCCTGGCTACCCCTGTCCCCAGGGGTAAGACTCGAGAAACAGGTGCTCTAGCCCTAGAGCCTCCAGGAGACCCTGCCCCTGAGACAATCCCAATCTTAGGTGTCCACAGGCTTGGTGGTCTGGGGCCACCCCTCCAGGAAGGGCAGCAGTTCTCCGGCTGCTGGGCTCCGAGCCCCAGCCTTCCTCCTTTCCCACCTCTCTCTGCTTCTGCATGGGCTCTCCAGCCCCTTTTGGGGCTACCTCACCTATAACAGCATTCTTCCCCTTACTTCAGGAGGGGAGGGAAGCTTGCAGGTGTTAAGGGATGCACCTGAGGTCACCAACACACAGGCCCCACAAGGAGGACAGAGGCAGCAGACACCACCATGTACTAAACACACTTTGTTTGTCCACCCAGAAGCCCACAGGAAGACAGGATTACTCCCACTCGATAAACGAGGAAGTGAGGGCTCAGAGAGTGTGTGACTCGCCTAGAGTCACGTGCTGGCCACAGAGGGGTCCAGCAAATGGCGAAGTCTCATGAGCTGAGACCTCCAGGCCTTTTCCTCCTTTGAGGTTGAAGCCTATCATTCTTCTCTTCCTCTCTCCCCAGAAAGGTTTTCATTGAATAGTACGATCCCAGAGCAGACCCACCTTTGCTTCAAAGAAATTATTTTTTTTAATGTCCCCCATTCAAAAAATATCCTTTACCCGATGTCACAGGCATTTCGGAATAGTTCCCAGACACCTCCAGGGTTTGTGAGCTACATCTTGCAATGATGCTGCACACACAGCTTTGTGACCTGTGTCTGACTTAACACCCTGGAGTCCCTGAGTCCCACGTGCATCAGTCAGGGCAGGCTAGGGCATGCTGCAGTAACAAATAACCCCAATCCCAAACAACAGAGGGTTACATCTTGCTCACACTGTGCACCCGGTGGGAGGTTGGATGGGTGGGGAGTGTCTCTGATTATCACAGACACTCAAGGCCGAGCAGATGCCAGCCTGGCATGGGCTTCCAGGTGCACACTCTGGACCCGACAGTCACTTCTGCTTACATTTCGTTGGCCAGAGTAAATCACATGAGCACCCAACTTCAAGGGGAAAGGAAGTGCCATGCTACCACCTGCCCAGCAAGAAGGGAGAATGGAAATACTCCCTGCGCAACACCAAAGCAAATTACGTCTCCGGTGACCAAGGGTCCCCATTGGCTTAGGACCGAGGGGTTTCCTGGAATCAGGACTTCAAGTGCTAACACTGGGGACGCCTTGGGCAAACTGAAGTGTGACTGTCATTGTTCCGTGCTCTATATTCTTCACAAGCTCTATATTCTTCACAAGCTCACCTTGCAAAGTGAGCCATCTGATAGATGAGCCAGAGTTTTTCTCCCCAAACCCCCAATGCTGGACACAGATTGCTTCCGTTTTGCACATTTATAAATCCAGTGTCTTAAATATCTCCATGAATAAGACCTTGCCCATTGCACTTCTGAGAGGTTCAAGGGTGGCCATTTTTCAGGCTTAGAATACCTGTTGTCCATGCACTCTAAAGCCAGTGCCCACTCACCTGGAGCCCAGAGAAGCCCTTTGCAGCCTAGGGTGTCAGAAATGCAGGAAGAGCTCGTTTCACAGACGATGCTCCCCACACACATCTGAAGTTTCTGCTTCAACAGATCGGGGTACGTGTTGACACTGGGAGTCCAAGACCACACTTTGAGCAGTTAAATATAACTTGCTCGTAAACTGACAGGCGACACAGTCCCGTTACTCACAGCTGTGTAATAGAGCACGTTGCATGACTAACCTCTCGCTTAGCCTCAGTTTCTCATCTGTGACTCGGAGCCGACGAGGATTAGTGTACCATCATCACAGCACTCTGAGAGGCCTGCCAGGCATGTGACGAGTTGTTAAAGACAGCGGTAGATTAAATAACTCCATGTTTTAAAATATTTGTTCATTTGAGTGGAATCGCACTTATTAAAATTCCATTCCTCGCAGAGTTGAGTGGGAATGAATTATTTCCATGTGGTATTCGAGTTTCCCTTCCCGAGTGAATCATTGCTCCTGCCCTGGCCCGGTTACCTGCAGGTCCTCTGCCCTTCCTCACCTCCCTGTGTTATAAAGACAACCAACCCCCACCTTCCTTGTTTGCAATGGATTTTGCTCTTTCCAGGGCCATTTTTCCACCTTACAGAGTAAGCAGTCAAATCTACAAAATTACCTCTGTCACGTTCAAGCTCAGATAGATTGCCGCCTTTCTCCAGTATGTGACAGGCAGAGAGAAATTGGGTTTTGAATGATGGGATTTCCTATCCTTTGATGGTTGTGAGAGAAAGGGGAGTTTCCTCCTGACTCACACCAAATCTGCTGGTCATGAGAGAAGGCAGAATCGGGCCAGTGGCTCACACCTGTAATCCTAGCTACTTGGGAGGCTAAAATTGGGAGGATTGCGGTTTAAGGCCAACCCGGGCAAATAGTTCTCAAGACCGCATCTCCAAACTCACCAGAGCGAAATGGACTGGAGGCGTGGCTCAAGCAGTAGAGTGCCTGCTTTGCATGTGTGAAGCCCTAAGTTCAAACCCCAGTGCCACCAAAAAAAGAAAAAGAGAGACAGAATCAGGAACTGGGGGCCTCTCAGCACTACCAACGTCCCCATCCTCAGCTCTGCCCTGTACAGTTTTGTTGTCTCTGTCACCACATGCAGGACCCTCGAGAGAGAGGCACCGGTCCAGAGGAGGGTAGTCCCCAGGAGGTGGTGACACAACATGGCAACAGGTGTTAAGACCTGGCCTCCAGTCTTCGCCAAGCCAGTCAATCTCTGTCCCGTGAGCTTTGCCACTCTGGGTCTCTTTTCTCTCCTGTACAAAAGGGGATCGATCACATCCAGGAGGATTTAAATAGATCAGCAGCTACCAGCCAAGTGTGTGCTCAATAAATGGGGCTCATTCTGCCCAGTTCTGTTCCCAGGGTGAGGGTGGGCGCCCCACAGCCTTTTCCTCTATTTGAGCTGAACACGCGGGGTCTCATGTCTCCAGGGCTCCAAGATTCCAAAGATCTCCAGCTCAGCTCTGCCCATCAGCCCTGCGAGCAACAGCCCTGTGCTCGCGGCTTCAAGAGGCCAGGCCTGCCCCGGGCTGCAGCACTCCCACTCACACCTGGGTGGGGGGATTGGCAGAGAGATCCAGTGGCACCACCTGCAGATAAACCACACCGTGTGCGAGGCACACAAGTTTCTCCTGGTGATTCTGTGAGCCCCTGGTGTTTCTGAATCACCACTTCCTACAAAGGCACGGTCCAGAGAGGACAATAAATATTTAACAAATGAACCCATGAAGGAGATCATTAATACAAAGGGGATCTTCTCCCTTCCTTGCTCAACAACCTTCAGAGACTCCCCAGGTCCCCTCTGAAAAGGGCAGCCGCCCAGCCCACCTTCAAGGTCTCAAGTCCTCTGTGAAGTGATACTGGCCACCTCCCAACCTCATCTCAAACAGCATCCCTGCTTGTCTTCCCCACACAGTCTTGACCTCCAAGTGTTTCCTCCTTGGTCACTTCCATTCGTGCTTGTGGGAGCCCTGGCTATCCTTAGAGACCTCCCAGGGCTTCAGCAACCCAGGGCACCAGAGGCCAAGGCCAACGACCCTCACATTTCCTAAGTCCCACAGCAGAAGACACCCTTGCAGGTGCTCAGAAACGGTTAGCTGTTTCCAGCTTGGCCTGAGCCATCATGCAGGGCTCAGGAAGCAGCCCGGGAGCTCGCAGGACCTGCAGCCCCAACCTCTCTGCCTCACTCTCCTTCACCCCGACAGCTTCTACAGCCTGCATGCGACTGAGGCTACCGTGAGCAGAATGACAATGAGGCCAGCACCTAAGGAGCCCATCTGGGGACCGGAAGCTGGGGCAGAAGCTCTGAATGAAGCAGAGGGGCTGGGTGGGCAGGCCTGAGGTGGGCAGCGGGGCAGGGATGGGGTTCAAGTTTGGGTAAAGAAGGGCAGAGGATGTAGAAGAGGTTCAGGGCAAGGCAGGACAGGGCAGGGGCCAGGGCCAATGCCCAGGATGGGGCAGGGCTGAGGTGGGAACCACAGCAAACTGCACCAGGGGTTGGAATTCCTGGTAGAAATGGGCCTGGAGTAGAGATCAGAACAAAACTACCTTCAGGGCAGGCTTATCCCAGACCAGGGGAGAGAAGGAGGGGTTTAGGAGTTGGAGGGACAGAAGAAACCCAAGAACCCAGCTGAGTAGAGAGAAGAAAGGAAGCCTGCATCCTAGGGGTACCTCTCTCCCCACCTCCCACCAACAGATGGGACCACTGTGGCCAGAGAAGATCAGGGGCTCACCAGAACCAGGCAGAGTCAACCCTGAAAGCCCCATGTCCAGATCCTGACAGAAGGCAGGAGGGGGTCATGGGTCGGGGTGAGTTAGGAGACAGGATATGGCCAGAGAGACTGTGGGGCTAACAAACCAGAGAGACGCTGGCCGTCCCTCCTTATGAAAGTCCACACAGCAGCCAAGGCCAGATTTCTGCCCTATGCCGGGCGCATCCCTCCCTCTGCCTTCCTCAGTGCTCTGCCTGCACACCTTCGCTCCCTCCACCCCCAATACTGGAGTTCATCCTCCAAGCCAGGTCGTATCCCGGACTCCCTCAGCCTGGCCCCAGCCCCACCCAGCAGTGGCTCCCTCCACCCTCAGAGCTCAATCCTTCTGGATTTACAGTCTGATGGTCCAGGGGTTCGTGCTGGACTCCAGCCCGGAATCTGCTTAGTCTTCTCGAGACATCACAGAGAAACCTTCTAGCATAACAGTTAAGCTCCCAGGCTTGGGACTTGGCTGGTCAGGTTCAAGTCCCTGTGGTTTCATTTTCATATAGCCGGTGATTGGTAAGTGCTAGAACCCCCTGCTCTTGCTCTGCTGGCAGCTCAGATATGCACATAGCAGGTGCCCAACAGAGGCTCCTGGGAGGGGCTGAGGTGCCCCATGTTCCCTACGGTGCCTTCATGCTGCTGCTGCAGTGGCCTCCTAGCCAAAGCCTGAGCCGCCCAGCTTGGGAGAAAGGCCCATTGCTCATTCCCCTTGAGTCTGCAGCTCGGGCAATCAATTGGTCGCCATGGCAACCAGCCTCCAATCAGAGGCAGGCACTTGTTGGCTGAGCCAGCACCACCTATCCACCCACTCAGGCCTGGCTTTTCAGGTCCCCCACCTAGGACTGCTGGGGGGTGGGGCAGGGAGAGGGGAGGGAGGCTGGGGTAACTTGGAGCATCGACCTGCACCCCTAAACCCTGGGATCCCCAAAGATTATCATTATTTTGGACTAAGTGAACACACCAGTTTATCTCTTGATTTTTTACAAGGTTCATTCCTTAAATTATAGTTCTCAGTGCTCAGAACAAGACATGAAAGGAGGGATCAGTAGCCCATTGGCCAGAAGGGAAAGCTGAGGTCCAGCACAGTCAGGGTGCATACCCCTCCCTGAGCCCTGCTTCCCAGGAAATCCTCCTTGGCCGAGAGATGGGGGCAGGGAAAACAGAGAGGGCAGAGGAATCCTGGCCCCACCACAGCTAGCACCTGTCTTCCCATCAAATCAGTGCCTGGCACTTCCCATCCCCATTCGTGCCAGGCCCCCCAGGGGCCATCAGCCAAAGATCTATGGGCCTGCTCCCCTCCTGCCCACCCACACCAGCTGCAGCCTCCGGCCCTAGGTCCCCGCCTTCCTGCAGTGCTGGCCAGAACAGACAGAGCCTTGGCTCTGAGTGAGCCCCAAGGCCAATAGCCCACTCCTCACTGGGGAGACTGAGCAAGCCAGGAAGCCTCTCTGAGCCTCAGTTTCTCTGTTTGGAAAATAGGAATAATTGTCCCTGCCTAATAGAGGAGTGAAGAGGAATTAAACAGGGCAGAGAGCCCTTATTCCAGGGCCTGAGCTGTGGCATATACTTGGTAGACATGAGGCCCCTGTCCACACCCTGGTCCCTTCTCAGTATCCAAACTGTCCCTTAGAGCTGAGCTGAGGCTCCCCCAAGACCCCACCCTCTGGGAGGAGGCACAATGTGAATGCTGTTAATAGCCAGCTGGGGACAAAGGAAATTTCAGATGAGGTCTAAGACAGAGCCCCCCAGTCTCCAGGCTCAGCTAGAAATAGATACAGTGCTAACCCAGGTCTGTCTGATTGCTACTTGAACTCTGCAGTGGCCCAGCCTCTCCTGGCCCAGCCCTCTCTGCCCTGGCCTGGGGATGGTGGGGAGACTTCTAGAAGGAAGAAAGAGACTAGACTGGCTCCTCAGGACCCTACAGTTGCCCTGCTGCCCTGTGTTTGGAGCTGTCACCCTCTGCCCAGAAGTCTCCAGTTATGGTCCCCTGTCTGCATCCAAAGCGTGTGGCACAGAGAACTGCCAGGCAGCGTAGCACAGAGCAATGAGCTCTGCTCCACCCTAGCTGACCCCAGCTTCCTCTACCCTTAGTGAGTAACTACTAAGTGCCAGACACCTCCTGAGGCACATTTACAGATGGCAGCCCAGTCCCCCACTGGATTGTCCCCCTCTTAGAGATGATGAAATGGGGGCACACAGAGAGTTAGGTGGATTTCTCAAGATCACACAGCTAGTAGGTGGCACAGTCAGGATTTGAACCCTAATGTAGAAGGCTTCAAAGTAAACACCTAAAGGAAGACACTGGGGCCTCCCTCCCTCCCTCCCCTACTGCCTCCTATGCCTCCCCCAGGACAGGACTGGGCAGTGGATTCCAGCTATTTTCTTATTTCTGCTCCCCTTCCCGCCTCCAAAAAACAAATTAATGCATCAAATTTTACTTTAATCTGTCCCAGAAAGGGGAGGGCTAGGCTGGGCTAGGCACCCCCAGCAGGGAGCAGAGCCCCTAATTAGCCCACAGGCCAGGGTCCCTCCCCAGCCAGGGCATATTGCCTCAGTGCTGGATCCTCCCCTGATGAAAACACTAATTGCCACCACACTCTCAAATTGAGGACTTTAATTTCCCGAAATGAAAAGTACATTTCAATCAGTTCCTCTTCCAAGCTATTCCTCCTTGGGAGTCAGGACCAGAACACAAGCCCCTCAAGACCGAGACAGATAAGTGGCGAGCATGGTTAGTGCACGCCTATGATCCCAGCCTGGGCAACAGAGCTGCCTGCTTTCCACCCCAGCCACCTGCTCAGGTCACATGTGGGGTCAGGTGGCTCACCTCAGCCTTGAGGGAGCAGGTGAAAGCTGGGCAAGGGATCCAGAGAGAGCAGGGGATGAAGGCTAGGCTTGGGAGTTTACCGCTAGCTCTGGGAATCTCACCAGGGTCCTTAACCTGTCTCATGGGCCCAGAGGCACAGCTGGGATGTTCTTGGGGCCACACACAGGCACAGGTCTGGGGCCAGGCAAAGTCCCTTGGAGGCTCGCATCATGTCTGAGTGGGAGCCAGGGACAAGCAACTTTCAAAAGCTCCCCAAGTGATTCTAATATACAGCTGGGGTTTGGAAGCTCCCAGGCTAGCTGACTGTGGGACCCAGAAAGGGATAGTGTCTGGCCAAGGTCACACAGCAAATCAGAGTCAAGCCAGATGAAGGTTAACACCCCTTCCATTTTGGATGGTTAAGAGAAGCCTGCGAAGACAAGAGAGTAGCCTGGCACAGTGGTGTACACCTGTAATCCCAACTACTTGGAGGCTGAGGCAGGAGAAGAGCTTGAGCCCAGGAGTTCCCAGATAGCCTGGACAACACAGTGAAAACAACACCTCAAAATATAACAAAAAGCAAAAACGACAGAATGAAGATGGAGTGGTACCCACTGTCTTGGTGTGGAAGAGTTGCCAAGAAGTCTGGAGTCGGGACCCTCCCAGTGTTAGAGGTGGAAGATGTGGAGCAGCCCTAAAATGCAGTCTCTCCCAGGTCCATTCTGGCTGCATAGCCCTCCAGCCAGGCTAGCCAGAATCGTAACAAATAATAATTAATACTAATAACAGCAGACACTTATTGATTATTTGCTAACTATGGGAACTGAGCTAAGCATGGTCCTGGGCGATTCCTCCATCCATTCCTCCATCCCAAGACAGCTTCTCCTGCCCCATCACAGGGCAAGGCACGGGGAAGTTGGGGCGGGGATTCGAACCTGCGGTGCGTCAACGGAGGCTTCATTAAGGCTAGCGACGTGGAAGAGCGGATGGGACCAGTGTCACCTCGCCCACCTCCCGCCATCCCCTTACCGCTCCCCCTCTGTGCACCCGTTTTCCGGATGTCAATCCCGGGTCAGATCGGGGCAGGACCAGAGCAAGTCGCCAGTCGCTGGCCGCTGGGCTCTGATCGACCTGCAGAAGACTTGGGCAGAGGGCGCGGAGGGGAAGGCGCCCCAACCCCAGGCAGCGAGACGTCTAGTGACGACGCATGGAGGAGGCCCGCGACCCCCACGGCGTCCACCTCTCCTCGGCTCCCGCTCCGCTCCACTGCCCGCCAACCATTCCCGCCCCGCAAACTCCCCTCTCCGAGCTCCCGCCTCCTCCCGCTTCTCTCCGGAAACCAATCCTGTGCCCCCATCCAACCCACTGACTGTCCATCTCGCCACCCCCGCTGTGTGTCTCTAGACTAATGTCTCACCCTCTCTGGACGTTAGTAGTGTCCTCCCACATGAAACAGGTTTAGAAGACCTGGCGGGCGATGTAGCATTTGCTTTCCTATGCGTGCGTTTGCTCAGAAGGGAAGCCAGGCGCTGTCGGAGTTGGAAGCCACCCGGCAGAATCTGCTCCCTGGGGAAAGGGGGAGACCGAGTCTCCCTATGGCACACACTTATCTGTTAAATATTGAAATGTATAAATACATCAGTAATTCCAACAAATAAATAAAACACATACATTTATGAAACTAAACTTTAAAAATAATCCTAGTGCCCGGAGGGTGTTTTGAGAATTAAGCCCGGTAGCAGTATGAAGGAGGACACCAAGAAGTCCCTAAAACTGCCCCTCAATGTGACTGCCTCTGCTCCCCTTCCCCCACCTCCTGGTGGGGGTCCCTAGGTCCCTCCCTGTGCTGCAATACCTGCTACCACACCCCACCTGAGGTGGCAGGACAGCAGAGGACAGCAGGGCTACGGTGGAGCCAGGGGCAGGCAGGGGTGGAGACAGCTGCCAGCAGCCCTGGAACCCCACTTGGTAGGGTCCCCCAGCTCAATTTTGGGAACATCCCTCCACAGCTTGCAGGGTGGAAGGCTGGGAGGGGACAGTAAGCAAGGCAGATGTCACCTGCAGTGGACCACAGAATTCCTGCTGCACCCCCCTCCAGAAACACCCCAGTGCACTGTGTCTGCCAGTGTCCAGGAGCCCATTACAGCACACAGCAGCGTCTCCTCTCAGTAGCTCCTCCCCTCCTCTCTCCTCCCCTCCTCTCCGCTCCCCTCCTCTAGCTTGTGGAGAATGTCCCCAGAGAGGGCAGCAAGTATGGTGCCTGCAACCAGCCAGAGTGGTGGCAGGTGTAGCCTCAGGGTGGGGCAGGGAGGGGCTGGTCAGATCTGGAACC
Source organism: Castor canadensis (assembly GCF_047511655.1). Lineage (NCBI taxonomy): Eukaryota > Metazoa > Chordata > Mammalia > Rodentia > Castoridae > Castor > Castor canadensis. Next base: position 148,008,265 of record NC_133393.1, read on the forward strand.
TTTTCAGAACCAGACATCAACATCACCCAGGCTCCAGAGCAGGGTTCAGTCACTCCAACAGCCCCAGAAAACCTGCCCCAGAGGCAAACAAGGGAAGCCAGGGGACACTTGTCCTCCAGCCTTCAGCCTTGCCCCCGCAGGCCACTGTCCACCATGTGGTTGTAAGGAGCCTGACACTTGTCTCCTGGTGCTCATCTGCTAGGTCTCCCTCAGGAGTCATCCATGGCCCTCACAGCCTTGGGGATCAGGTTGGCATTCGAGCCTTTCAGACCTACTGGGCCACCATGCTTTGTGTGCAGGATCTCTGTCCTTACACAAACCAATGTCATCCTCATTCCAGGACTTTGGTGTCCTCCTGGCCTTAAGCCTCCGCTCAGCCCAAGTCTGGGACCTAGAGGCCAGACTCTGACCCTGGTCAGTTCTCAGGGCCAGAGTGACCCTTGAAGGGCACAGCAGTGACAGCAAGTGCCTAGCTTTCCTAGAGTTGATGTTCTTTCTCCTCCTTGTCCCGTCTAGCTAGCTCTTCTAATCGCCCTGTGTGTCTACCCCTCACCCCCAACCCCTCTGAGTTCTTCGGTCTCTGGTGGTTTGCATTTCCTGGTCTGACCCTGAGTGGCCTGGCTGTGCCCAGGTCCCAGTCTCCTGGATCCCACCTCTCCTGCACTCACCGTCTTGGCTGCCATCCTGGCCTCCTCTAGGTCCCTCAGTCACTGAGGGCTTTTGTGCCTCTAGCTCCTTACCTGCTAGTTCTTCCCTTCCCCCACTTCCCCCCTGCCTAAAGGCACTTCCTGAAGGGCTGCTGGCTGGCCTATCCACGCCTCTGTTGGAGCAGCACCCCTCTGCCCCACTCCTGACTGTCCCTCGGGCCTGGGCTCAGTGCCTGTGTACAGTGGCCCTCAGTCAGTACTTACTGATGAAATATGAATTTACAGCAGCATCTTGATGGATGGCGGGATCAGCATAAGACAACAGTGGTCCAGGCCAGGTCACAAAAAACCCTAAGAATTAGACTAAGGGGAGTGGGGCCCAGGGAAAATCCTTCACCTTCCTTGCTCTTCTCAGAAGTCTCCAAGCTCACACCGACAGCACAATGTTTCCTGCATCCTAAAGGCTCCCCACCCCAACACACTCGCTGAGCACAGGAGGCTGGCCGTAGGGACCTTGTCAGCAGTGCAGGTCACCCGGAGGCCAGGGCCCTATCAGGCTCTTCTTTGCCCAGGGCAGCCCCTCGGGCCATGTTGCTGGCTGCCAGCTTGTTCCTCCCTTAACCACAGAGGCTGAGGAGGGGTGATGTCAGCCCAGCCTGAGGCAAACCGAAGGAACTGGTCATGGGGTCAGCCTCCGGAAAGACACTGGGAAGGCCCCTGGTGCATTCCACATTGAACCCTAAACAGCCCAGCCTCTGGTCCCTCCCGGGTAGAATGCATGACACCAGATTTGGAGTCTCAACCTGCCCCCAACCCTGACCTCTCTGGGCTTCCTCCTCCTTGGTGAGATGGGAGTGAGGCAGGCATACTTGGGTTCCCAGGGATGAACAGAAGAGAGACAAGGGATGTGGGGGTGGGGGGCACCCAGCTTGGGCAAGTCCCAGAGCCTCTGTGCCTCAGTTTACCCACCTGTTGAGAGGTCACTGGATCACACTAAGTGACATCAGCCACAAAGGCAATAGTCTATGAGTCCACTTATCAGAGGGACCTCCTTAAAATTACGGAGACAAACTAGAAGAGTGGCCACCAGGGCTGGGGATGGATTCTTGTCTTTAAGGGGTCCAGGGTCTCGCTGGGGATGACATGACACCAAGCACCAGAAATGGATGGTGTGGACGGTGGCCCAACATCAATGTATTTAATGTTCCTGACTTGTATACCGAAAAAGTTAAAATGGTAACTTTTATGATATGTCTTATTTAGCACAATTTTAAACACACACACACAGCGTTCCTCTTCTGCCCCCAGGGCTGGCAAAGTCACACCAGGGAAGGGTGGGGCATGAGCCCCAGGCTGTGCCAGGTGGTGGAAGGGCCACTGGACCTCTGCTTTCCTTCTCAGGCCTGGGGCCACTGGATTCCCTCAAGACGGAGAGCAGGAGTCTGAAGTCAGTGTGGAGTCTCTCGGCCTCCCCACCACCCCACTCCTCTCCTCATCCAAACAGCTCCCCTACAGCCTGCAAAGCCCTTCCCATTCCTCGGGAGGCTGGGGTCATCACCAGTGTTCCAGGAGGGAAGACCGAGGCCCCAACAGGCTCACAGACGCCTCTGTGGTTAAATGGCCCGCTAAGGAAGAGCCCTGTCCCCTCCCCACTTGCCCTAAGGGCTGTTTGGGAAACGCTGGGCTGCCAGTGTCCTGCCTCCCTGGCATCCCATCTGTCCCTAAGTGTGCTTAGTGGGAAAATGCCTCTCTGTGGTCCTTCTCCGTTATAGCCACCCCAAGAATACCCCATAACGAAGACAGGCAGAGGCGATTCCTAAAAAAGCCACATATCCTGGCAAGACACTGCTATTAACCTCCTGGGGAGCTCAGGAGGAAAAATAACAGGAGCGGGAGGTGGCCAAGCCTCCCAGCAGTGGCGGTGAGAGCTGGAAGGCAGGTGGCGAGTGGGCGGGAGGCGGCTGGGAGTCCAAAGATTGCTAACGCCCTGTGCTGTCTGGCGGCTGCCGCCACCACGGAACACCTGCCCATTCTTGGGGCTCTCTGCAGACTCGGAAAACCTTGAAGGCCAGAACCACAAGCATGATCCCCATTGTGCAGATGGGGAAAGGGAGGCCCAGGCAAGGGCCGTGGCAGATAGACACAGCCAAGGTCACACAGCCGAGAAATGCCTGGGCTGGAACTTTGAAACCACATCCCAGTTCTGAGAGGGAAGCTGTCTGAAGGACAAATGGGGAGATGGAGAAGAGGGGCAAGGAGGGGAGGAGAGAGGAGAGGAGAGGAGAGGAGAGGGGAGGGGAGGGGAGAGAGAGAGAGAGAGAGAGAGAGAACATTGGCCAGGATGGTGAGGAGAGAGAGACACCGACAGGAGCACAGGAGCGTGGCATCTCTGGGAACTGGGTGCTCAGTGGATTCCTGTGGCTGTAGGAGATGCTGGAGATGGAGGCCCTGAGAGGCCACCGAGGGTCTGGCTGGCACCTGAGTGGGGGTGGACCAGGAGCTCATGGGAGGGGGCTCAGCACCTCCCACCCCACTGCCATCTGCTTTCCTGAGTCCCCTCCACCCCTCAAGTCAAGTTGCCATGGTACCAGCCTCTCTCCCTGCCCTCCTGGGCCCTCCCATGTGGTCATGAACTCGGGGAACCCTCAGCACAGCTGGACAGTGCCTATCCTTCCTACGCAGATTTGGGCATGCCCACTGTGCCCTGAGTCCCTGGACCCCAATTAAGAAGAAAAGACCAAAGCTCTCGGTCCCTCTTCTGCCACTGGTATGCTTTGTGGCCTTGGGCAAGTCACTTTCCCTCTCTGGACCTTATTTCCAAAGCAGACAATTCTATTCCTGGGGTTTTCATGCTGTCTGAAAACAGCTTGGCTCAGAGTAGGCTCTTGGGTGCTATTTGGAGAGCACTGATTCTGGAGTCCAAAGTCTCAAATCCTGACTCCCATCCCTTCATTAGACGCCTACTGTGTACCCCATGCCCAGTACGGGTTTGAAAGTCAGAAAAACTGGTTTCCTTGGTGACCTCCAATATTGACAATTCTGAACTCTGGTTTCCTTATCTGCAAAATGGGTGGGTGAGGCCACAGTGCCTCCCTCAGAATGAGACTGGTGAGGGGCACCCCAGCCACAGCTGGGGACTGTCTTCAGACAGACCTGAGCTCAGCTCAAGCTCACCTGTGAACCTTGGGAACCCTGAAATAACCTGGCACAGGGGAGGGGGCCATACCATCTGTTATGTGCCCCCTCCCTTCCTTGCATCCCCCAAGACAGGATGACGGCTTGGATCCCAGAGGCTGGCCAAACTTTTATAAAAAACCCCCAAGCTGAAGAGGCCCAGAGAAGAAGAGGTGAAAGGGCTTTCTTTACACCCATTCCTTCCTCCCAAACCTTCTGTAGCTCCCTATTGTCCTGCAAATAACCTGGCCTCTCCCAGGCGTTTCAGGCCCTTCCAAAGGAAGCCTCGGTCCTTATTGCTCCCCACTCTCTAGGTCCCTGCTCCCAGACCTGTCTCCCAGCATCCTCAGCACGACTCTCCACCCTTGAGGACCCCTGTCTTCTCACTGTTGAGTGTGGCTGTCCCTCTCAGCTCCACCCCACCCCGGCTCTCACACAGCCCTGCCTGGGTTTTTTTCCACCTGTTCCTCCGGAAATCCACTCAGATTTCTCCCAGGGCCTGGGAGCCGCTGGGCTTCGGTGTTGATTTGTCACACGTGATTATTGGCAGCAGGATTTGTCACCTGCACAATGAAAGGAAAATGAACCTCTCATCAGAGCCAGCCTGTGCCTCTCCTACCCCCACAGGAGCTGGGGGAGCAAGGGGCTAGGTGAGGAGGGAAAGAGAGGGAGGCACAATCACCTGGCTACTCAGTGACAGGACAAGAAAGGCAACAGCCTTTCAGGCCCCCAGTGGTGGAGAGGAAACTGAGGCACGGAGCACTTGAGAGCTGCCCAAGACCCCACCAGGTATGGGACAGCTGAGCAGTACTCCCTCGGCACCATTAGTGCTAGCAAGGCAAGTCCCTTGGGGTTCAGTCACAAAAACTGAAAGAAATATGACAGATGGTCCAAGGCCTCCCCCATTTCTCAGTCAGGGAAACTGAGGCCTGCAGAAGGCAGGGACTTGCCAGGACACACAGGCCCCTCAGGCCCACAGCTTCCTCTGCCCAAGAACTCCCCAGAGCGAGGTGAGTGGTGGTCTCCACCTCTCTCCCTCCCTCTCCTTCCCCCAAATGACTAGCTCTGTTCTAACTGGACGGCCTCCCCAGCCTCAGTTTCCCATCTGTAAACGGGCACCTTGCCAGCCATCTTTTTGGTGTGCTGTCAGTAAAGCGGTAGTGGAGACTTGCTGGGCCATGCTGCCACCCCCTCCTGGCTGCCTCCAGTCAGGAGAGATTTCTTTCTCTCTCAGCCCTCTGGATTCCTGTGGCTGTGTTTCCACCTCCTCCGCCTCCACCTTGGCCAGCTTCACTCCTGGCCCTGCCGCACACCAGGCTTGTTCCCTCCCCAGTTCCCTCACTGCTCAGAGCTGCGAGGATGATCAAAGTCACCCCTCACCCCCCCACCCCCACCCCAGCCTCCCTGCCTCCTCCAGCCCCTTCTAGACCCCACTCCCAGCCCCTCCAACTCCTCATCCCTCCCCCCACCCTCCTCCACCAAGTCCTCCCCAACCTGCCCTCCTCTTTCCCTCATCCTGCCAGATCCCTGAGGACTGTGAGATAGGGGCGGGCAAAAGCAACGAGGGAGGAAGGGTAGCAAAAGCAGCAAAGGGGGATTTTCAAAGCACCTGCCTTCTTGGCCTCCAGGCCTCCTGGCCTCCTGCCCATCTATCCTCCTGTCCATCTGCCCAGCTGTCCACTGCCCACCTACCCTCCAGGCCTCCTGCCTACTTTACCCTCCTGCCCACCTGTCCACCTGCCTCCTCTACTGATCCTTGGCTCCTCCCAGTCCTCCTCTTGATGCCTCTGCACGCACTGTGACAAACTGTGGCCATCTGATCACTCACCTCCTTCCAGGGCACTCCCCAGGCTCCCAGCCTCCAGGGGATGCTGAAGACCCTTATTGGCCTCCAGGGCCTCTCTGTTTCCATATACCATGGGCCTCCACAAGGCCTAGGGCCCTGCTCCTGCCCCCAGGTGCACAGTGGGTGCTGAGGGCCTGTGTGAGGTTTCCAGCTGTATCAGTTCTGAGCTTTGTTTTTGAGCAAGTGGCTCAGCCTAGCAGGACCTCAGTTTCCTCCTCAGTAACCCAGCTCATGGGATTGTCAGGTTGATTGTGAGGCTCAGGGTAAGTGACATCAGGAAGGCCGAGCAGCCTTCCATCCTCTCTACCATATTAGCGCCACAGAGCTGTTAGAGCCTGCCAAGACTCTGCTCCCAGCTCTGCTTTCCAAAGGGCCCAGCAAGATTGGTGTCTTTCCCTGGTGCCCCCATTTCAGCACTGTCCCCATCCCAGGAACTGAGCTGACTGTTACCTATTTGCCCTCTTCCAGCCTCCATGCTTCCAGGAGTTTGAGCCAGCCACACTGGCCTCTCCTTGTCTTCCCACCTTCCCCTCTGCCCATCACTGCATAGTTCCCACTCCACGGCTCCTTCCGCATCATCTTCAGAAGCCACCTCCTCCAGGAAGCCTTCCCCAGATGCCCTGTGAGATGACGCTGGCGGGAGGCATACAGGCTCTGGCCGCAAGATGGTCTGCATTCTCTCCTTGGCTGTGTAACCTCAGGGGAAGTTGCCCTACCTCTGTGAGCTTTAAGTCCTTATGCATAAAATGAGTTAATATCAAACTCGGAGACACTCAGGAGGTGCCAACAAACTGAGGCACACATCTGTCTCCTCTGAAGGGCCACCCTGTCCTTTTGTCCTTGGCTGTAGTTCTCCTGTGTCCATCAGCTGGCCCTGTATCCATCCCCAGGTGCAGTGCTGAGCACTTCCCATCCATCCTGGCCTGGACGCCTCTCCACTGTGACCTCCAAACTCTCACTAACCTCTCTGGACAGTTTCTTCAGCACCAAGACAGGCTGATAACACTGACCCAGGGTGAAGTGGGAATTAACTGAGGTGATGGGGAGCATGTGGCCCCGTGCCCAGCTCAAAACGTGTTGCCACATTCTTCTGAGGTTTCTCTTTGAGATGCAATTAAGGCCCCACCCTGGAGTCGCTCGGGCCTGTGCACAGTGGGCAGGTCCCCGGGTCCCCCAGCCCAAACCCCAGGGAAGACTGTCACCCAGGAGCCAGCCAACGCAGGGTGGGGTGAGACTGAGGCAAGCAACCTCCTGCACAAGGCCAGAGATGAGTGGCAGCCCAGTCAGGGCCTAGTAGCCGCTGGCTCAGTGCCTGCTGCCCTCTCCAACCCCACCCCAACCCTCCGTGGCCCTGACAGCCTCTGTGGCCCTGCTTCACACCCCTCCCACCTGCGTCCTCTTATTTCTCTTTGGAATCACTTCTCCAAAAGTTCATTTTGAGAGACATCGATTTCCGAGCGGCTCGGAGATGCAATTTGGTTTTTCATGTTGAAGAAATGATGGTTGAGGGAAAGTTTGGACACTTAATCACCGCGGACGGCCGTGGGAATAAAGATTCCTCTGCCCTTGGCCAGAACGTGCAGCCACACGCACTCTTGCTGTGACAGCAGAAAACAGGTATTCACAGGGAGGCACAGCCACAGAGTACACACATACACGCCATATGCAACCACGACCACACACCTACACACGACACGCGTGCATGTACACATGCACTTGCACACTCCGTGGAATACCCTGTGGCGACCCCACGTCCCCAGCTCCTCAGGAGTCCAGGAGGGAGGGGCGTGGCGAGGATACCTGTCCCCCTGCTCTCCCTCTGCCTGCCCTGCTCAGTGCATTTGTTCTAGGGTGCCCTGTCCATCTGGGAGGGGTTGGCTTTCCAAAGGCCCTTCCCCAATCCCACACTGCAAGTGCTCAAGACTGCACTCACGAATACTCACAGACGCCCTGTGGCCTGGCCACAAAACCACGGCAGAAGGACCTTCCTCTCTGCATCCAAAGCTCACCTGCATCGGACACCACCTCTGCCCCAGCTGCCCCGACACACTGGGTGACCGCTGGGCCGGGCTGCCATGCAGGGGACGAGCACACCCAGCTGAAAGGCACAGGCATTCCATCCAAGGTTGCACAGCTGGTGGGCAATACACACACACACACACACTACACACACACACACACACACACACACACACACACACACACCTTTCACTCCACATACCACACACACCACACACCATTCACACCACATACCACACACACATGCCACACATGCCACACACACCATACACACACACCAAACATCACACATATATACACACACATTACACAATCCATCATTACCACCCATTCCTCTGCATCTGGAAGATTCCCAGTTCACTATGAAGATTGAGATTATCCATGGAAGTCATGATATCTGAGACCCTAAGACAGAGAACCCCCAAATTCCTTATATCTGGGACCAGAAGAGGCCCTTCCTCCCACCTAACACAACCCCTCTGACTCTCAGCCTGCACTTGCATGCCTCCAGGACTGGGGACTCACCCCTTCTGTGATCTTGGGGAAGTTGGGGTCCCTCCTTACTGAGCTCAATGCTGGCCCCAGGACTTTTTCCACCTTGGGGTCTTGGGTCAGGGCATCTGGAGCTCCTCTGCTGACTGCTCTCAATATCAGTCCTGTCGGGCCCCTAACCTCATGGCCATGAGGGGTGGGCAGCCCTTGGAGGTGGGGAGTCCAGGGGAGGCCTCTGCAGAGAGGCAGGTCACAGGCCTGTTCATGTGCGTGTCCTAACCCAGGCCTACCAAGCCCTATGGTGAGGGTGGGAAGGGGACACAGAGAGAGAGGATCGCATGGGCACATGGCCCGGGTTGGGGAGGGCCCTCCTAGAGTCTCCCAGCTGGCCGGTCCGAGCCCTGGCAGAGCAGGGTCCAGAGAAAGAGACCCATTTGGGCAGGGTCTCACTTCTGCCCCTACTCTGGGTCTCTCTCCTGCAGGGAGAAAATTCAGGGCTTACCTGGGCCATCCCTCTGCCCTCAGCTCCTAGGCTACCAGTGTGGAGGGGGTCAGTTGGCGCTTGCCAGGAGGGCAGCCAAGACTGTCCCCAGTGGAGCAGGGTGACAGGGCATGTGGTCAGAGTTGGGGAGGATCACATTTGCTCTGGAGACTGCTATCAGGATGGTGTCATGGTGGAGGTGAGCCCTAATGGGTTGGGCAGGTCTGCCCAAGTCAAGTTCCCATTTTAGAAGCTGTTCCCGTCTCTTCTCGAAGCCCGTTGGCTTGCGTCCGTTTGTTTAGGAGATAGTCATGCTAGGCACTTCACATCATTCAGCCAGTGGCCCATGAGTACCTGTGGGCAGGGCTGACGACATCATGGGCTGTGGGCTGTGGCCTGCCCTCAGATGGAACCAAGAATCAGCAAAGGGCAGTGTCCTTGTGACAGACAGGGCAGGTTGGCAGTGGACCTGTGGGCCAGCCCTGGACTCCTTCTGCCTGAGTGGGCCATAGACAAGCCAGCACACGAGGCACAGCCCTAGGGACCCACCATGCCCTCGGCCCGGATTCCTGTCACCTGCCCCAGTTTGGGGCCGCTGCATCAGCGGCCACACAGCCCAGCCTATTTCTCAAGAAGGTTCGGAGGCTCCTGAGAGGCCCCCAGGGCCCTGCCCACCCCCACCACAGCCTCTACTCCATCCTGGACCTATGCCCTGGCCCCCGGCTTGGCACTGGGTGAGTCCCAGCATAGGAACCTTGCTCTGGACATCCAGGGGAATGGAGGCACATGGGGCCTGCAGGGATACACCTGTCAGCCATGCTGGTTTTTATATCCCACCCTCACCACCAACTTATACCCCTCCCCCTCCCCCCAAAACATTCCAGACTCACTGCCTTCAGGGCGTGGCTGTACCCACAGAAGCAGAGAGTCCATTCTTGAATTTTGAAATACATGTTGGAACTTAAGTCAGAGAGAGCAGCACCAAGAGAAAGGAGGCTGGGGCCAGTCTATGAGCACAGAAGGACACAAGAAGCCCACCTTTCCCAAGGACAGCAGCTCCTGGCCCAAGAGGCCCTCCAACAGGCCCTCCAAGATTCCCTACATCCAAGGACAGCACCCAGCATGGAACTGCCTGGGCCAGGGGACCCAGGGTGCTGCTCTGGGAAAGGACACAGCACCCTGAGGGGCCCTTGCTGAGCAGGAGAGCCCCCACCCCCAAGTTGGCAAAGAGGTGCACCCTGGAGACAGGGGTCAAAGGAGACCGGAAGCGACAGCAAAACCCCCACATGAGCAGGAGGGGCCAGGCAACAGGGTCAGATGGAAAGGAACCTCACGGGGCACCCCCAGAGGTTTTCACTTGTGTAAATTAGTCACATTTTGATGGCTTGAGTTTGCAGCCTGAGGGAGGCACCCCCTTGTCCCAGCATGCAGTTCAGTGGGTGAACAGTGTCGGTTGGCTACAGGGGGCAAGCTGGTCCCTCAGGGAGCTCCAGCAACTGGGAGGCAAAGAGAGAAAGGGTACTTGTGCCCAAGACCCACCCCCCATCATGTCCATGGGGGATTTCAAGGCCGACCCAGGCCCTGTCCTTGCTTTCCTGCTTCCTCCCTACCTCAGGTCCTTCTGTGGGGGGGGAACCAGTTAGCCCCTCCCCAGGACTGGAGTGTGTGTGATAACACAGCCTCCATTCATTAGCCTAATTGCAACACGGGGTGGGGGGGCAGGAAGCCCCACCCCCCACCCCGGGCCATCCACAGATAGGGTCAGAAATGCCAGTTATCAATGCTCCATGCCAGGCAGCAAGGAGAGGGGACTACAGGGTGCGGGCAGGCAGACCAGCAGGACGATGCCCAAGGTCTGCAGACAGACTGCTGTCACCCCCCGCCACACACACACACCCCCCAGAAGTCCCCAGAAGTTCCTCCTTCCCTACTCTCATTCCTGGCCCTGGTGATCAGGGAACCTGGGTTCTTCCCTCTGATCCTGCCTTGGCCTCAGTGGGCTGTGTGACCCCAGGTCAGTCACTGGTTCTCTCTGAGCCTTTCAAACAAGGAGATGGCTGTAGTTTGATTCCTTTCCAGCTGCATCATCCGGCCAGGTCTCCTCCCTTGCATCCACCAGTGGCCAGATCCGCCTCCTGTCCCACGGTCCAGTTGCTCCTCCTTCCTCCCTCTCTCCTAACCCTTCTCCTCCCTCCTTTCACTCCCCCTCCTCCACTGTCTTCTTCCCCCTCTCCCCCCACCTCCAGCAGGCTCTGCTCTCTTTCTCTGTCAATTAGAGGGCTCTGGCAGAAGGCTCAGAGACCAGGCTAGGGCACCCAGCTGGAAAATTGGATGTCGAAGCAGCTTGGAATGGTAATGCCCTGGCCCGGCCCCCCATCCCTGTGACAGGAGTGGGCAGGTGCTGGTGAGAACTCCACAGGGCGCAGCCCAGCCACCTGCCTGTCCACCAGGCCTGCAAGCTCCTCCCACTTCCCCGAAACCCCACGCCCCTCCCCAGAGCTCTGGCTGTCACCTGTGTGCTGGCCAGGCCCTGTCTCTGGGCCTCAGGCTGTGTGAAGCTGGCCACTGTGGGGTCACTGCAAACCTGCTCTGGTGGCCAGCCCCACTTTGCTGGTTTGGTTTTATCTGACTGTGAATGGCTGTGGGCGGGTCCAGGCTGGGCTCCACCTGCTCACAGGATCGCTCCCTGTGGCTCCCTAGGCCGGGGCCATGGCACTCACCTCTGCTCCTGCCTCGCCCCTGAGCAGATCCAGTGCTCCTGCTCTTGGGCTCTCTGGGCTGTCTCTGAGTCAGTGGGCAGCGCTGAGGCAGGAGTAGGGAAAGTTTGGGACTCATGTGCAGATTGCCAGGAATGGCCCAGACCACCTGCACCTGTCCAGGAGCCGCCCATGCCCTTCCCAACTCATTATTGGATGGGAACCTCCTGGTTCCTCCCTTCCCATAGATTAGTGTAAATTTTAAAAGCATCTGAAAAAGAAAAGCACACTCTCACTGCTGGCAGACGCCACCTGTGCCCACCGTACTCCCTTTGTATTTCTTTTCCCTAACTTTTAATAAACTCCCTTTACACCCACATGTCCTGCCATGGATTCTTCCTGGTGGGACAAAGAATTTGGAAGTCTTCTGATCAGACTGCACCAGCGCCATTAATAGAGCCAGTGGATCTTAGATAACCCAATCCTTCTGGCCTCATCCCAGGAGGCGAGGGGGAGGAGGCCTCCTGTAGAAGGGGAAGAATGCTCTCTGGCTGTGCCCACCCCCACGCCTCCTGCCATCTAATCCCACCTCCAGGGTCCTGGGAGCCTGGGGCCCCCTACGTGGACAAGGGTCAAGGGCACAGATGGTTCATCCAGCTCAACAGCTATCTTTGCAGTTTCCACTTTCATAATCATTTCTTACTCGATATTCAGGTCACAGGTGACCCTGGTGGGCAGCCATGTCGTGCCCAGTGCTGAGCACACACTCTGCAGCTGTGACTCCACCACCTCCAGGGACCCTCAACATCAAGACCCACTGTGTGCCAGATGGGTGCTGGACTCTGCGGACCCACGTGTGTGGACTACTCTTATGTCCTCCAAAGAAATGGAAAGGCAGGTTGTTCCAGAGTGGCCAGTGTTGTGGAGGAAATTCTGAGGGATTGGCTCAGGGAGGATGCCTGAGGGCAGTGACACTGAGATAGGGCCTAAATGACAAGAAGCCAACACAAAAGGGTTTGGGACATTTCATCCTAAATAGAGGAACCACACGTGCAAAGGCCCCGAGGCCGGAATGCCTGTAGTTATCTAAGGACAGGTGGCCATGGTGATGGAACAGGAGAGTGGCAGGAGAGGCTCTCCCCGCAGATCCCATCCCGCTTCCGTGGGAGTGTGCGATGAACTCTAGGTGCAAGCAGGAACCCTTGGAAGTTTAAGCCTGAGAGAAACTGGCTCTGAGGCTCCTTTAAAAGATCTTGCTAGGGCTGCGGATGGAACTCAGTGGCAGAGTGCTTTCTTGCTTAGCGTGTGTGAGCCCTGGCATCCATCCCCAGTACTACACAGAACAAAAACACCACCACTTAAACAATATCGCTGCTTTTGCTCCTGGCTGGGAATAGCGCGCTGAGTTAGGGTGAGGGGAACAGGAGCCAGGGGCCCGTGGAAAGGACATTTCAAGTGCTGTAGTGAAGAAACAGGGTGATACAAACGGGTGGTTCTGCCTAACAGGGTCCACAGGGGGTCTGTCCACCTTCTGGGACCTCTGCCCCAGTCCCATGTCCCCTGTCCCTCTGTACCTGTGATCCTGTGATTCCTTCTCTCCACCAAAGTCTACCTTCATCCACTGTGCACGAGGCGGTCCCACTCAGCCCTATCCAGTCTGTGACTGACCAGGTGGGGAAGGGATGCGCTCAGGGAAGGTTGGGGAGGAGCAGAGGCCTTCCCAACAATGGCCACACCATTCAAGCTGCAGGATTAACCTGGGCTCTTCATCCTCAGCTCCCTTCTCAGGCCTTTACAAAAGCCCTGCCTTCTGTAACCTGAGCCTGGGTGTCATCAGAGTTCTGGAAAACTTGGAACCTTGTAGGGAAAGAGAGGACAAACCACAGAGTGGGAACAGGTACTCTCAGTGGGACCTGTAATTAGAAATCAATGAGAGACAGGAGATTGTCAAACAGAAACATGGATAGACGGCTCAACAGGCAGTTCACAAAAGATAACCAAGTGCTCCACTTCATCAGGGAAATGCAAGCGAAAGTCCCAGGGATCAGTGACACACACACACCCACGGAGGACTGAAATGAAGTAGCTAGGGTGCATGGGGCGGGGGAGAAGACGCCAGCACTCCCAGAACTTTCCTAGACAGCTGGCGGGGGGTGTAAGGGGCCCACAGGCCTCGTCAGCAGGGCTGAGCACACGAGTTCTGGGAGTGAAGAGTCTCTTCCGAGGTTTTGTGCTCAGCGGGCAGGGTGTGCCCACCCAGTGCCTGTGGAAGGTTCCTGCCAGGTTCACTCTGCACAGTGCCAAGCTGAAACAGCTCACACGTCCATCAGTGGAGAGAGAATAAATCAACCGTGGGATATTTCACACGCTGGGAATGAACCAACCTCGGCTAGGCTCAACATGAATGAATCTCACAGCCACAGTACAGGAAAGAAGCCAGACACAACGGGTGCGTGTGTATGATTGCTTTCCCGTGAGTTCTAAAGCAGGCTGGAAGGCAGAAGGGCGAGTACCCCTGCAGTCCTCGATCCCAAGACTTGGAAGTACCCCCCAAGGAGTGCCAGTTACATCTGGGTCCGCATCTGGAGGCTGTGTCGTGGGCACAGTCACATTGTGAAAGCCCATCATTTGGGTCACAAATGATGTGAGGGGGCATGGGGGGTACACACACATATATACCAACTTTGTTTAACTTTAAGAAATATGCTAACTTCCAGAAAATAATAAAACAGTTATAGAGTAAATTGAATGACTGCTCCATATTCCTGGTGACCTTGGTAGTATAACCTTCCATGTTTCTATGCAACTGTATGGCTTAATTGGATTTTAATTTTTTTAATGTTTTTTGAAACTGGGTCTTACTATGCAGCCCAGACTGGCTTGAACTTTCTATCCTCCTGCCTCAGCCCCCTGAGTGCTGGGATTACAGGCAGGTACCACTGTACCTGGCTGAATTTTAAACATTTGAAACTCAGTGGGATACTGTAACCTCTTACTGGGTTGTTGGTGTCACTCATGTACTCCAGGGGTTCCCAGCCAGGGCATTTGAGGCTGGGTGACTCTTTACCCAGGTGGGGATATTCCACACAGCGCAGGAGGTTGAACCGCTTCTTTCCCTCCCCCAGACACCAGTAGCACCTTTCTACCCTTGGTAACAACAAAAACTGTCTGCAGACATTGCCAAATGTCCCCTCTGAGCCTGCCAGGTAGGATATGGACACCTTCAACATGTGCACCATCTGGAACACACTTACCTTTAAAAATGATTCCTTTTCTGGTGCTCCAGTGTCCTAAGCAGCTGGCATTTTTATTGGCTTCATTTGGCAACTTACCTGGTGGGCCAGAGGTCATATCACCTGTCTGTGTACCTGTGTGTACAGACTCCTTGCGCTTTCGTGGTGACTCCTTGAGAGCTGGGGCATCCGTGTCCTCAGGCCTTCTGGTGCAGTCGATGGCCTGGGGAAGCTCTCCACTGCTGACAGGGCACCTTTGCACCCCAGAAAGCATGGAAAGGCCCCTATCCATGGCCGGGAATGGAAATACTCAGCCCTTCCCCTGCCCCCCAACCTTTACCATTGGCAGCAAGCCTGGCACACAGATGTGAACTGTTTATAAAGCGTTTATTCCAAAGAAATGAGAGCTGTCTCATTACTGGTGTCTTCGCTGGGTTCCCCACAGGCAGAGCTGGGTTATTTCCAAGGTGATGACAGGAAGCAGAAGGGGGACCTAGGGAGACTGGGGTAGGGACAGAGATGCCAATACAAGGACCATTTGGAGGTCACTGCAGAGGACACTAGGGAGAGGTGGTCACTCCTCTGAGAATCACAGTGGGCCACCTCGGAGGACTACAAGTTGCTGGGCACTTGCCCACCTGTCTGGGACTCTGCCAGCTGAGGGTGGCTGGTTGGGGGGGTGTCACTTCCCAGTTGCTTTTGAGGTGGGATGAAGCTGAAATCACAGGATCTACTGCAGGGGGCACCCTGACCCCCTCAAATCAGAAACACCCAACCCTCAAGGGCTTCAGACCTCTAGGGTAGAATTGCCAGGTTAGACCAGCCCTCTGGGAGGAGTTGTACATACTTTGAACATTTTAATAGAGTCAGCCAGAGCCCTTCAAAATGGCTGGCTACTTGTCACACTCCTGGTCTGTGCACAGGGTCCAACTGTGCCACACACCAACACCAGCAAGGCTGAGGAGTGACGAGGACAGACGCATCAGCATCCTCATGCGGGGCACGGTTCTCAATCTGTAGTCCTACAATGACTCTGTGAGCTGCACCTTTCCCACTCTCATTTTATAGGAGGAAACCGAGGCACAGCTGGGGAGTCCAAGGCAAGAGTCCAACCCAAGTGGAGCATGAGCCCAGTGCCACCATGTCCCCACCTTTTTATTTTTTGCCAATCTTATGAGGTAAAAGTGAAAGCTGAGGGGATGTAGAAAAGTGCAAGTGCACTTTTACTACATAAGTATATTCAGAACACTGCAGCCCAGAGCTGGCACGCCGGCTCTTCCTGATGTCCCTCACTCAGGCCCCTTCTCTTGTTACCGTAACTGTGTGTCATCTCTGTTCCTGTCTCCTCACAGCCCAGTGTGGCTTTCTCGAGCCCCAACTGTCACATCTTACCTTCCAGTCACAGAGAGAAAGAAGGGATAAAGGAAAAGGAAACAGCTGCTGCCAGCTATCTTGGAAGGAAGATGCTTGGAAGATGATCAGAATTTCTCATTAACCAGAACTTGGGCAGACAGGGTGCTAGGGAATGTCTTTTGCTCTAGAAGACCACTGACCTAGCAAAAATCAAGGGCTCTTCTCCTATAGAAGAAGAGCAAGTGGGTATGGGGGAGCAGCTGAGCTCCTGCCACAATGGCAGGTGTCTGCATAGGTCTCGGCTATCTTCATTTCTTTGCCTGAGAATTATTTCTTCAGACCCTTTCCTCTTCCTATTGAACCAAGCCCCCTTTTCTTACTGATTTTTAGGCTACTTCCCACAATCATCTGTAACCACAGTGCCTGGCTCTAAGGATTAGTGTCACAACCAAGTGAGGCACCAGTGTCCCCCAGGCCCAGCCCAGCCCAGTGCCTGGTTCATATTGGGTACGCCCTGATGCTGGCTTCCTTTCCCAGAGTCAGGGGCTGTAGGCATCGTGAAGGAAGGGACTGCTGAAACCACCCTGAAGATTGTGACTGAGAAAGTGCAACAGGTCGTCTTCTGCCCAGAAAGCCTCGCACAGATGGCTATGCCACTTCCCCAGGTTGTGTCCAGCTCGTGGACTTCACATGAACAAGATGGCAGAGCCAGTCAGTGGCTGGCAGTTGGGGAACACCTTGCGAAACCAACCCAGGGCCCAGTGGGGAGAGAGGGATGGGACAGGAGAAGGGCATCATCCATCTATAAAAAGGGAAACACCGCCCCCTCCCCCGGCCTCCATGGATTACCGGTTTCTGGGTCCCGCTTCTCTGCTTTCCTGCAGAGAAGCCTTTACTGTTGCCTTTCAATAAAAACGCTTCTTCACTTTTACCTTCGTTACTATCTTTAATTCTTTAAAGCAATGTAGAACAAGGACCCATGGCAGCCGAACAAAGCCCACTGCCCATCCTCGTGCATCAGTTGGTGAGTACCAAGATCTCAGAGGCCCCAGGTCACTGAAAGCGTGGCCTGGCCTTTGAGTCTGGGCCCAGCTCCCCCAGGACAATGACCCCTGCTGACCCCGAGCTTGGCCTGCATCATGTTAGCAAGCTGTCTCTGTGCTGTGTCAGCCTGGGGCAGCCTCTCACCCTCCATATAGCAGAACTCCCTGCATCTGAAAAGACTAATGAGGCCTCCATTAGTCCCCACCTTCCTCTGTGACAGGATTTTCAAACGCTTCTAAATGACATCATTCTCAACTGATGGACCCCAGTGAGTCCACTTCCCTCCTGAAAAGTCACTCTGAATGGACTCCAGCTTCTTGAGGTGGCCGCAGAACTCTCACCTCTGCCACCTGGGTCCTATGCTTCTATTAATGTGGCCCAGACCCAGAAACGGCCTCATCACTCTGTGACCCCCACACGGTGACCCACCAAATCTACCGCAATCTCCAGGGATAGGAGTAATGTGTGGGTGGTATGTATTTGCACATGGCAGCAAACAACACGAAACCCCTGCTCAAACCAGGTGTGAGGGAAGGAGGCGTAGTCTCCCATGAGCAGGCATAGGCCACCCCAGGGGTGTCAACTGTACTCCCTGAGAGGACCCCAGTGCTTCCCCAACTGCAAAGATTCCAAGCATTTGCATCCCAATCAGACAGAAAAGCAAGTTCATTCCAAAGACCCCCACAGCCCCTCAAACTCACTGATCCTTTCTCTCCCTGGTAGTCCTGGGTCCCATGGCCATTACTAAACCAGTCACTAGCAAGGGGCCACCATGCGGGGCTCAGCCTGATCCAGACATGTGTGTGCATGCATACAGCTGATGTTGGTGGGGAGGGAGGGCTCTCCTGAACAAAATGTGGGTTCACCTGGGTCAGGTGGGTGGAGAAATCAAGGTTCAGTGGAACAGTCAAGAAGACAACAGGTGAGAATTGCAGATCAGGGTTAGATGGGTGCCTGCCTGGGCTCTCTGGCCGAAGCGTGGAGAGTGACTCTCCAGGGAGGGGCAGAGAGGCCATAGGAGACTGCTGCCACCACCCAGGGGAAGGAGGACGTAGCTTAGTGCCAGGAGAGATGGAGTCCACAGAGAAGGCCCTTTGGATTCAAGGTGGACCTTCAAGGTAAAGCTTCATCCGAAATGTAGCAAAGACCTGAGCCCCTGGGGGCCTGGGCTGGAAACGGAACTGAGGCCCATCAACTTACGGTTAGTATTTGGAGCCTGGGGCCTTGAGAGCAGGCACCAAGCGGAGAACCACAGAACCAAGAAGCAGCCACATGGGCACCCTGGGCCTTTTGCTAGGTACCGTGGGAATTTGAGAGATCGCCAGAGACAGGAGCAGACCACCAAGGGCAGTGGTGGGCGGTGGGGGGTGGGGAGGCTGGCTTCAGAAGAGGCAGTAAAGAGCAAGCTGCAGGGGCCAGGCAGGTGAGGAGGGAGAGGAGGGTCAAGGTAACTCCCAGTTTGACCTCAAAGAGGCCTGGATTGGATGAGGCTCCTGTCACATCCCTGGCACCCTGCTGGGCCCTGCCCAGTGGCCCTCCTTGTCCTTCCCTGAAGGCTGCCCTAGGCCTCCCTGGCCAGGCAGCCACCACCTTCCACCTTACCACACTGATGCCCCTCCCCCTCTGCTGTCACTCCCCTCCCGCCAGCCTCTGTGCCCCTTTCCATGGTTCTCTGGTGGGTCACAGCGGCCCCCATACACCCGTTGCAGGCTGTTGCTTTTAGGCAAGGGAACCCTACTGTTGCTGTGTGGGTTGCATGATGGCTAGTGTTCACCAGCTGCCTCCCTGGGCCAAGCCTGGGGACCAGCTCCTCAGCTCTTAGGTCTTCAGCACCATGCCATGGCTTTGCAAGGAGGGTGCAGCTGGCTCCATTTCACAGATGTGGAAACTGAGGCTCTGGAATTCAGATGAACACTCCTGGCCACCATACTTCCCTTTTCAGGTCACCCTGGTGGTCATCCCAGCCCTTGGTTCATGGCCAAGCCTGGGATTGGCATCACTGTCCCCTGAGGATAAGTCAGGGACATGTGGGAGCAGTTAGGGAGCCCCACCAGCCCAGCCTTTCCTGTGCCAACATTTGTTGAACCTGAGTTCCCTGGTTCCCATGCTGGGGACAGATTAAATAACCCAATGCCTCCCTCAGGAGCTGGTGTGCAGCCTCAGTGGCCACACTGCTACAGGCACAGGGTCCCACACTGCAGGAGGTGATTGGCAACTGGGCCTAGGTGGGGAAACTTCTACCAGACAGAATGGACTATGAGAGGGGCCCAAGGAGACTAGAGCTGGCAGCAGCAGCCCTGGAGCAGAGGGATTTGGGCACTGGGGCAGCTATTGGGCATGAGACCCATGGGCAGAATAAAGGAGGGACTGGGGACAAGGGGTGCCCTAAACTCTCTCCACAGCAGCTGGTGATGCTCCACCCTCCGCTGTAGGTGGCTGGGCTGCCCTCCCAGACCCCATGACTTCTGGGTCCCTAGGGGTGAGGGAGGACGGGTCAAAGAGCTAAGAGATGGCTACATCCAGGCTGTTCCTGAGAAAGAGGCTCCACCTCTACTGTGGATGCCCTAGATATGCACCCCACTGGCACCTGGAACCATGGAGGAAAAACCCAGGTGTGCTACAATGGCAGACAGCAGAAAGGGGTGGGGGGAATGTGCTCTTTACTGAGCTGGGAAAGACAGAGGGGAGGCATCTACACCTTGCCTTCTCCCCACCCTGGTCCCCTCCTTCCAAGGCTAGCTCCATTGTTTCCTCCATCTTGGAAGATGTATGTGCCAGCCCCACCCAGTTCCTGGGCCCAAGCTCAGCTATCTCATCTCTGAGGTGTACCCCTTTTGGTGACAGCCTTGTAAGCCACCCTGCTCCTTCCCAGACACAAAAAAGCAAAAGGTAGCTCCCACCTAGGAGCTTGCAGAGCCCATCCCACACCATCCTACTGCTACCATGGGTCCCTGACCTCGTGCCCAGGTCCAGCCCTGGGTGGCCAGACTTGGCAATAGTGCCAAGGGAAACTCACATACCATAGGCCTAAATATAGAAAGGTCAGAAATCAAGCTAACAATATATTAGAGTACCCTCCTGCCTTGACAAATATACCTTCATAATGACCTACGATAGGTTTCAAGTTCAAATTCGTGGACTCCCTGATTGCAGTGGCCCAAGGAAAAGCGAGCCCCCATTCCATGACCAACAGCACTCCCCTCCTCTTTTCCTAGGATGTCCCACAATTTAGAGGACACATGCATGCACACCCCAGTAGTGTCTGCACCTCTCAGTGCACAGCTACTCTGGGTCATTCCTCATGCCAAGTGTGCCCACATGGGTGGCATAGTCCAACCTGGGGAGGACAGGACCTAAGTGCAGACATAGTGGTCTTAGAAGCCCCTTCCCATGAACACAGCTGGGTTAGAACTCCTCTTGATCCTTGCCACCTCCCTCCTCCCCTTCCCACCTCAGGATCACACGGCCATCTCTGGGGCATATTTAAAATACTGCCCACCCAACATCCATCTCCCCAGCTCATGCTTCCCATGACCTACCCAGGAAGGCTCTCCCCACTGCCTGTATTTTCTGGCCTCATTCTGTTCTTCTCATCTTTGAATGAATAATTTGGATATTTTACAAATAACCAGAATTTTGCCAGTAAGAATCAGGATGCAAGGTCTCACAGGGCCCAAAACATTGCCACTTGAGTCCAAGGCCTGAAGTTGTCACAGGCTGTAGACTACAAAGCTGGCACCCCTTGACTGGCTGCAGGTCTCCATGCTGGGACAATCTGCAGGGTCTCCTGAGATAGTTTTCCAACCCTAGCCTGATGGGATGTCTGGAAGAAGCTATCCAGAAGAAGAAGTGAAGCTTGTAAGACAGATAGACTGGGTTCCATCCCAGGCCTGCTGTTGTGGAGCTGGACCAGCTCGGGGAAGTGCCATTCTTGATCCTGCTTCCCCCACCCCCACCCCCACCCCATACAGCAGGGAGAGGCATTGGCCGGACCGCCTGCAGAGCTTTCTGCCAGTGTGATGGCCCACTGCTAAAACAACCTACCAAGCCATGCCTAAAGCACTGGGGCTGGGCAGTTTCATGGCTGCAGATCTGGTAGCTTCTGAGACATGGGCAGGAGACCATGAGGCAGAAGCTTCTGCCCCTGCACCCTCCTGCTGTCCCAGAAGCAGAGCCCACAGCCCACCAGCTCCTCCATGTGGCTATGATCCTGGTGCCAGCAGCCCAGAGCCTCCAGGTAGACTGCAGTGCCGCACTGGCCCAGTTGTACACCCTTTACACTGGTGTGGCCTCTCAGCAATCCTGAGCCCTCCCCAGGTACAGAATTCTGTTGTCTGCAACAGAAGTGGAGGCAGGATTTAGAAAGTCAGTTATTGTACCTGGCAAGGAAGAGGTGGGCCCTAAACACTGTGGGCAAATTTAAGTGAGAAGAGGGAAGGGCGGAGGAGTGAGTCTTCCATGGAGGTGATGGGGGAGGGGAAGCTGCTGGTGAACTTCAGGAAAAGTAAAGGCAAGAACCCTGAGGACATTGAGAATCTGCCACTTTCCGTGTCTGCATCGTCACCAGTAAACTCTTCCACAAGGATCCTGCACAGCCAGGAAGGTCTGGGAACCCCACCCCAACCGCCTGCCAGAGGTGCAGGCCAGGCTCTTTTTACTAGAGCCCAAGCCCAAGGCAGGGAAGTTGGGGGTGGGGGCTGGGCAAATAGGGCCTAGAGAACCCAGACCCGGAACTAGACTCTACAAGCCCACAGTCCACAAAGACTTTGGAGAAAACCTGAGTGGGCAAGGTACCACCCACATAGCCCTTGGCCAGGGAGCAGAGCAGGGCTGGCCTACAGCTCTTTTTGTCCATGTGGGTGAGGGAGAGGCCTCAGGGAGGATGTAGGGCAGCTGGGTGAGGCCCATGGGGCAGCCTCAGGAGGAGGATGGGAGCTACATGAGGAAGAACCAGGGAACAGACAGGAACAGAGGACAGACCTCAAGGCCCACCTGTAGCCACCTGGGGACAGCTGACCCAAGGCTGTGTGAGGACATTTGGAGGCGACATAAACCAACAGGGATCAGCAGAAGGATGAGGGACCCCAAGTCCTGGGCTCTCCTAGACAGCCCCTACAGTCCAACCAGCTCCAGAAGGGTCAGAAAGGGAACAGGACAGCCATGGGCCACCAGCACCACAAGGGCCACAGCTCCTGCTGACACAGGGCTGAAGCAGCTGAGTGTCATTGTGTGACCTCCCTCACAGGGGCTAGCTCAGTCTTGGGAGCGCACGCAAAGTAGTCAAATCCAGGCCCTTCCTGGAGGAGGGTCCATAGCAGCTGGAAACAGGGGGCCAAGAAAAGGAAGGTAAACTCTGCCTCTGAGAAGCTGGGGCTGAGTATAGGGGAGGACTGCAGGCTCCTGAGCTGAGGTTTGGCATTTGAGCCTACATGGCAACTAGAACTTTGTGGCCTGACCACAGGGACAAATAGTATCTCTTGATTCTTGAAGGAGCAGAGGTGGCCCATAGCTGTGGAGAGGAGAGGACAGCAGCCTGTGGAGGGCACCAGGGCACAGGCAGGTAGGCGGAGGCCCAAGACAGGTGCTCAGCCAGCCTGGAAAAGGCCCAGGACTTCCACCACGGCTGGCCACAGGAAGCAAACAGGCCTGGGACAATCTGGTGTCCATGGTCACTGACTGGAACAACTTTGGTCCTAGAAAGCAGCTGAGGCTTGGTGACGCCCCCAAGTGGCCCTCTCGCTGTACACAGGGGTCTGCACCCAGGGGGAAGGAGGTCAGGACAGCAAGCGTGAAGTCACAGGGCAGAGGGGTTTCCAGGTTTCTGTGACAAGTCATCAGGCCCCAGCCCACCAGACCCAGGGGGTGTGGGAGATGCAGCATCCTACATAGCGCCACCATATTCCCTGTTGGCTGCCCTATGTCTGGCAGACCTGCTTCAGCCTCATGGGTGGGGCTCCAGAGGAGAAGAGGCCGTGGGAAAGGTGCATGTGGACTCTGGAGACGCTGAAGGACATTCAACAAAAACCTTGACCCTGTTGTTTTACATAAGAAATTTATTGCAAATATAGAAATCGATTCTCTCCATACAGGAATCTCCGAGTTGAGGAAAACAATTTCGTGCCATTCGGTTTAAAACAGGAAGTTGAGGGGAGGGGGAGGCAGATGGATGGAGGAGAAAATAAATGAAGTTACCCCCACTAAAAGAAGAAAAGGAGAGGGTTCGAGGCCCCCAGAGGGAGGAAAGGTCCGTACACAGCCCGGGTTCACAGGTTCAGAGATCAGGGCCCCAAGCCCAGCTCTGCAAGGCTCAAAGCAGGTGCCAGGCTGCAGGTCTCGGTGAGGGGGGGGCTGGCGGCTCCTAAGGAGCATGGGGTAGGGGTGGGGAGCAGGGAGGGGAAAGGAGACCCTCCCCAGTGGATGCCCCTGCCTCTCCCTGCTGCTCAGCAGGAGTGGCCGCCCTCAAAGGGGGTGGTGGGGAACGATGAGGCAAGTAGAGGACACTGGGTCTGTCAGAGATGGGGGGATGTGGATCAGGGAGGACAGGGGCAGAAGCTGGGGGGACTGCAGAGCAACAGTCTTGCTAGACAGGTGGCACATACCTAGCCTTGTCCCAGTCCTGGGCAGGGCAGAGTGGTGGGGTAATCAGAGGAGCAGCCTCGGGAAGAGCCAGCCCCTCCACCCCCACCCCCACCCACCCCCAGTCTTGTTTTCACAGCTGCTGACTCCTTTTGTCAGGCCTGTCACTTATCCTAAGGGACAATGGACCACCTCAGCCCCTCTCCACCTGTCCTGTCATCCTGTTTTCTCTGCACAGTGCCCATTGCTGGCACTGCATCAAGGCCCCTTGTAAGCAGGGGCTTGTCACTGCTGTTCTTGTCTGTCCCCTTCCTGGCCTCAGCCCTGTCATTAACTGGTTCTCCACGCTAGGTTTCCTTTCCTTCCCTTTCCTGTGCTTCTGTTTCACACTGTTTTAAGTTTCCCAGAGAGGGAACCACATGAGTGATTTCTAATTGGAAAGCTGGGGACCCTTGGCCAGCCCCAGCTCTTCTCCCCACTATCCCTAGATGCCTCTTGAGAGCTGTCCAGGACTAGCCTTTCCAGGGGGGGTTGCTTTCCTACCCCCTTGCTGCCCCAGGTTTCCTCACCTGACACAGGCAGCCCCATCCCCACCCTGTTCCTCCCTACCCGTCCTCCTTTAGGAGGGTACAGAGCTGAGGGGTTGGTCTTTGGTGGCACAGAGGGGCCTTGTCCTGGGAGGAGAGAGGCTGGCCTGGGACCCCTGAGGTGACCCCTAACACTGCCATACCTCCACTTTTCACTTCTGGAAGGCCACTGGCTCCAGCAGAGGGCTGGCTGTGTCCGCCAAGCCTGCCAAAAGACAATGGACCCTCCATGTCACCTCCTGGGAATATGCTTCACAGGTGGCTTTCTGCTAGGGACAGGAAAGTGAGGGTGTAGCCTTCCCACTCTGTCCTTTCCCTCCTCTCTCCCAGGCCCCCAGCTCTGCCTAGCCCAGGCCTTAGCCCTGGATCCATTGCCATTACAAACACAGGGCCCTTGCCAGGCTTCTGTCTGGCAATTTCACTCTGGCCGGGGCAGCAGCACTCATGCAGGTGACCTCCAGGAGGCTCTTACCCAAGGAGACCTGGCCTGGACAGTTGGGGTATGGCCCAGCTGGGAGGGAAGAGGCTGGCGCCTTGGGCTCCCCTCTACCTCACGAAGAGCAGTGTGGCCTGGGTCTCTTGGGTATCTCCCAAGTATCCAATACCACTGTTGAGATGGCCTGGCTCTAAAGACTCCTGAAGTGAGAAGGGCTGAAGTTTTGCAGATCATCTTCAACCAGGAATGATGGCAGAATGGTGAGGACAAAGCTGACACTGCTGGAGACCCCTTGGGTACAGCTAGCTGCGGTGAGGCCAAGCCCACTAGGCCCACTGCCCACCGGGACTCCTCCTGCTGGGTCCCAAACCTCTTTCTCTGTACTCAGCAGTGGAACTGACCCCTCTCATCCTACCTGGCCAGCTGAACCACCAGGTGCCTCTTTGGGGGTCCCCAAACCTGGGGCAGAGAGCTAGTCCTCACATACCCCTCCACTTGGAGATGGGCTCTCGAAACTTCCTTGGGGCAGCCCTTCCTGTCAGAGAAAAGGGATGGGACAGGGACAGGGGAGGTAGCCTCAAAGAAAGACAAGAGGGGAGGAAGGGAAGTGGCACTTGTGGGCCTGATGCCCAGAAAGACGGGAGACAGGCATGGGGAAGGGCTGTGTTGGTGGCACCTGTTTTGAGTCTTCTGTAGAGCTGGCCCTCCCTGGGTTTCAAGAGCTGCTCAGATCACAACGGAGGGAATGGGGGAGAAGGGGGCAGGGAATCTGGACAAACCAGCACATACACGACAGATGTTTGCTCAGAAAAATACAGTAAAATCGTCATGCAAGTATAACAGGGAGTCTGCTTTCTCACGCCTCTGGCTTCTTAGCCTGCCTGTGTTCTCCGTTTGGCCAAACGGTGTGAGAAGGGGTTGAGGGCAGGTTTGGGGGTGGGGAGGTCTGTTCTGCATATCCAGGCCAGCCCATCCCCTCTTCTCCCCAGGAGAACAGTCTTCTTTGCAAATGTCACCCCCAAAGTGAGTCCAGGGTTCGGCCCACCTCCAAAGTTGATGTGACAGAGGCGTTCATTTGAGCCTTCCTGGTTCCCCCCACCCCCCCAATCCTGCCGCCAGCAGATAGGAGGGTAGCGTCTCCCAAGGGATGGCACTAGCTTTCCTGGTCAGAGTCCCCCACAGTACAGGTCCTGGTCTCAGCCCAGTGCCCACCCTCACACCATAGTCACATAGTCACACTCCCCCCATCTCAAGAAGCCCAAATAAATGACAGGCCAAGAATGGAGGTCTCTGAAAGGGCTCCTCTCCATCGAAAGGTGGGTGGGAAGTGAAGGCGCACACAGGCAGGAAGCAAAGCTGCCCACTACAGTTGTCCCCACTCCCCACCTCCCATCAAAGATGAAGGGAGGATGCTCAGCTCTTAGCATTCTGGCTGGTCAAGACCCCAGCCTCAGGACCCCAGAACTGCCTCCCCAGAGCTTGTTCCCAGAAACCTCTGGCTCTTGAGAAAGGCAGCCGCCGCCTGGCCCGGCCTCCTCACCACCCTCCATAGCCGCCCACACTGACAGAACCCCAGAGCCCAACGGTTGGTCGCTCGCTCTAGGCACCAACTGCCAGGCACCAAGTTGCCATAGTGATGCTAACTAGAGAGGGGGAGGGGCTGGGAACCCAGCCTGCTCCCCGCTGGGTCGGTGGGGGGACCTCACTGTTTGTGCTTTGTTCGATGTTGGGTGGGGGTCAGATAGAGGGGAGTGGCCATTTCCATGGAAATGTGGGAGCCCCTATGGCCAGGGGTGGAGGCAGGGATGGGGGGCAGCCCTCCTTCCTCAGGGCAGGCTGAGACACTGCCCCAAGGCCCCACAGTGGGAAGTTAGGCAGGTGGAGGTACAGGATGTGAGGCACAGGCAGGAAGCCCCCCATTCCACACCACCTCCATGCTGCCCCCAGGCATCCACATTCACTGTTGCCCCTCTGGGGTGGGTAGGGGTCCCGGAAGCCCAGAGAAGCTGGGGGCCTGGCCGGGGGCCTGCACCTGAGATGCTGGGGGAGCTGGCCTGCCCACCGCCCACTCCCAGGCAGCTCCCTGGGCTACTTGGAAGACACTTGAAGGGGGTGGGTGGCACATACACTGACCTCTGCCCCTTCCTTGTCAGCAGGACCCTCCCACTCCCACCACCCAGGGTTATGAACCACAGCCCTTCACCCTGAGGGCGCTCCATGGGCCTTCTAGAAAGGAGAAGCACCTGCCTGGTTCTCAACTCCCTCAGCTCCAGGAGACCACAGATTTGGAAGGGGTGGTGGGTGGTCTGTGTGGGGGCTCTGAGTGAGCTGCTGGGGTCAGTGACAGCACTGGGCTGATGGGAGACTGAGTCTAACCTGCTGTGTGACCCTGGGGCTATCACAGGACATTGGGAAAGGATGCCCAATGTCCATCTGATATCAAATTTCTAAGTGACCTGCCCCCTCTCTCTGCTGGGGAAGACCCCTCCTCTATCCTGGACAGGGTTCCACCCAACTCTAACCCAGTCTCCTTTGTCCCCAGACCTGACCCTAGTCCCAGCCCCAGTCCCTACACCCTCTTTTGGCTTCTTTGCCTGGCCTCTGCCCTGCACACCACAGCAGAGTCCCTGGGCAGCACAGTAAAGACGACTGGTTTCGGTATTGGTTTGTAAACTTTAAGGAAAATGTGTCTTTGTTTTCCTGTCCGTTATTGTCGGCTGTTGGTTGGTTCACAGTCAGGTGGTGGTCAGGTGTGTGCATGGGTGCGTGTGTGCGGGTGTGCGTGTGCGTCCACTCCTCGGCCTCGACCCTCGGTCTGTCCCCCCCGCCCAGCCGCCCGGGGCCCATCCCCCGAGTGCCCTGGCCCTCCCCCTCCAACCTCACCAGGAGGAGAGAGAGGGTCACAGCTTCTGCTGGGCCGAGACCCCCTTCCAGTAATCGAGGATGTCATGCAGGTCCTCGTCCTTGGCGAACTGGACCTTCTTGCGCAGGGCATGACCAGCGGCCATGTACACCTCCTCACGGTGGTGCTTCTTGTAGGGCCGGAAGCGCTCCCAGATCTTGTGTGTGCT
The DNA here is from genome assembly GCF_047511655.1 of Castor canadensis. Taxonomy (NCBI): domain Eukaryota; kingdom Metazoa; phylum Chordata; class Mammalia; order Rodentia; family Castoridae; genus Castor; species Castor canadensis. The sequence goes on from NC_133393.1 coordinate 148,035,920, forward strand.
CTCAGACGAGTACTCGGGGCTGGAGGAGTACCCCGAGTAGTAGTGTCTGGGGGAGAGCTGTGAGTAGGTGGAGTCACGCTTGGAGCGGGTCAGCGGCTTGAGGAAGGACACGCGCTGGCTCAGGCTGTCGGCACCCTCCTCGTAGTAGAGGGCAGGGAAGCTGTGCCGGTGCTCGCTGCAGTGGTAGGCCGGCTTCACCTCCAGGTGATGGATGCCCCCGCCCCCACCGCCGCCCCCTCCGCTGCCCGCTGGCACCAGCGGGAGCCGGTCCAGCGGGCTATTGAGGGGACTGCCCTTCTCGATGTACTTGGAGTCGCCCTTGGCCAGCCCTGCGGCAGCCGGGTGGTCAGGCACGTCCAGGCTGAAGACCTTGGCGCTCTTGATGGAGCCGCTGGATGACACACTGCAGGTCTTACGGGTCACGGCGGCATCGGCGCTCAGCTGGCGCTGCAGCGGGTGATGGGAGCTCTCCTTGTAGGGGGGTGACAGAAAGCTGGGCCGCTCCAGGGCTCCGGGAGCAGCAGCGGCTGAGGCGGCGGCAGCAGCCGCAGGGAGGGACTGGCACTCGAAGGCCAGCTCGGGATCCCCACTGCCGCTGCCACCTCCCAGGAAAGAGGCCGAGTCCAGCTTGAGAGCATCGATGCAATTATTAATGATCTGATTGACCTTGTCCACCTCTTTGGCGATGGTGGAGATCTCAGCGGCCGAGCCCTGGCCATTCTCAAGGTCTGGGAGGTCATCCTCAGGCCGGGCCAGGCCATCCCCCGTGGCACCTGTGCGCACCTCGATATAGTTGCCTTTGGTGGCCACCTTGGGCGTGTCCAGCCCAGCCTCCAGCCCCTTGGAGGTAGGCAGCTTCTCCCCGATCATGGACGGGATGGAGGACATGCGAGCCACAGGCAGCACAGGGGGCTCGCCCAGCTTCTGGGCTGCATGCACGATGGAGCCGGTGTCCACATCGGCCCCGTAGCGCATCTCCAGGATGGTCTTCTTGACGTTGACGGATTTCTGCTTCTCCTCCTGCATACGCCGCTTGCGCAGGCAGTAGTAAACGGCGCCCAGCACAATGACCATGCCGAAGAGGCAGCCCAGAATGGTCATGATGTAGTGGGTGGTGGTGGAGGTGCTGGGTGCCAGGTCACCAGGGACGGGGTCCCGCGTGGTGAAGGTCAGGCAGGTGTGGTTGAAGCGGCGGCTGTTGCGAAGCGAGGTCACGCAGAAGGTGTACTCAGTGTGCGCCCGCAGCTTGTCCAGCGTCACGATCTCCTTCTTGTTCTTGAGCGTCACGACATCGGAGAAGTAGCTGTTGTTGTACTGTACCAGGACGTACATCTTGCTGTAGGGGTGCGGGATAATGACCACCAGCGTGGCCGAGGTGAAAGTGACATGGTGCAGTTTGATGGCGGGTCCTGTGGACGCATCCGTAGTGGACGAGGCCGGCGGCTCCACGGAGAGGATCTCATCAGGGTTGAAACCCGAATTCTCATCAGGTTCTCTCTGAACATCGGTGGAGTAGGGCGTGGGGTGGCTCACAGGCCGGGCGGGCAGTGAGCCATTGCGGCACTTGGCCTGCAGGACAGTGATGGCATTGAGGCTGTGGTAGGGCCGGGGCACGAGCAGCGGGTAGCCTGCAAATTCCCTCGGCGACTCACACTGCAGACGGTCATAGTTCTTGGTGACATTGTTGAAGACCACGAGCCAGGCGAGGAAGCCAAAGAGATCGCACTCGCAGTTGAAGGGGTTGCCAGCCAGCTCGCACACCATCAAGCTGGCCAGGCTGGCAAAGGTGGCACCATCGAGGCGACTGAGCCGGTTGGAGGACAAGTCTATACTGATGAGGCTTGGGCACTCAGAGAAGGCGGTGGGTGTCACCACCTCGATGAGGTTGTGCTGGACGAAGAGGAACTGCAGGCGGTTCATGCCACGCAGCATGCCCTCCGTCAGGTTGCTGAGCCTGTTGTAACCCAGCTGCAGGACCTGCAGGCTCGACTGGCCCAGGAAGGCGCCATCCTCAATGTAGGAGATCTCGTTCTTGGTGAGGTTGAGGTCCGTGAGGTTCCCAAAGCGATTGAGCGAGGAGTAGAGCACAGCCTTCAGCTTATTCTCATTGAGCCGCAGGTCATGCACGGTACTGTTGATGTGCTGTGGGATGGTCTCGTAGGGTGGCTGGTTCTGGCTGCAGATGGCCAGCCACACGTAGCCCTTATCTCCCTCGATGAGCCAGCAGTCGGCACGCACGGTACCCGGCCGGCACACACACAGCAGTGCCGCTGCACACAGCCCCAAGCGCAGCATAGTGCTGGCCTCGGCCCCTCTAGGGCCAGGCTGAGATGAGGGGCCGGAGGGTGAGGGACCTAGCAGCCAGAGGCTGGAGCTGGCAGCACAGTCCTCCCTGGGGCCGCCACCATCTTGGGGGCGACCCCCAGCACAGGGGCCCCAGGCAAGCTGGGCAAGGCTAGTTAGTGCCCACTGCTGGGGGCTTTGTGGGAGCTACAAGCAGGCACTGGGCCTGACCAAGGTGTGGCTCCTGGCTCCTGCTGGGAAGGTGCACAGGTTGTCAGGCCTTGACTTCCTCTGTCTCCTCCTCTTCCTTCTTCTCCTCTTCTGGTTCTAGTCTTCGAACTTCAGACGATTTCCACAGGAGACTGGAGTGTGCCACTGGGGAGTATCGAGAGAGACAGGAGCAAGATGGAAAAGAACCGTCTGTCACTTGGCTCCTGAAAGGCAGCACCGAGAGAGGGTGATGGATCAGTGCAAGGACCCAGACCAGCTCCTTCAGGTCCCAGCAGAGGCCCCCAGTCCCTCCTCCACACCCCCTTCCAGGGCCTCTGTGCCAGTGAGCACCCTGGGGTCCCTGCTATATCAAGCTGAAGGGTGACAAGATGTGAAGGGGGGTCTCCCAGGAAGCCTGGGAGAGTTGAGATGGAGAAGGGGCAGGCTGAGGACAGAGGCACAGGAGTGAACAGGTGAGCACAGGCACACAAGCACCCCTAGACACACCCAGCACACTGGCGTCCAGACCTGCCAGCCTGCACGAAGACCACACACCCCACATGAGCCAGAACCACATGGCGTGCACACAGGCAGGTGCACACACACATGCACACATGCACACGAGCTCACCTACCATCTGTGCACATGACAGACAGGCCACACATACAGGAGGCAACACCCCCAAGCGGGTGCCCCCGAATCCAGATAGAGAATTAAGAAGCCCAGCGAAATGCCTTTCTCCAGGCCCAAAGATAAATAATTCATTTGTTGTGTAACTGCTCTTGTTCCAAAAATAATTCCCTTGTCTCAGCTTCCATGGGGGAGGGGAACAGAGCGTGGTGGCTCTGGGCCCCCATGCAGGGGAATGCAAAGCCCGGGGTCTCCACAGGAGAGTTGGTCCTACAGGTAGAGCTGAGCCAAAGGAGGAGGACAACAGTCAGGAAATCCAGAGATGCTCTCCAGTGTCATCCACCTCCGACATGTTTTCCAGAAGAGCCCCCTGACCCAGTAGGGGGGCCCCAGGCCTCCAGAATGCCATGGCCAAAGCCTCACACCCCTTTCCATGGCTGGAGAGTCAGAGGCTCAGAGAGGGACAGAGACTTGCCCCAAGTAACACAGAATAGCCTGGCCAGGATCAAGGCTTCCAAGGCACTGTGAACAGGAGCCAGGAGGCCTAGCACCCCATCTACTCAACCTGACTAGCCAGGTAAATCTCATCATCTGAGTCTATGCCCACATCTACAAAGTGGGGACAGGTGCCATCCCAGCCTATTTGATAGGGAGACTGATGCCATACCCAAGATGCAGAGGATCTGGGGTGGGGGGCAACACAGGGGTCACAGCCTACAGATCATCTGAGTCCACCCTCTCACTTTCCAAGTGGGGAGCCCCAGGCTTGGGAGAGGCTTGGCTCAATTCCTCCTGCAAGCTGGACATTAGCCACTCAGCCAAAGCTGGCTGTAGCTCCCACCCTGTGCCCTGGACCACAGGAACAGTCCAGCCCCTTTCCCTCTACCTCAGCAGGGGCCCAGGATGGCCAGGATAGACAAAGAAAGCTGGTGACTGTTCAGAAGAGCCACCTCCGCCCCCTGCTCCTCCCACTGGGAAACTCCAAGAGAGAGGCACTTTGAAAGAAAAATATTAAATCTTTGCTGTTAGAGGAAAACCAATTTACAGCACTGAGCCCCAGAGGCGGAAGAAAGGAAGGGGAGCGGTGGGGGCAGAAACCCGGGAGGAAGTCCTGGGCAGCAGTGTTTGCTGAAGAAGTGGCAGGTGAAGAGGACCCAGATGACCTGCTGGGTCACAGGTGGCGCTGTGGCAGAGGCTGGGAGGAACAAGACCTCTGAGGCTCAATCTCACACCTCCCTGCTTCCTGCAGGGCCAGCTTGGGCGTGTCATGAGGTTGTGCAGGAAGAGGGTGCCTGGCAGCAGACAGCATTTCTGCCCTCAGCTGTGCCACACAAATGCCTTTGGCTCCCATACACATGGCTCCCAGGAGACCTCAGGTCAGTCCTAACTCTTTCTGGGCCTCGGTTTCCCCTATCACAGGCAGCGGAGCCATACTGAAGGGAGTTGAGTCCCAGAGCTTGCTGCTTCAGGGATCTGGGAGGAGGCATGTCAGAGAGCCAGCCCTCAGTCTGCTCCACACGCAGTCTCTCCCCCTCCATCTGGGAGCGTCTGGTGCACACACAGGTGTGCGGCTGGCTCAGAGTGCCAACACATGGTGTGCTGACGTGAGTGAGGAGACTGTGCACGCAGGCACATGAGCACACGTGTGTGTGCACAGGACGTGCACAGTTGAGGTCAGCCACAGGAGGACATGCTGGTGGGAGGAGGGCATGCAGGTCAGGGTTGCTCAGTGTGACGAAGGCAAGCGCTGACCCGCCTATAGGCCGAGGTGTTTAAGCACACGTGTTGTTCACATGCAAAACTCTAGCCACACAGAGCACCCCCTTGCCAACCTCTCTCCTTAGATCTGAGCTGCTCAAACCAGTGTCGCCTTTGCCAGCCCCGGGGATGTTTGTCAAGCTGGCTGTAGTGCTGGAAGGTGCAGGCCAGGCAGAGAGATGGAAAGAGGCTGGGCAGGGGGGTAGGCATGGCGTCCAGACTTGGAAGGCATGCTGGACCTGCCTCAGTCGGTCCCTTCCCTTCCCAAACAGACCAAGGTAAGCAGAGGCCTGTGGCACCCCAAGTCCAGATGCTCTGCACTATTCCCCAAGTCCTCAAGGTGACCCTGCTGTGGCCCTCTGCTGCTGCTCCTGGTCTCCAGGATGGCTTGGGCCAGGACCCAGCTCCCACCCTCCCCGTGACTCACACGTGGGGGAGGAGGCTCCTGTCACCCTGTCCCGTGTGCGTCAGCCGCCCTGTCCCCATCCCTGGGCTGCTTGCCCACCACCCGTTGAGGCCTGACGCAGCCAGGGAGGGGGACAAGGAGGCTGAAAAGACGCTGATAGCAGCACCTGGCCCCTGGCCTGGCTGCTCCCCACACACAGAGCAGGTGTGCAGCTGGGGAGGTTGAGGGGCAGTCTGCATTTAATCAGGCCTGGGATAGAGGATCTCAGAGGTCACACAGGCAAGGTCATGTGCTTCCTCTGCTCAAACACACACAGACGGAAGGGGAGCAGGGCCTCATGCAGAACACATCTGGACATGAGGACTAAGAAGGATGGAAAAGCTCAGTGGGGAGAGGAAAAGAGACAAAGGAGAGCCTGAGCCAGAGGAACTGGTCACAGTGAGATAGATGACAGATATGGTGAAGAGGAAGGGCACCTGCTGCCCTCCCCCAGGGGCCAGGAAGACAGACAACACTAGGCCTGGCTAAGCCCTGAAATGCAAACTGTGACAAGCTGGAGGGAGGAGGGGAGCAGCAGGAATCAGTGACTGGGAGCGCTAGGCCACAGTAGTGCCCGGCCCCTGGGGTGGCCTGGGAGGCATGCAGTCATGCAGGGAAGCTCCAGACCGGGGCAGCTTGTCAGTGGAGAGCAGGCTCCTGGCTGCCAGTCTGGCCAGCTACAGGCTGTGTGATGTCCCCTCCCGTGGCAAGAAAGGAGAAACACCAGCAATGCTGACAGGTACTGGCTGCTCTGAGGGGTGGAGCTGGCCCAAGTCTTGGTCAGAAGTGGGCAGGGTCAAGGACTGTCTAAGCCACCTGGGCAAATGCCTCCCCTCTCCAGGTTCAGCTGTAGCAGCAGCCAGGTGACCCAGCTGTAGTTATGACCTGCCCTTCTGTCACATAGCTCCAGGCCCCTGAATGGACTCAGAATCCTAGAGCCTCCAAGCTGGAAAGGAGGAGCTCTGGCTCAGCCCAATCCCAGCCTCTCTCAGGGGGGAAACTGAGGTCAGGAGAAGATGGCATATGGTCAGGGTCCTGCACCAAGCTGATGCAGACTCAGGAACCACAGTGGCAGTGACAGATTCCCATCTGCCATCCCCGACACTAGGTCTGGGTACCAGTCCCCTCACCAGAGGGTTGGAAAAGTGGGGCAAATAACCCCACTATGCAGCTGAGGTGCAGCAGTGAGCCCTGCACCGAGGGTCACCCGCTGGTGTGGGCATGGTGGCAACTGTGGTTGAGCGTGGATTTCATGGTGACCTATGTGACCCTCATCACCCAAGCCTGGGGTGCCCTTAAACTCAGGCTCACTGAACTTCCCACTCACATCTTCCAGATCTCCGCTCTTCACCCCGCAACCAGCAGGCTGAGCACTAGGCTCAGTCATAGAGGAATTCTGACTCCCCCCTCATGGAGTGGGGAGCTTGCACTGCATGTGGAGGGTGAGAGGGTCTGAGGGTGGATGGGTGCTCCCAGGGGACACCTGTCAGCTCAGGAGGGCAGGTGAGGGAGAAGCAGACTGCATCCCGGACTTGGATCTGCCCAGCCCTGGCACAGCACAGGCTCCTCTCCGGACCAGGCTGGCTGAAGCTCTCCGAGGTCGATGCCATCATCCAGGATTAGGAGGACAGAGGACTCCTTGCCTATCTCTGCTAGAAGCACAGCTTGAGACTGAGGCCTGGGGGCACATGCTGGGTCTTGCCATGGCCTCCACCTCCCAGGGTTCTGAGGGCCTCAGTCCCTCTAAGACAGGACATGACACCTTCACACAGAACTACTGGTTGGTAAGTCAACTGTCTGAATTTCAGGTGCAGCCAGCCCAGGCTGCAGGGCAGAGAAAAGTCACGGACACTGGAGGCCATGAGTCCTGGGACTGACTGCTGAGCTACGTGACAGAGGCACAGTAACTAACCACTATGGTTTCAGTCTCCTCACCTGTGAGGCATTCACAGGGGTGCCTTCCCTGATGGCTCGCTTGTGCCTGCCATTTTATCTTCCTCAAACCTTACGTTAACCCTGAGTGGCTGGTGCCTTGTTGTACAGATGAGAAAATCAAGGCTTTCTCCTTCGCCAGCTTCCTCTGAAGGCCGGGCCTCAGGGCAAGGATGGCACATGCACTGACCATCTGGTGGGTTTCCTGCCCTCCGGTAGCTCCCTCCCTTCCAGTCAGAAGGAACTGCCATTGAGTCTTGACAGACTGACTTCTCTATCAGTCAAAAAGACCTTATTCTAGGACAGCTTTGCTCCTCGACCCCAGGCATGTTCCCACCTCAGGACCTTCGCACGTACTGTTCTCTCTGTTCAAGGTCACCACAGCCCACTGCCTCACTTCATTTGGGACTTCTGCTCAACTGTTCCCCACCTCCACCCCCTACTTTCTCTGATACCAAATCCAAAGTAAATTCATCATTCAACCCTGGCTTTGGCCCCCTCCTGGCACTCAACACCACCTGACACTGTGTAGCTCGTTATCCTTGCGCCCCTCCCACCCACTCCACCAGCGAAAGTAGGACTTTATCTTGTTCACTAGTGTAACCGCCCCCCCTTGCAGGCCTCCAATGGGGTCAGAAATATAGCGGGTGCTAGGTACATGGTACGTGGAATGAGCACTCGGGGCTGGGGATCTGGGAAAGCCAGACTCCACGGAGTCAGGATGCCAACCATCAGAGAGAGGAGCCCCACCAGTGACTGGTACTCACAATGCATCAAGAAACACACTAAGCCTTCCTTTGTGGCATCAACCCTCTTTAGTTCTATTTTACAGGTGAGGAAACTGAGGTTCAGAGAGGCTGCCAAAGATCACACAGCCAGGACCCCAAGCCAGACTAAGTTGAGCAATGGGAGTTGCCTGACTTCCCAGTATCCCTGCAGGGTCTGCTCCCACAGCTTACATCCTTTCAGCGACGGGCTCTCAGCACCTGCCAGAAACTACTTATTCTCTTCCTGAGTAGCTCTGTGTGTTGGAAACTTCTATCACAAAACCAAGTCTGGTTCCTGGGACCTCTTCGTTGGTTCCAGAATACTGCCTTGGGTACCTGTAAGCCTGCTGTCGTGCCAGTACCCAAGCTAAAAGCCCACAGCCTCTACCTACTCTTCTTGAGCCATGGTGTCAGGTCTCTTCCACCCTGAGTCCAACTGCCCGTCATCAGGTCCTTCCTGCAATGTACCAGCCGGAGCCAGTATCAGCACTGGCCGGATGTAAGCAGTAACTGGCACCAGGGACCCCTCACCTCTCCACCTGGCTCCCTGCTTCTGCTGATGTAGCACAAGTGTGAGGCAGCTTTGTCCTCACTTTGTCCTGGATGTCAACCAAGCCCCCCAGCCCCTCACACACACTGCCAGGCAGCCCAGTACCCTCAGAACATTCCAGGCAGCTCCGCGCCCTTCTGTCTAGGTCTCACCCGAGGTGCTGGGCTTCGTCCGCCCCATTCCATCATCTCTCATTAGTCTCAGCCCGCATGCCAGCTGCTCCGCATCCCTGGGGGGCCAGCCTCTGCCCTCGCTGCCTCCGCACCCACTTTCGGCTCTGTGTTGTCCTGAGCTATGGGCAGTTCTGGTTGTACCATGTCATGGGGAGATAAACAGCAGGCCTGGGCCAGGAAGCCCTCCTGCCACTCGCCCTGCGCTGGGGACCTTCTATCCCACCAGCCACACTTGCCCCCTCCCACCCTGCAGGTGCTATGGCAGACACACCTTGCCTTCACTGGGCTGAAAACAACATACGTCTGCAGTGCCAGGGCTGGGTATGCAGGCCTGGATGTGTTCAGCCTGAGTCTCCACACTCAGAACCTTAGCCAAGGGGCTTGGGCTGGCGTGTGGACCCTTTGCTGCCACCAGAAGAGCACCAGTTGTGGATCAAACAGGCATTGGTGACCAGCTCATCACGACCCCGGGCCTTACCTCTCTGGGCCTCACTTCCCTCATCTGTTCAGAGAAGGGCAGTGCACACAGGTCTCTTGGGCTGCTGGAGCCACCCCAAGGCCTCTATCCCTGCCCACTGTGCCTCCCCTGCTCCCAGGGCGTCAGTGTCACCAGCACCTGGCCACATTCCGGCTGCAGTGGAAGCAACTGGCAGGTGTATGGAGACCCCCACAAGGCCTTGCCCACAGCCCACAGCCTGCCCAGGGAGGCCAGCCCAACTCTGTGGGCAACTCTTTAACAACTGGCCCTACCCAACCCAGCCCACCAACCAACAGGCACTGGGGCTCAAGTGCAGCCCACAGCCAGGGAGGCCCTGCAGACAAGTCCACCCTAGTGCCATCCCAGGGTCACTGCCTGACCTTCCCGGCTGTTGAGGGGACTACCTCCTTCCTCCCTTCCCCGCCTGGCCTTCACTTCTCCTCCCCTGAACCCCACCTTTCCCACTGACCCCAACTCCCCCAGACTCCACCTCCCTCACTGACTCTGCCTCCCCGACCTGACCCCTGCCCTTTCCCCACCTGGCCTTTTCCTCTCCCACCTGACCCCTGCCCTCTCCCACCTGGCCTCTTCCTCCCCCACCTGGCTTGGCAGCAGCCCCTGGGCACTACTCACCAGTCTCCACTGGACCCGCTCTTTCACAGTGCCTGCGCACACGCGGCTGCCTCTGCCTGCACGGCCTCCATTCATTCATTCAATAAACATTTATGGAGCACCTACTATGTACCAGGCACCGGCTAGGCCCTCCCTCCCGCTCTGCCTCCGCGGCCTGCTCCTCCTCCCAAAGGGTGGATGTTCCTTCCAGCCCCCCAGCACCCTCATGGCTGTCCCAAGGCAGGGTGGGGACCCCACGGGGAGAAGTGGAGGCTCCAGGATTGGAGGGTGTTGATGGGCAGCCTGATAGGGGGATGGGCAAGCAGAAAAGGCCATCGGTTGAGCCTCGGAGTTCTTCCTGTCAACTCAGTCAGTCCTTGGCACAGGCCTTGTTTTCAACCAGTGCTGTCATAATTCCTACTTTATAGACAAGGAGAGCGAGGCCTCCTGCTGAGCTGCTATGCCCTGAGTCTCCCCTCCTCTGCCCCAGGCTCTGATGTGACAAATGCCAGGACTCCCTCTTCCTCAGGTCAGGAATGAGAATTTGGGGTTAGCTACTTGGCGATATTGAAAACTTGGGAGCTTGCATTTCAAATATCCTCATTTAGGGATCCCACTGAACCCCGGGGAGATGGGGTGCCCTGGCTCTAAACCCCACAGGGCAGAGCAGGAGGGCCTTCCTCCTCTCTGGCTTGGTTTGCACTGGCCTCTGGGCACTTCGGTTTTTGAGGGCAGTGAGTGAGGGACCCACAGAGGGAGGGCCCTTTGAATCTCCCCTGCTTGGGCATCCCATAAGCCATTGCCCCCCCCAACACACATACACCTGTCCTACTCTGTGGTTCTGGGTCTTCTAGCGCTAGGACACCAACAGTATGGGTCTGTCACTTTGGGAGTCCCCAGTTACATGAATCTGGGGCTCAAGGGCTCTAGAATGTACGGCCTCTGGTCTGGAGCCACCAGTTCTCCGGGATTTCAAGTGCCTACTCACCCACAGCTTCCCCGCGACTCCCAGGAGGCCCACTGGGTCAAGGACCCCAGCCAGGGGAGCACTCCCAAGGCTTCCCCTACTTGCTTTCCCTTTGTGACACTCCTTCTCTGCCCCCCACAATGCTGCCTGGGCCACTAAGGTCAAGTGTGGGATTCCTACTGGATCTGAAACAAACACAGAGCTCTGGCAGTTGTCCCAGCTGTTTCCAGTCCAGGCTATGTAGACGCCTGAAGGCCTGAGCCTGGCTCCTGAGCACAGCCTATAGAGGGCTCTGGGGTTCTGGGGTGGCCCCAGGTTCCCACTGCTCCCCACTGAGACCTCTGCCTTCCTCCCTGACTCTTCCAGGCTTCTCAGCACTCCCCCACCCAGCCCCCTGCCCCCAAGTGGAGCCTGTGAACTGTCTCCTCGCCACCTCCAACCAAGTGGTCACAAGGGGTCGGCATGGACACAGCCCTGGACTGCCTGAAACTCCCTCTCCTAGCTACTCTGAGCAGGCTGGGGGGGGCGGGGGGCGGTCCAGACTGAAGGACTCCTCCAAGACCATGGGTGGGCTGCAGCTGCTGCACAGAGAACAAAGAGGCTCTGTCAGTACCCAGGGGCTGACACTGGGCCCCGGAAACACTGGGGGAGGGCCGCCGGTGGCTGTGGTGACTGCTGGCCAGGCAGAACCCATGGCCGTGAACCCCAGCTCCCCTGTCAACCAACTCAGGACAGCCAATTCCTGGAGCCCTGTCCTCCCTCTGCTCTGGAGAGGCAGGACCCACATTCACTCAGGTCTAGCTTCTGCCACTTAACTCCCTCTCAGGTCCCTGGAAGCTACTTCTGAGTGTGTTTTCTATTCTGTAAAAGGGGACCAGGGCACTGGCGAGAGGGAACAGCTGCAGAGCAGGGTCTGGCACCTAGAAACCGTTTAATAAAGCTAGCTGCCATAAGTAACGTGCTGTAGCCAGGCTCCAGGAGTATAGCACAGGCCTGGCACACAGTAGGCCTCATCACCCGCTGTTTTAACAGGAACCGTGAGGAGGCTCAGCCTAGCCCCCTGACCGTGTGTTTCCTTTGGTCCTGAGAACTCTGCACCCCTCTTTGCTTCTTTCCTTGCCCCCTCTCTGAGGTCCAGACCCCTCAAAGGCCTGTGACAACCCCCGCCCTCAGCCTGTTCCCAGCCTCGGTTTCTCTCCTGTGGCCAAAGCACAATGGTTGTTATAATTAACGGATTATCTCAGTGCGACAGCTGTGGTCCTTTGAAAATTAGGTTGAATAACAAGATCCTGATGTATGGTAATTTCCTTTCATCTTTCTCCTCCTTTCTCTCTCTCTCACTTCAGCCATGTTATGCATGCAAATGTTTTTCCTTCCTTCCCAAATACCTTCCTTCTCCCTGGTCTCTTCTTCCTCAGGATGGACTAAGGTTCTCAGTGGGGGTGGGGGGGTGGACAGGAGGAGGACCCTCGGGCACTGTAATTTCTGAAATCTGCTGCCACCTGGGGCTGGGGACCTGCACCCGGTTTTCCTCCTCCCTTCTGTATCTAAGCAGAGGTCTTCCCTGAGGTCCTGGTCCTAGCTCTATTGCCCTCCTCCTGCCTGTTTCCCCGCCCCCCCCACCCCTAAGCGCAATGCTGACCACACCCAAACCGCCCTATCGCAGCTGCTCCTGGGTCTCCTCCCTAGCACCTTTAAGGCCATTCATCCCACAACCACTTCCAGGTCTGGACTCCTTGCCTGCAGCCCACCCACTCCACATCCTGGTTTGCCCCAGTTTCCTGACCCAGTAGAGACATCCTCATCCCTACCCTGGGGGTCTCTGTGTCCACCTCCCACTGCCCCTCATCTGTTCTGCCTCCTTTCAGCACCCTCAGGTCTCTCTGCCTCCAATCCTACTGCCCCAAGCACCCATCCTCCACCTTCATCTCTCTAGAAGGCAGATGTGAGCATGAGCCTCCCCTGCTGGGGCTTCCTGGCTCCCAGCTCCCCACCTCCCCCCAACCGTGGTCCTTTGGGAGTTGGTGTCTACTCTCCTCTCTTGCCCTCTTGGGGTCCCCCTTGTGGGTTCTGACAGTCCCTATACCTCCTCCCTCACCACTGGAACCCTGACTGCTGCTTTCCCCCTGGACTGAGTTCTCCAAGGAAGGCCCCCAGTAGGTGCTCGATAAATATCTGTTAACGAGTGAATGGAGGCCAGGCCTCCCCTTAACAGATAAAGAAACCCGAGGTTCAGAGTACTTAATGACTCGCTCACAATCACACAGTTCATGCAAGACAAAACCAGGACTTGAACCCAGGTCTGTGGCTCCATGCCAGTTCTCTGCAGTCTGGGGAGAGCTGTGGGATGCAGTCTCTGCAGAGGTCTCAGGGGGCTTGGCCTTCCTTCCAGCCTCAGCTGGATGCTAAGGAGGCAGGCTCCCAGCCTAGCTGTTACTCCCTTGAGTCTGACCTTGGAATAGCCACGTAACCCTTAGGGCCTCAGTCTGCTCTTCTGAGAAGTGGGAAGGAGCCCACCACACTGGGCTCACAGGCCTTGGAGGAAGCTGGTCCTGCTAACAAAGTTGGAAGGGGGGGGTCTTCCTACCCTTACCCTGAAAACCCACTGCACTGCCCCTGGCAGGCATGTCCCAAGGCTGGAGGTGGACAGGATGGGAGAGCCCCCCATCAGTGAGTGGTAGGGGAGGAGCAGGGTGGGGGTATCGGATTATGACCTTGGGCTAGAGGCTCTGAGCCCCAGTGTCCTGCTCTGTGATCTGGGCCCACTAATCCCACTTCCTGGGGTTGCAATGAGGATGAATGTGCACAGACAGCCCCTAGCCACGAGGCTGCAGGTCCTACAGGTATGGGATCCTAAGGTGAAGAGGGGAAGAAGGATGGGACAAAGTGGGACCATCTACCCCTGACTCTCTCTCCTCCACAGCCTGCAATGGCTCCCACTGCCCCACCATGTCTCTTCACAACCTTGGGGTTTCAGGTATGCTCACCCACATGTACTCCAGGCCTTTGCTCATGCTGCTTCTGAGCCTAGGGAAGCCATTCCCACCTGTCCTGCCTTTGGGGTCCAGAGTTTATGCCCCCTCCTCTAAGAAGCCCATGGAGATTTCTCCTCTGCAGGCTGTGTGCTGACCTCTCTGCTTCACCCAACACGGATATGTGTCCCCTGGAATCCTAGAAAGTTCCTAGAAATCACCTCACCTCACCTCCTCCCATTTTACAGGTAGGGAAACTGAGGCATAGACTTGGAACAACATCTTTCCAGGAATGCACTTGAACCCCAACCTCTACGCCTTCCAGCCCTCCACACAGCTCCTCTCAAAGTGCCGAGCCATGGAGCCCCTGCCTGTCTCTCCACACCCCCCGCCAAAGGATGGGACCCCTCCTTCCTCTCTGTGCCCCCCCCAGTGCCCAGCCTAGGGCCTGGCGCATAGTAGGCACTCAGTAAATGTCTGTTGAATTGAATTGCGCTCAGGGCGGCCAGTCGTCTCTGCTCTGTAAGAGAAGCATACAGTTAGTGGAGCTGTTCCCATGGTGACCAGGGGCAGGACCACGCTGCTGGGGTGAGGAGTTGACCTGCCCCAAGGACCCCGAGGGCCCTGGGGGAGGACTGGGAAACCCGGAACATTCAGACTTAGATGAGTCCAAATTCAAGCCATGCCGCCCCTAGGGCCACATCGGAATCATCTGTCAAACAGGTGACATTGCAGCCCCTTGGGGCTCTGAAGACTGCTCATGACGAGGACCAGAAGAGACGTGAGAAGTGCACACAGTGACTCCCAGCTCACAAGCACTGAGTGCTAGGTGCCTGGTGCACAAGCTGGGTGGGAATTACACCCATTCCACAGATGAGGAGACTTAGGCTTGGAGAGGATACTGGCTTGCCCAAGGCCACACAGCCCATGCCCTCGCTCCCAAACTATATGTGGAGTCTTCCTACAGAGGAGAGGAGAGCAAAGGGTGACAACAAACCCCAGACAAAGACGCTGAACCCACCAGAGGGTGGCCCAAGTCTAGCAGGCCGGTGGCGAAAATTCTGCAGGCAAAGGGCCCAGCATGAGCCCCGGGGCTGGGAAGGATAAGGTGAGAAGCCTTGTTCACCCCTCCCCTTGGGGGTGAGCTCTGATTCCACAGCCCCCTGGAAGGTTCAAAGCCATCCTCAGAGCCAAGGCTGTGAAGGCCTGAGCAGGCCCCAGCACAAATATAGATCAGTGGGGATTATAAATACACAGCCGGGCAGACCCCGCAGGCCAGCCGAGGAGCAGCGCCCTGCACCACAGCCCCTCCCTTCTGGGCCTGGGTTTCTGGGTTTGCCAACAACAGGCTGCAAATGCCCATGCCATGATGGCTAAGGTTCTTTTTCCAGTGACACAGCTCTCTGACACCAGCAGGGCTGCCCAAGGAGAGACCCTTGGGGCCCAGGCCAGAGACCCAGGAGGAGAGAAGATGGGTCTCCCTGATCTCCTGGCACAGTCCAGGCAGCCTGGCCGTGCCCAATCACTGGTGGAGAGCTTTGAGAGCGGGGCCTGGAAGCCAGCCACGCACTCACTCGCTCCCGTGCTCAACAGCTATTCTTTGAATTTCTCCTGCTGGGAGCTAAGAACCATCTCCAAAGGCACAGCCTTAGGGTGGACAGGCTCTGGGGAAAACAGGGAGGTGAGTGAGCCCCTCTGCTCTAGCCTGTCAGGCCCCATGGGGGCCTGTCCTCTGGTCCCCCCTCCTGGCTTGCATTATAGTACCAGGGCCTTGGGAAGGTCAGGGACACGGTGACAGTGTGACCCACTCTGGAAACCCAGGTCCCAGCATGGCATCCCAAAGATTCTCCATAACCATTCTGGAGTCGAAAGGATGAAAAAGGCGCCATAGGAGCACAGAAGGGGCACTGTGACACACAGCATCACAGAGCATAGCCGGACACAAGCCAGGAGGGAGAAGAGATGAGTCTCACCAGCGCCAGCCATGTGCCAGACTCTGCACACTTATGGCAGTTATGCTGTTATGCCCACTTAAAGAATGAGGAAACGGAGGTGGAGGGGGGACAGGGGACACACACAGGGCTCACAGCTAAAGTGCTCCATCCCTTGGATCCAGGACACCCTGATGCATACTAACAAAACCTGCAGTTCTGAGCATTTGCAGAGTCTGGGATGCCCAAGGCCAGGCAGGGAGGGGGCCGGGTCCTGCTTGCTCACTGAAACCTCAACACAACCCTGAGTGGCAGACAGACCTTCATACGACAGGCAGTGAAACTGAGGCACCAAGAGATAATCCCACCACAAGCCCCCAGCCCAAACAACTCTGAAGGCCCTTCCGGAACAGCAGATGGGCTCCACCCCACTACGACAGTCGCCCACAAGGACAGCAGACCTGGCCCTCTGCCGGGGTGGCCTGGGAAGTGACCTGCCCTCTCTAGCCTCAGTTTCCCCAAGGCCTGACACAGCTGTGCAGGGAAAAAGGGATAGGTGGACCAGACCCCCTTATAAACCGTAAAGCGCCGTCCATATTCAAGAGCGTCTATCTGTCACAGCTAAAGGCTCCTTGCTTTTCTCATTCACCTCTACTCTCTGTTCTAAAACAGCTTGCAACGATTCGCCTCAGCTGCACAAGCTGAGCCCGCCCCTGCGCAAAGGTCTCCTCTCCGTTCATCCTCAGGATCCTGGGAGCCAGCTAGTGTTTTTATGCCCATCCTGCACACGAGGAAACTGAGGCTCAGAGAGGTTAAGTGACTTGCTCAAGATCACACAGCAAGAAAGGGACTGCTTGTAGTCACAGCATTGTATTGGCGCAAGTGTCATACGCTCAGCTCTCTGTGCCTCCTGGACTCCCCGACTGCATTAAGGTCCACCTGCTTCCTCGTTTACCCACCTTCCCAGATATATGCAATATTCATGCTTCCATCAGCAGCAGCTCCAAGACCTTCAGGAGCCCCATTAATCATTCAGACACATTTGCATATTCATTAACTTGTGAGTTAATACAGGATCCCTTATTACTCCGGGCTTGCTGCCTGCATTAAAGACTCTTCAACTTCATTCATTATTAAACTCCCCTGATAAATGATCGCATCCCCCCTCTGCAGAGGGGGCAGCACCCAGATCCCCCAAAGGCAGCAAGACAGCTCCCAGTGCCAGCTGCTGTGTGACCTTGAGCCAAACCCTTACCCTCTCTGAGCTTCCTGTATATTGGACCTGGTATAATCAGGCAAAGGACAATCTCTATTTTTGTTTTTTAGCTTTTTTGTTTTTAGAGGCAAATTTATTTTTTTCCTTTGATTTTATGTTTTCTGAGATATTTAAATCCAGTTGTTTGGTTTTCTAAATTAGAAGGTTTTTTTTTTTTTATTATTCATATGTGCAAAAGGACAATCTCTAAACACTGCCCCGAGTCATCAAGGTGGCCTTGCCCCACCCTCTGTCCCCTTTCTGTCTGTGTGTATCTTTCTTGGACTCACATAGTCCTTCTGTTCTCCAAGAAATGGGAACTGTCCTCACCACTGCCTGCTCTGTCCTCCAGAAGCCGTCACTCTCACCTGGGGGCCTGGGCCTCTGATCCTGGCAACAGCCCATCATCCCAAGGCCATCCTCTATCCCAAGGCTACCTTGGCTCAGCAGACCATGACACATCCCAAATTAGAGAGGCCAAATGACCCCTGCAACCACCCAGGGTAGACAATTGCCACACAGCCACAGTGATGACAAACTGATAATCAGCACCCAGCGTGTCCTGAGCACGAGCCTTGCTCCAGGACTCCTAAGACCTGTTAGGTCCCATCCTCAGGACAAAGGGGAGAACTGAAGCCAGTAGGTCAAGGTCATCTCCCCAGGGAAGCTAGAGCTGGCCACGAGCTCAGGTCTCCCTCACCTGGGTCCTGAATGCCCCCTCCTGCCCACTGTCTGGGCTGTGACCGCCACCACGGGCTTGCCTGGCTCCTTCCAGCACCGCCTTCCCTAACGGTTCTTTTACACGTCGGTCCCTGCCTAATGGAGCTGCAGCAGCATAGGCTGGATCCCTCCCCCCCGCCCCCCTCCCCCGCCCCGTTCGCTGGCAGACGTCCTGATCAATCTCCATTACGCCTGGCGCTGAGAGCCCTCAAATGAAGCCCGAGGATGCCTCCGCCCCTGCTGGCTGCGACCTGCCTTCTGCCTCCACTCTGAGCTCCTCCCTTCTCCAGGCTGCAGGGCCGATGACATGGGCAGGCCTGAGGCTTTGCACTAGACCCCTGGCTGTGTGACTGTGGGGCCATTACCAAACCTCTCAGTACCTCAGCCCCATCACCTTCATCATGCCTCACTGCGCTGTCCCTTGTCCCTCAGCTCCAGTCCGCCCCGACATCTGTCCAAGTGCACTCCTGTGTGTGTCCCTTGCTGCCCCTCAGTCCAAGAACGGCTCTTCTCTTGTGTGAACTTGACAGCAACGGCCTCCAGGGTCTCCAGTACCCTGGGTTCCATCCCTCCCTCTGCTGGGATGCCTCTGTGCACCCCCTAGAGCTCCCCTCAAAGCCCTCTGGAAGCTCCTGCTCTCCAGGTGAGAGCCAGAAGTCCTCCTGAAGGTCAAAGCCCTGCAAGGGTTTAGCAACGGCTACTCCAGGCCCTCCATCCTACTCGCCAACCCAGGCAGCCCCCTCCCAGGGCGACTGTCCTGCCTTCTCTGACAGTGGAAAGCCACTGTCCAGTGCAATCAGGAACGTGAACCTGGTACACCATACATAAAGAATGCTTCAGGCCTCGTCCGGGGCCAGTCCCTGCAGCCTAGCACCAGGCTGCCTGCTGCAAACACAGCCCTGTTAACCAGACAGCAAGGCAAAGGCCACCAGACCCACTTCCCAGACAGGAGACGAAGGCCCAGAAAGACAAAGTGGCCTCACAGGCCACAGAAGGAACATGGTAGGGCCACGCTTCAAACCCTACTCTGTCTGTGCCCAGCCCTAGCAACCAAAAGGAAAGACCCTGAAGTAGTTCAGGACCACCGAGAGATGACCATGCGCCTTTTCATATCAAGTAAGTCATTAGGAACGGAAAAATGAGACCTGCTGAAACTATGTCAGGAATGAGGGGCGGAGGATGAAGGAAAATGATGGAGAGGTGAATTCAGCTGCAGTATATTGTAAGAACTTTTGTAAATGTCACAATGTACCCCAGTACAACAGTAGTATAATACAAACAATTTAAAACATTTTTAAAAGGTAACTCATTAGGCCCCATACAGCCCTGTGGCTGAATCACCATCTCTCAAATTATTCTACCCATTTCAGAGATGAGGAAAGAGGCCCAGGACAGCAAAGCCACTTGCCCAAGGATGCACAGCTAAGAAAGAGGGGCTGAACCCCTCAAGTTATTCTGCCCTCCAGCTCTGCTCAGCCCCCTCGCTAGGACTTGAGTAAGGCTGTCCCCTACTGGGACATGGATTCCCTCCTTGTCTGTAAGGGCTGACAAAACTAAAGGTCCCTTCAGCAACAGCCCCTTTTCTACGCACCCGTGGATCCTCTACACTCAGGGGCTGGACTTAGAGCCATGGGTTACAAAGATGGGCAGAACAGCGGCCTATCGGCTATTGGCCATCAGCCACGGGTGGGACATGTGGCAGGAGACAGTGAACTGGAGGGAAGGCAGGCCTCTGCCTGCGGTCAGCAAGATCCCGGCACTGCTGGCAGGAGGCCAGAGGAGAGGCCCCACTCCATCCCAGACACAGAAGCTGGTGACTCTTCGGGAATCTCAGCACCTCAGAGAACCTACCGCCACCCAAGGAGGCTGGGGACCCCTGACGGAGGCTGCGCCCTGCCAACGGACAGTCCACACCTTATGAATGAGCACTAACCAAACTGGCAACTCCCTGGCCTAGGGCTCCAGCACAGGGTAGAGTCGAGAAGAATGAGCAGGGAGCTTGGGAACACAGGGCACTTGGGCAAAGGGAAGCCCCGGCCCCGCTTTCAAACGCCTGGAGCATTTGCTGTAAGGTGCCAGCCTGCGGATTGTTTTGGGAAATAAATAGCCTCAAATTTCTCTTAGAAACGTCCAAGTTTTCAGACTGGGTTTGCTTAAAATGACGTAACACTCCTGGTTTTCTGCGTGCATCCGTATAGCACACCCAGTGTGAGCCCTGAGTGGGGGACCACAGCTGCATCCCCTGTCCCCAGCTCCTGACACAGCAGCTGGCACACAAAAGATGCTCAGGAAATGCTGCCACAGTAAGCACTGTCAGCTCACTCTTTCCCAAGTCCAGGACCAGAGTCTCTGTGTGCTCGGTCCCAGGTCCCCTGCTCCAGCCTCCTTCTGACCCTCCGAAGCGCTGCACAAATGGCCAGGGCCGCTGGCTCCCTTGGCACCAGGAGGCTCCTGTTGTGCAACAGGTGAGAAAACTGAGGTCAGAGAAGGCAAAAGCCTTGGCCAAGGCCTCAGGACCATGCCCTACCCCCCTCCAGAGCACCACTTCCCACCAGGCCCCTTATCACTGGGGCTCATCCCCAGCCTGTGGGACCCTTCTCTGTCCGCTCCTCTGGATGGTCTCACCCGTGCCCCTAACCAACACACCTCAGGCCTCTGCTTGCCAGACGCCTCCACAGCCTGACCCTCAGGTGCTCCAGGCTCAGCCCAGCTGCAGCTCTCCTTGCCCGATCCCACTTCTTCCCACTCAGTCACGGTCACCACCAACTGCCTGGTTGCTCAGGCCAAGGATCCCGGCCTCATCTTCAACTCCTGCCTCTTCCACACAAAGTCCATGATGAGACCAGCCTCCCAGTCCTGCCACTCTGGTCCCTGCCTCCAGCCCCTCTGTGCAGCAGCCAGAAGGAACCTTCCAGAAGATAACTCCAAGGCTGCCTCTCCTGCTCAAGTCTGTCTAGGGCTCCTGCAGCCCTAAGAACAGAGACCCAGCTCCTGGCTGTTGTGAGAAGCTTCTGTGGCATGAGCTGTGTCTTCCCCCAACCACTGTAAATCCCTATAGGCTTCAGCCCAGATGTCACCTCTTCCAGGAAGCCTTCCTTGAACCCCAGGTCTGACTTGGCTACTCCAAAGCAACCCACGCCCACTAGTATCAAATGCTATCCCACTGAATGGTCTCCATTTGCCTCCAGAAGGCCAGGACAACACTGGGTGCAATTCCATACCTCCAGTGCCAGTAGGAAGCCTGGCACAAAGGAGACACACAGGAAGTGGGAGGTGAAAAGGCAAAAGGACTGGGTGGCCCCCTAGGCTGGAATCCTGCTGCCTCTGTCCCCACCCCCACCCCCACCTCCCCACAGGCTGAAAGCTCATTATCACCCCTGAAGATGCAACCTGGACCAGCACACAGCTGCCACACTGGCCCGGGCCTCAGCCTGCCCAGGACACTCTGGTCAGGTGGGCACAGAGGGGCAGGAGGGTGGAGAGGGGGACGTGAATAGAATCCATACCGGAAGCCTCGCCTGGACCAAGAGCTGACCTGGTTAGAGCTCCCAGCATCCCTCTTATCCAGGCACACAGAGCCCCCACTTACAGATGAGTAAACTGAGGCTCCGAGGGTAAGCAGCTGGCCTGAAGTCAGAGATGAGCATCTGACCCTCATCCAGATCCCGGAGCTTCTAAGTGGAGTAGGGCAGGAGCAGGCCCTGAGGAAACTGCACCAAGCTCTGGCTTTGACAGTCCCTCTAATCCTTCAAAAGCACTTAGATACTCAGCCCCACTCCAGCCACTTTCTGTGGCCTCCCTTCCACCCCGTTTTTCTTCCAGTTAGGATTAAATGCCACCTCTTTCAGGGAGCCTTTCCTGTGCTCCACCCCACTCAGGTCTCTTTGCCACCACCCCAGACCACCTTCCTGAACAACTGCAACAGTCACCTGATGGCTGCCACCACCACCTCAGCCATTCTCTGCGTAGCCGCCCAAGGCAGCACCTTAAAACACAAGCGCCTGTCTCCACACTCAGGCCCCTGTCACCTGGCTTGTCCCCGTCCCTGTAATCTACCCTCTGACCCCACTGGGGTAACAATGACACCCGCAGGGCAAGCTGCTGCCCACCATGCACAGGAGCGTGTACACACAAGCACGTCACATACCATGCTTGTACACGCACAGAACTAAGTCCCGGGCCTGACACTGGACCACCTTGGCACTTCCCTTACTTGGGCCCCTCCCTCAACCCTAATCCCTATCTCCACCAGCCTCCCTCATGCCAGCCCTGCCAGGACCCAATTCCAAGCACGTTCCACCTGTCCTGGAACACGCCATCCACACCCTACTTACTGCTCACGCCACTGGAAGACCCAGTCTCCCGGCTTCAAGGGAGCCCATGGACCCACCCTCCTCCCCAGATTCTGGGATCCTGCTTCCCTGCCCAGCCCTCACAGGAGCTCCTCTGCCACCTTGGAACACAGTCTGTGGCCACCTCTTGGCCTTTCCCCTAGAGATTCCCAACAGCCTCCTGCCCAACATCCCCAGGGGGCAAAGACTACTCCTCCTTCAGGACTCAAGGCTGCCTCCTACAGGAAGCCCTCCAGCCCATCAGGCATCAGTGGCCTCATAAGAACTGGTCTCCAAATCTGCCTTCCCCCTCAGCCTGGGATTCCTGGTGGTGGGGAGGATTTTCCCCAACGCCTTACACAATGCTTAGCCACACCAGGTTTATTGCTCAATAAATATGCTTTGTCCCTCCTGTCCTTTCCCCAAGCTCCTGGAGCAGAGGATAAGCTAACCAGCCCACGGTGGCCCACTTGCTCCCCACTCTTCTCACTCCACGAGTGCAGAGCTGAGCTTCACCCTTCCCCAGCCACAGACTTCATTTCTTCACCTCTCTCCCAGTCCCTCCCAGGCCCTGGGGGAGGGAAGAAAAAAGTGCTTCACCTGCATTCTCAGGTGTGTCCCAGGCCCAGATGAGGAAATGCAGGCACAGAGAGGGCAGGCCTCAGAAAGCGTGGCCAGAAACTGCCCCCTCCCTTCCTCCAAAGACCAAGAGCTGCGTCCCAGCCCACCCAGCAGAGGGGAAGAGAGGGTGGGAGGGGAGAATGGGTCATTACCACCAGAATGTCTCCCAAGTGGGAACCCTCCCCTCAAGCGTGCACCCCCATCCTGCCATCGCCAACCCTCAGCCACACCTCCCCCATTGTGGTCTGACTCCACCTCTGCCAGAGGCAGACAGCAGCCCCCTCCAACACAGGCCTGGGCCAACAGCAAGGTGCTGACTCTTCTGCCCTGAAGACCCAGACACCTGTGGCTGAGCCACGTGTGGACATCACAGGGCCTCAGAGCAGTGTCTGGTGACAAACCTAAACCACTGAGAGTCACAGCCCAGTGGAACAGGAAGAGGTTCCTAAGCATCACCGATAAGACAGAATGGAGCCTGAGGCCAGCAGATGCGCTGTGATCCCCTCCAAGTCCCTAAAGGGAAGAGCATTGTCACTGCCCCCAGGACCTCCACACCTAGCCAGAGTGGAGTTCAAACAATAAGACAGCAAGTGAGTGCCGGGTTCAAATCTGTTCTTTCCCTCCCACCACCCCACCCAGCTCCTCATAACTGCAGACCCTGCCCTGTCTTGCTTCTTCCTAAAGAGGGAAGGCCAAGTGAGGACCTTGGCCCGAAAGCCCTTTAAACGGGCCACTCACACGCACCATGCAGGGACTTCTAATTCCAACTGAGTCAAGCCAACAGGAGAGGCGCTTTGTTCACAGTGTTTTCATCCCACGGAGTATCCCGCTCCGTGCCAAGCCCCAGAGCAGGTGCAGGGGACCTATGGTGACCAGGACGGACATAGCCCTGCCCTGAAGAAGTTCACAGCTCCAGAGGAGACACACAGACCCATAATTGTAAAAGGACAGTGGTGGATCTGGGACTTCAGGACAGTGCTGGCCAGGCCAGATGGGATCCGCTGAGGCCCCCAGAACAAGGATCACCCAGCTCTCTGGACCGTGGAAGGAAGACAAAGGAGAAAGAGGACACCGCTTCCCTGCAAGCTAATGTCATCTCAGGTAGGCAATTTCTATGCAGAGTTCACAATGCTAGGGGTAGGCACTGTCGCTGCCCCCATGAAGATAAGGAAACTGAGGCCCAGAGAGCTGAAGCAGTAGGCCTCAGAACCACCAGTTCTGCCAATGGCATTGTGGGTCCTGGGCCCAGCAGGGAAGTCACAGCTACAACAGGGTGGGACAAAGCGCACCGTGGGCTCTCAGGAGCCATAGCTGCAGCTGGATCTGAAAAAATCACCTACACTCAGCCACCACAAACCCTCGAGGAGCAGGGGCTGGCAATGGCAGCCCGGGGTACAAGTCCCCCTCCAGGGGAGGCACATGAGGCCTGCCAGGAACCATGCTGTGCACCCCCCTCCCCTGCAGCCCTCCCTTTGACATATGCAAGCGAGGAACATCCACTTCTGCTTTCTTAACTTCACAAATGTTAACAAGCTCCTAAAAAATAAGTTATTCTTCCTCAGCTCCACACACCCTTCGTTTAATTTTGTTTCTCCCTCCCCCAGCCTCCTCAGAGGTGACAGACTGGGATTGTACATTTCAGAGTCTCCCTGCCAAGTGGGTCCACCCTGCCCTCCCCCCACCTGTCCCCAGGGGTGAGTCCTCCTCCCGCCTGCAGCTGTGTGACCTTGGGCTCCAGACTTAACCTCTCTGTGGTTTAATTGCCTCATCTACAAAGTAGGAACAGCAATGGCACCCAGCCTGCCTGGGGGCTGGTGTGAGGATCAAGCGGGATAATCCCAGTAAAGTGCTTAGCTGTCTCCTGGCACAGAGCAAGCCCTCAATAAATGTTAGCCCTTGTTATTATGTAAAGGAGAGTTAAATAGCTCCCCCCAGTTAATCCATTTGTAGCTTTCGCCTTCTGGGGCAGGCTGGCAGCTCCAAATGCAGCCTGTGGTTCGGTTTTGCTGGCCAGCTCAATGTGGATACAAATTCCAGTTTCGGTGCCATCCACCAGTGCTGATCGCTGGAGTTTGCCACAGGCCCCACTGTGCCATAGTGGCTTCCTGGCTTACCCAGACCAGATGTGCACCTCTACATAACGAGGTCCCTCCAAGCATCGGAGTTTGCAGCCCCTACTCCCTGCATCTCAAGAGCTTCCCCCCGCCCCGTGATGTCACTGAAGGCCTCAGAATGCCCAGCTAACAGATGAAGAAACTAAGACCCACGAAGAGGCAGCGACTTGCAAATGAGGCCCCAAGGAAAGGCTCGGAGTCAAGGTGAAAGTCCAGTCGCCAGACTTAGTCCGTTTTCTCTCCCGAGTTCCTGACCCACTATGCCAGTATGTGAGGCACCTCCCTGGCACACAGGAGCAAATGGCCAACTGGACAGGTGGCAGGAGAGACAGTCTTCAGCCTCCAGGGGCCCAGTGGGTTCCAGAACAGGTAGGTAGCAGAACAGAGGCCTGGGACTGCCCTGGGCCCCATCCTACCAACCCAGGGGTCACGTGCGTGCCAAGCCCATCACTGGGAGCTCCAAAAGACAAAGGAAGGGGTTAGAGGTACCCGTCCTCCCTCAGGTCCCCCATATCCTCTACAGGCCAGCCACAGCCCATAGGTGCCCCTTCAACTGGTACAAAGCAGCAAAAACCATGGCCCGAAGCTATTTCAGTGACTAGCAGCTACATCTTCCATGGTCTTCCATGTCTCAGGAGAGGACATGGCTCTGGACAGGAGGAGGGGGTTCCTTAACATCCCAGTGAGAGACTGGAGCAGGCCTTCAAAGACCTGGATGTGCACCTGCAGCCAGCAACATCCAGCAACACTCAGAAAGCAGTGTGCCCAAACCTATCTGGGGAGGCCGCCCTGCCTCAGCTACGCCACCAGGCCTGGGTCTCCCCATCTGCGGATGGCGGAGCTCTGACCTGAGCTCTCCCTGGAGAGGAGAGGATGACAGGAGGGAGCCCCAGAGCCAGTCATGACTGTAATTGTAACTGTGACTGTGGCTGCCTCTATTTCCTGAGAGGCTCACAAGTGCTCACTCCCCAGCCTGTGTCCAGCAGTGGCACAAGAAGCACCCGAGTGGTTACCAGAGACTAAGGCCAGGGCTGGGTGCAGCTCACCATACACCTGCAGGTTGGCTGCCGGCATGCCCATTCTTCAGACAAGCATGAAGCTACATCATCCCCAGAGGAAGAATCAGAGTCCCCATAGGACTGCTGGACAGGCCAGTGGACAAAAATGGAGAATACAGCCCTGGCCACTGGTGTCCAGATGAGACTGAGAGGAAGGGGAGCAGCTCAGAGGAAGAGTGGCAAGGTCAGGATGGAGGGTGTGTCAAGCCTGTGGGTGGGGATGGGGATGCCCCAGAATTGCCACAAACCATGGAGATGCCAGCCTCTATCAAGCACTCATCACTGCACCCCCCCCAACTGGTGCCACCATGAACCCCCACTGTATCCTCAATAACTGCTCACATCTAGGCCTCTTCCACTCTTCGCCCTCACGCCCCTCCCAACTCCATGATGCTCCCCCTGCCCCCGGACAGGTCCATCCACTCATCCTACTGCACCAAAGGTGGCTCCAGCAGTCCAGGGACTTGCCCAAGGTCCCACCAAGTCAAGAGTAGCCAAGTAGGGACTCCAAGCCAGCTCTAGACACCCATCACTGCCTCCCCAACTTTGGAAGAGTCCCCAAGGATCTCCCCAATTGCCAAAGGGGAGAGGGCGGGGCCAGGACTACAAGAGGTGGGGCTGTAAGAGGCAGGAGCCAGCAGGAGGGTGGGGGCGGGCCCAGGGAGAAGACTGGTCCAGGTCCCAGTTGCCTTGGCAACAAGACTAATTAATTCCAACTCGGCTCCATCTGTGCCTTGGCTGGATGGGTGGTTTGGGCTCGCGGGTGTTTGTTTTGAAGGGATGGGGAAAGAAGTAAAAAACTGGGGGGCTATGGTCCCAAAGGCTGATGAGGCTGTGACACCCCCAAGTTCACACCTAGCATCCCCACCACCCACAGGAAAGGCATGCTCGGTCCCCAGAGACAGTCCCAGACCTCCCCTCCCTGAGGAGGCAGCTCAGCATCACAGCCCAAACACAGCCTCGCACAGACAGCAGCCAGAATGCCGCCGTGTGCACACACGTGCACACACGCATGCACCAAGGACAGCACAGGCCAGGACGATGAGTCCTGGTGCCAGTTGAACCTCAGCTTCTCCATCTGCAAAATGGGTTCTCAGGAACATGAGAGGGAGGCCCCACACTGGGCCCCGAGGGACCTTGCCTCCCTGGGGCGAGGAAGGGCTTTGCCAAGGGGAAAGACCATGAACCCAGGTGGACCCAGGTGGCACTTTTGAGGAACTGGAACGAAGCCAGGAGGGCTGGATTGTGCCTGGGGGTGGGAGGAGCCTGAAGCAGGAGTTCCAAGGCTGGGCCAAGTTCTGGCAGGACTCAGAAGCCAGGGCAAGGTTTCTGGATATTGGCATGAGGACAGTGGGGAGCCGCACTGAGGAGCTGGCACCAACCAAAGGGTGCAGAATGAGTTGGGGGGGGGGCGGTGATGTGGCTGCAGTGAGGGCCATGGTGACAATTCAATGGTGGCAAGGGCAGCAAGGAGGACAAGCCATGACAGGACATGAGAGCAGATTTTGGTGACCTCAAGGATAGGGTTCAAGGACAACTTCCAGGGTCTTTATGGGAGGCTGAGCTAGGATGGTGTGAACCCTAGAACAGGGGGCCAATGAGAAAGACAAATACTCAGGAGTGCAGGAGGATGGGGGGGTCCAGTGTGAAACAGACTGAGTTTCAGGGGTCAGAGGGACCCCTCCCAAAGGACGTGTGACATCTAACAACCAGAGGCAGCCCAGGGTGGAGGGTGAAGGCTTATTGTTCCCTGCCCAATAGGAGCTGGGGAAGCAGCAGTGTGGCCTTGGGCAGTACCCAAGCAGTGGCTGAGGATGAGGACTAGGGTGGGAGATCACCTCAGGGACAGACAGTGGCAGTGGACACTGGTGCTCGGGAGCCTGCCCCCCACAGTACTTGGAGCCAGGCCACCCAGGCTCAAAGCCCAGCCCCAACCCTACCAGCAGGAAGGTCCTGGGAGTTGTCTCAGCTGCCCCTCTGCAATACAGGAAGAAAAGAAAGACCAAAACTTGGTTGTCTTAAGGAAAGCCAGCCACCTGGGTCCCCTGCTGAGCCCAAGTCACAGCAGCTCCAGGCATGGCTATTTTGGGGACAGTCAGGAGCTGGTCTCTGCTGAACACTATTACATGCATGTGTTGAGTGCTTACTTACAAACCAGGCTCCTCGCTGCATGGACCACAGGGAGCCGTGGTCAAGGAGGAAGGGCCTGGGATCATCAAGAAGTCCTGAGGACCTCTTGGGAGACCCAATCTCAGAAACAAAAAACAAGAGGTAGAGAGAGCCCTTGCCTAGTTCAATTTCCAGTACCGCTGTCCCCATGGTCCATAGGATAGAGCATGAAGACATGAAGAGCACTGTCACCTGCCTGGCACACAGCAAGTGCCAACTACTTCAGCACAGCTGTCATTAGTACTGTCATTGTTACTGTTCCTTCCAATAACCCACGAAGGGGGCCTTGCCATGCTGGCATCCAGCACCCTCAGCCCAGGCCAGGGCTCCAGGAGACCGTCTGGATCTGCGCCCTGCCCTGGCCTCTCTGAGCCCCAGATTTCTCCACTGAAAACTGAGGGTCCCACACCTGCACCATCATCCTGAAGCCTGAACAAGGAGAGACATGAAGAAGTGTCCTGCTTAGTGAATGTGCACAGTAAGTGCTCAATAAACGACAGGAATGGAATACGAAGACAGGAATGAAGGGACGAACGAATGTCACACCCACAGCGGAGGGTCAGGGCGGGCGCTCTCTCCCTTTGGTCCCAGCCCAGAGTTGTGGGTCTTGGGCCCCACCCTCGAGTGTGCTCTCCCCCACCAGGGAAAGAGTGCAGAGCTTGGGGTCTTTGGGCCGTGCCCCAGTCCATGCCAGCTCCTTCCCCAACCCCGTGGCCAGCACACAGCCACACGTGTCCCCCACAGCCCCCAGCCCCGTGACCAACCCGACAGCCCCTCCTGCTCCCCCACTCTGCATCTGCTCAATTAGGGAAACTGGGGAGAGAGGGAAACAAAGACTTAATTTCTGAGCTAATCAGCCTGCCTCATGCTAATTATCATCCTCCCGGGCATTAGGGCAGACTTCCTGGGGGAGGGGGAGGGGGAGGGGGAGGGGATACTCCCTTCCCCTAAAGCTTAAGAGAGCCCCAATGGCAGGGTGGGGTGGGGTGGCCAGGGGACCTGGGCAGGTGGGATTTCAGGAGGGGACTTGGCAGATGTGGCCAGAAGCAAGGGACAGAGTCCACCAGGCAACCAGCAGGGCACATGCCAAGGCAGGGCTCCCAGCACCCCACCCCAGGCTGGCCCCACCTTCCCAGGGCTCCCTCTCAGTCTTCCTGCCCCATCCTGGAGGCAGCCACCAACTGTGGGGGGAGGTCCCAGAACAGGTGCCTCAGTCGGTGTCCAGCCCACGGGCCTTGGCAGAGAGATGGGCAGATGGACACTTTCAGGCTAGAAAATTGAGCAGCCACCAGAGGGAAGCTTTTGGATCAAGGCCTGGTGTGTGTATGCATGTGTGTGTCTGCACAGTGGTGTTTGTGTGAGTGCACAAAACAAGGGGACTGGGGGCCAGGGGGCTTGGGTTCAACTCTCAGCTTGAGTCCTGGGAAAGTTCCAGGATCCCCGCCCCACCCATGTGATCTGCCTCTCGGAATTTGTGTCTTTACTGCGAGTGAGCAGTAAGCAGGAGGGGATGGCTTTTAGAAGTCATTTGAGAAATGACCTTAGGATAACTTATGCCACAGCACTCACAGAGCACCTGCTACACACATGCCAGGCTGTCAGCTGAAAACAAGACAGCCAAGGTCCCTGTCCCAAGGAGATGCCAGAAAAAGTCTTGGCCAGCAATGACTCTTCTGAGACTGGAACTCACTGTGGGCTTCTGTGAGCTCTCGAGTGGTCTCTTGACAGTGGCTTTGTGTATGAGAATGTGTGGGTAATGCCCGGGGTCTGTTGCGTCCCCAGCCTGGGCCTGGCCACACAGTAGACACACAGGTGGACAGGTGTGTGTGCACAGCAACGCAAAGCCAGTCAGCAGGCCTATGACACACGCTGCACCATGCTGGCATTGCGTCCCTTAAGTCGCCTTGCCCTCTCTCTGTCCTGGACCTGGACTCAGATGCCCATCATGTGCTGAGCCTACAGACCCCATTGTACCAAATTCTCACAAAAGCCTGCCAAGAAAGCACTATTACCCAGTTTTACAGGTGGGGAAACTGAGGCTCAGCTAAGTCAAGAGACTTGCTCAGTAAATGACAAAGCTGAGGACTCAAATCCAACCTGATCCTGTACCTACTACAGGGGGTACCAGGCCACCTTTCTAGATGTTCTCAAGGCTCAAACCAGGGGCTCAGACCTGTCCAAAACACGGTTCTCACAGAGACCGGGGCAGTGTCAGATGGCCCAGATTCAAATCTTGATTTCACCAGTGACTCGATGTGTGACGATGGGCAGGATGCATAGTCTCTCTGGGCCTTGGTTTCCCTATCTGTAGAATGGGGATATGATGGTGTCTATTTTGTTGGGTTGTTGTGAGAATGGAGTGAACTTCTATGAAGTTCTCAGAACAGTGCTTGGCACGTGGTGTTACTAAAGTGTTGTTAAAGGAATAAATGACTCCCTTTGACTCAGGGCACTGCCATAGCTCAAACCCAAGACTCCAGACTCCCTGCCCAGTGCTCCCTCCCCGCAGTACACACGGATCTCCAGTTTAGCCAAGGGAAAAAGGAGTACCAGGACTGATACAAGTCAGACTCCAAGGAGGATGGGGAAACTGAGGAAGGCTAGGGCAAAAAACACCATGGGAGCCAGTCCTCCAGAATCTGCTCCAACCTCCTGTGTCCCCTCTTCAGGGGCTGGCAACCATCAGTTCCAGAAGACCACAGCAGGCCTGTGGGCATCAGGAGCTCCAGAAGCCAGGTACGGAAGTGGCTCCCCTTTGTGCCCAGGGGCCAAAAGCCCAGTGCACCTGCATCACAGCTGGTGAGGAATGGTAAGGGACAATGTGACCTCCCAGCATTTGCTACAGCTGTCATGTCAAAGTCCCCAGGACCCCCATAGCCACTCATGTCCCAGATCCCAAGAAGCCCCGCAAGTAGGAATCCCACCCAGAATGGGGTCCTGCCTGACACTGTCTGCCAGCAACTGCCAGGGAACCCAGATGTCCACACCTGCCCCTGGAAGCAGATCGCCTCCAACCAGCCACCCCCAGGACAGCCCACCCATCACACAGCGAGCCCAGAGCTGTGCTCACTGGCAAAATGGAAACTTGTGAAGACCCGGCTGTGCACAGCATGGAAAGGCCGATGGGGGAAGCCCCACCTCGGTGAGGACCCACCCTGCTGTGCCCCCAGGGGAATGAGCAGCTAGCTGTGAGGCAAATCCCGTGGGAAAACCAGAAGACACACAGGGGCCTGTGGTGCTGGAAACAGGGGCCAGTGATAGCCTCTGGGAAGGCCCAGGGCAGCCACCCATCCCTTTCTACTTAGCACACCGACAGCAGGTGTGGGATTCCCGGATGCAAGGGGGTTATATATCTGCACATTCCTTGACAGGGACACTCTTGCATAGGACCCCCCAAATCTCCCTGTGCAACCTGATAGCATCACTCACCCAGCTCCTTCCAAGGCCAAGAGTAGGATGAGGGGTGTAGTACAGAAGACAGGCAGGGCCGGAAAGATGGGATGCAGACAGAGCCGGGAGGAGATGGAGAGATGGCAGCTGAGCTCAACTCAGGCCTGCTGTGCTCCTACTCCATCGTGGCCATTCAGGCTCAGAGGCTTCAGGAAGCAACAGTGCCCACCCTGGGAGCTGGCAGGCCCAGGTTCCCTGCTCAGCAGCTCACAGGGGTGTGGCCCTGGGCCACAGGCTGCCACAAGTACAGGGAGTGGGCAGGAGATCCAGCTGGTTCTGACCCAAACTCCAGCACTCTGGGGTCCTGGTTCCCTGTCAAGCCCCCTCTCGACTTCTCAATCCCCTTGATGAGTACAGCTGTCCTCGTGGGCTCAGATGGACCCCTATGACAATCCCCTGGACCCTTCCAGAATCCAGCACACCCTCCATCTCAGCTGAGCCCCACCATCCTGTCAGCAAGCCCAGCACCAAATCAGAGAGGCAACAGCAGGGCAGAGACAGGAAACAGCAAGTGGGTACCCAGCATGCAAGAAGGAGTAGAGGGACACAGTTTTCCTGACATTCACTTGATCCTCCTGACAGCCCCTCTTACAGATGGAAAAACAGAGGATTACAGCGAGAGCCATGCAGCCAGAGAAGGCAAATGAGCTGGGGTGCAGTCCAGGCTTCCGTTCCAAAACCATTGTCCCTTTCCACATCTTGCTTCCAGACAGTGGGGAGAGCCGAGGGCAGACAACCTCACCCTTCCTAACCCAGGCCCCAGAAGCCACAGCCTGTCTCCATCCTCCTGGATCCCACCTTACCTAGTGCTGCAAGCAGGTAGCCCCAGGACAACCCTAGCATTCTGGGGGCCCTGTGCCAGGTGAGCAGAGCACCTCACACCACCCATCCTGACTGTGAGGTGGGAACTGGCCCAAGCAAGGATGGAGGCACAGTAATGTTAACCCGTGGACTTGGGATCTGACACATGGCCCATGCACTTGACTCCTATGTGCAGCCACAGGTCACGGTGCAGGAGTTTCTCTACTCTGATCTGCCATCCCATTCTGACACCCCAGAGTGCCTGGCACAGCAGGACATGCTCACTGTTGGAGGCTCTGCCCAGACACAGGACCACTCTACAGGCCCATCTCCTCCCAGGGATGGAAAGGGGAAGATCTGTGTCTTCCGGTGAACTCAGGCACTGTCCTCAAGCCCTGAGAGGGTGTGGCACTAGCCAGGGTCACACAGCAAGTTGGAGGCAGGGAGGAGGCCTGTGGCCCACGTCAGCCTCACAGCTCAAGGCAGACCCTGCCCAGCTGAGCCTGTGACATCATAGCTGTGACCCAGTGTGGTGAGGATACGAGGATGGGCCTGTGGCAGCTTCCAGAACTCCTCAGGCCCTACCATGCAGTCCCCAGAAGCTGTGGGCCTACTGTGTGCAGGCCCTCTGCCTCCACCCTACCTTACTCCACCCTCCCAGAACCCCTACGGGTCCCCATTTCACAGATGAGCAAGTGACAGCTCAGGACTGGGATGTGACCACAGTGCTTTGCTTCCAACCTCGGAACAGGCCTTCCTACAGCCCTTGCCCCAAACTCATCCCCTCCCCTTGCCAGTCCTCAGGGACCGCCTCTTCCCATCTCCCCAGAAATCAGGGGTCCTCCACCAGGGGGGCCGTCCTCTCCCACACTTAAAGAGAGCAGACCAAGCCTAGAACACCCCCAACGCCTCCACCCTCAGACTGGGGCTCCTGGGAAAGCGCTCCCCACTCACACAGGGAACTCCCTTCCCTCGGATAGGAAGCAGGGAGAGTAGGACGCCCACCTCCCTCCCGCCTGAGCCCTCCAAGCACACAGCCCCTCCCAAGCAGAGCACCACGCCCTGGCCCCACCTCTCCTGCCTCCCTGCTGGCAGCTGTCCAGGCCCCACCAGTACCAGGCAGGCCCTCTCCCTTTCCAAGCCCTGGCCATGAATCCCACCTCTGTTGGATACCACAGACCCCCCTTTCTCCTCCCCAAACAAACGGGGTCTTGAGCAAGACACTGCAACACTGCACACAAGGCCAGATCTATTCCCTGGCCTGGCACGGCTGCCAGCAGGGTGGGCAATCTATCTGTTCCACAGCCCCTCCAGGTTCAGCCTCTGAAACAGGGTCCTCTACATGCGCCCTGTCCTAGTAGAGCTGGGACCACAGCTCACTCCCCCAGGTGACCAGGAGCAGGTCCATTTGGCATCTCAACTCTTCTCCTGGCCTCCTTTCCCTTCTCCTGACACTGTGTGGGCAGGAAGCTCTGAGCCCTGGCGGAGAATTGCTCCAGACCTCAGGTGGGTCAAGTGTGCTTACCCTTCCCCCACATGTGCCTGGGCTGCTGTGGCCATGGGAGGAGAAGCAGGCAGGAAAGTCCCTGGCACACACAGTAGGTGCTCAACTAAGCCAGCTGCCTTCTCTCTCCTCTTTGTTTTGTTTTCTTTCTCTTTCTTTTCAACTCTCCTGACCTAGAGGGGAAAGGGGTCAGGTTGCAAAATGGGCACGGAAAGCCTAGGCTGGCAGCACCCAACATGGCCTCTTCAAGCATTTAACATGTCCCCTATTCAGAAACCAAAACCCCAAGTCCCTATTCAGAAATCAAAACCCCAAGGTCCCAGTGAGGCCTCCTGGAAGTGGATGGGTCAGCAGAGGCTGTCCTTCTAGATCCTGGAGAGGGGGCCTCAGAGCCAAATCCATAAACCAAAGCTCAAAGTCACTGCCTCCAAAAGCCAGCTCAGAGATGGTTCCTGTTTACAGACAAGTAAACTGAGATCAGAGTGGTTAAGTAATTTGCCAAAGGTCACACAGCCAGGGAGTGAGCAGCTGAATTGATTTCTTTCAACGATCCTGGCTGCTACCAAAAGCTCTTCCTTAGGGCACACAGCTCCACTGTCCAGGAGCCTCTGTGATTTTGCCTCTGCATTCAGAGTCAAGTCCAAACCCTCCAGTCTGAGACGCAAGCCCCCCTGCAAGGCGGTTTAGCACAGCAGAAGAAAGCACAGGGTCTGGAGTCGGTATCAAATGCCAGGCCTGTCTCTTGCTTCCAACTGTGGTCCTCAGCACCTCACCAAGTCCACCTCACCCCCCTCTCCTTGTGAATAATGACAATGACAAGCCCGACCTCCCAGGGTGGCCAGCAGGATTGCCCACCCATGTGTTCCCGCATAGCCACTGCACTACTCACTCAGGGCCAGGCCACACTTAGAGCACTGACAGAGCACGGAACCGGACAGGAACGGCTGCCCTCAGGAAACTGACAGTGCACAGGGATGGGAGGGCAGACAGCAAACAAGCTAATAAACAAAGCAGGTTTGGCAGTGTTCCAGGCTATAAGGACACAGACTGAGGAAGCCCCGAACAATGGACAGGGTGGTCTGGAGGGCCTCCTGGAGGAGGTGACAAACTGACACAACCAGTCAGGGAACAGCAAGGAGCAAAGAAGGAACAGCAACTCCTGCAGAGGGAACAGCCAATGCAAAGTCAGGGAGAGACATAGGGAAAGGCTCTACACAGAGCATGTGGGAGCATTGGAACCACAGACCCTTAAACCACTGGGCCGCTGGACAGTGTCAAGCATACCAAGGTCTCTTCCATATGCCTTAGCTCATTTCAAGTAACCCTACTTCCATTATTATCCTGCCTCCCATTGTGCAGGTGAGGAAAGTGAGGTGCCCAAGATCCCACGGTCCATAAATGCCGACTTCAGGACACAAAGCCCAAGTCTGGCAGTTCCCAGCCCCAGGCTGTGGTCTCATGGACACACTCATCACACTTCCCCTGGCTGTCCCTGAGAAAGTCCTGCATTGTAATGAAGAAGGTCTGGACCTGGCTGGTCCAACTGTGCCCTTGGGGTCATCCAGGACCACATCTGTCCTCATCCCAGGCCACTGGAAATGCAAAGATGGCTGAATGAAGGAAGAGGGAGATCCTGTGCTTTCCCTCACTCCCCATCCCACCTGTCATCATCCCATTGTGCAGATGAAAAGACAACTTGCACCCGAGGGCACTGCCCATCCCTGAAGACACCTCATGACAGGAAGACAGTCATCCCGCTCATTATTCCCCAAGTCCCTCCAACGTCCCCCTTTGGGCATTCCTTGCAGTCCCTTGCCTGGCAGCCCCCATGGTATCAAGGAGGTAGATGGACAGGCTTCCTTTGAACTGGAGACTCACGCATGACACATGTGGCTTTTGAGGCCCCAGACCAAAACTGGCAAAATCCACTCAGAACACAGACCCAAGAAGGAAGCGAGAGGCAGGGGCTCAGCCACAGCTAGGAAACAGTGCCCCAGTTAGAGCACACGCGCAGTCCCCAGAGCAAGCAGGAACACAGCCCCAGACAGCTCGGCTACCAAGGCAACCTGTGACCGTCAGGTGGTCCTCTGCCTCTCCAGGCCTCCGGTCCTGTTACCATGAGCTCAGAATAATACTCTCTGTGCAGGAGGGCCATGGGGAAGGACACAACAAGGCAGATCTCTTCCAAGAAGACACCACTGGCCTCCTGTACACATCAGAAAGTCATATTAAAATCATCTGAAACAGGAACAAAGGCTGGTGGTGGTGATCACCTGCTGAGATGTGGCTGCATGCCAGGAACCATGCTGTGACATATGTCCATATCCCCATTCAGCAAGCCTGTGAGACAGAAACCTTGTCCCCACTATATAGATGGGGAAACTGAGGCATAGCAGCATACAGTGCAAGTACAAGAGCCAGAATTCGAACTCAGAAGCTCAATGTTCTTCCCAGCTGCTTCCTAATGCAATAATTTCAACAGAATGTTGTTTCAGGCAAATTCCTGGGGTCTGGGGGCACAGAGAGAACTGAATGGTCTCAGAAAGGGAGAGAAGGAGCTGTCCCTGAGAGCTGGACACAGAAAGGAAGATGCCCAGCAGCCAGGCAGCCCCAGCCTGTGCCTGTGTGACCTTGGGCAAGTCACTTCCTCTATCTGGGACCTCATAAGTGAACATCAGTGCACAGCATGGAGTCCACAGCAAAGAGGAGCAACAAAGAGCTGTGTCCAGATGGGTCCCTTATGATCAAAGACCCCTGAGGAGGGAGCTGCTGAGGGAGGCTAGTGGGAGGGAAGATACAGAGGGAGGAAAACCAGTGTCTCATGGACAGGCAGCTCGGACCTGCCCATCAGGCCTCCCTCTCCAAAGAACACCTATTTCAATACCAAGTCCCCTGCAGCCTCCCTCCCTGACACTCCTGCAGCCCACCCTCTCCCCATGCACAAGCCCCTCCAGCACCACCCCTTCCTGGGACCCCCACACCTCAGCAGCCTGTCCTCCACGTGGGGCGTACCTTAGAGATAGCATCTCCCTCTGCTTAGCAACCACAACACAGAGCCTGGCTGGCCAGCCCCCTCCCTGTCTCCTCCTCTCTCCATGGAGACCACAATGCCACAGCAACTGTCACTCAGTCCCCGCCCCGCCAGGACAACAGCTCCCTCCACGTGGCCACCACCAACACAGCGCAGTGACAGCCTCAGCCTGGGGCAGCCACCAGTCCCAGCCAGGACAGAACAGCGCCTGATGCCTGATTGCCTGCTCCCCCTGCCACCTCCAAAATTCAGTGACACTGGATCAGGCCCCATATCCAAGCTGCTGGCCTTCCCATGCCTCCAGCTCACACCCAGCCCCTCAGTACACCCCCCTTCCACGGCAGAAAACCCCCACCACAGGAAGAGGCCTTCCCCTGGAGGCTAGCTCTCCACCCCACCCCTGTGTGCAGACACCCCCAACCTGCAGGGTGCAAGCCAGGCCTGCTCAGCCTCTCAGCTGGGCAAAGGGGCAGGAGCAGGGGACTGGGCTTGCAAAGGCTTCCTCCCCACCCTCTCTGTGGACCTGTCCCAGCCCCCAACAGGCCTGCTGCTCTGCCAGCAGCCTCAGAGGCCCTGGCGGAGAGGCAGGGTGTGGGTGTCCGCGGTGGGGGGCAGGGGCCGGGCCAGGCAGGAGGGACACCTAGCAAGATGGAGCTGGGCTACACTGTGGGTTTGCAAGAGCAGGTCATGTGAGCTGTGCTCACATTCAGCCACACACGCACAGTCAGAAGGACCTATCCTTACCAGACATCTGCAGGCAAAGGAGACTCTGTGGCCAGCGAGGCTCTGTCCCTGACCTGGGTCTCAGGGAGGTTCCCCCGGGGAAGCTGCAGTGGCAATGGGGTCTTGGGTCCTGGCCCAGCGCAGCGGCAGCAGCTCCTCACCCAAGTGCTCTCCTCTGCCAGGAGGCAAGGGGAAGAGAGCGAGAGGAAGAGAGGGAGGGGACAGCAGGAGGGAGGGAGGAGGGAAAACGCTGAAGTCTTGAAGGGTACACTCACTTCTTTCTTAGGTTTCCCATGGCAACCGAATATACCACAAATGATATCAGTGTGAGAGAGAGGAGGCAGAGGGAGGGGAGGGATGAAGGGAAAGGGAAAGAGATGGAGCCAGATAGAGACAGAGATGGAGGAGGTAGAAGCCAAGAGCTAGAGAAGAGACACAGCAATGGAAAAATAGAGATAGAGAGATGGAGAGACAGAGAAAGAAAGAAGAAAAAGGCAGGGACAAGTGGTGAAGAGAGATGGAGAAATGTGGCAGGGAGATGGGAAGTGGGTAAAGAAATAGAGCAACAGAGGGGGAGGGCCTTGATACACACATGGGGGGCTGGGGATCCCCCATCCCAAGCCATGGGATTCGGAAGAAAGTGGAAAGGCCAGGGCAGGAGGGTAATCAACAGACAGGTGGATTTTCTGGGAACTGACCCTCACTCCCTGCTGGGCCCCACAGCTTGGAGGTGCCACCAAGCCACCCCACTCAAGGTCACAGTCACACTTACCACACCTATATGTGTTTGTGCACACACCCTCACATGTCTGACGCCCAGCGTCCTCATACATGGTCCTTACCTCTCCTCAATGTCCAACTCCCACACCTTCCTGGTCACCCAAAAACTAACACAGCCAGTCCCCTCAGTCAGCTGGGGCCATCCCCTCTGCTGCACGGAGAAGCACACAGCACACCAGCACCCTCTCTCTTCTTCAGAACTTCATAGGGCTGGTACACAGCCCTTCCCCATGTGCCCAGCCCATGCCCTGCCAGGTGAGACACCTCTGCCCACCTTCCACCATGAGCTCACACAGACCCAGAGCCTTGTACCTGCCGGACCTGCACTGCACAGACACAGCTCAGGGACAGAGAGGCCCTAGCCCAGTCTCCATCTGCGCCCCCAGATGGTACTCCTGGCCCTCCCGGCAGGCAGAGGCTCACACCTCGGCCCCCTCAGCGGTGCCATTCACAAACATATGTAGACCCACCAAGTGCTGGCAGCCAGTGCACAGGCAGAACATAAACACACACACACACACACACACACACACACCACACACACACACACACACACACACATCACACACCACACACACACACACACACACACACACACCACACACACACACACACACCACACACACACACACACACATACACACCACACACACACACACACACACACACACACACACACACACACACACACGGCTTCTGCCTGCCTCAGCTCCCTCACCCCACCCAGAGGAAGAACCAGGAAGGGCCAAGCACTCCAGGAATGGCCACAGCCCCAGCCAGCAGCCCACACTTGACCCTGAGCCCTTAGGGTCAGGGATTGTATGGCATCATGGGGTACACACTAGACATCCACAAGGCACACCCAGACAGAACCAACACACCCACACAGTCTGGACAGAAGGGTGCCCCACAAACACACCACCCAACACACAGATCCACAGCTGTGCCAACATACATGGGGACACTGCACACATCAGCACGCCTACAGACACACACAGCCCTACTGTGGACTGCCCCACCCCCCACTTCCAGGCTTGCCAAAGGCACCCAGACAAACCCGCCCACACGCACAGGGCACCCTACAGAGATTCACACGCCAACACATCCATGTCCCCAAGCCCGCCCCCACACAGGGAACCACTCCCAGACACTGGGGACGGTGCCCAAGTGCCCAAGCTAACCCCCCTCCCCACCCCCCAGGGCACTCGGCCACGCCTGCACCCGCTGCAGCGCCCCCTAGGGCTGCGCACACCCCTGCCCACCATCCCGCCAGCCTCGCTGCGGTCTCCCCGCCACCCGCCCCACCTCCGCCGGCGGCTCTCCACCCCGCGCACCGCTCGAGCCCAGAGCCCGTGAAATTGGCTGCGAGCGTCAGCGGCTGCGGCTGCAAATTCTAAGCACAGGGAAGCAAGGCGGAAAGCGGCCGGGCCGGCCGAGCTGGGAGCGGGCCGCGGAGCCGCGGGGGCTGGGCTGGGCCTGCGGGTCCCGATCGCGCGCTCCGGTCCCCCCACTCCGCCGCCCTTCCCGCCCCAGCCCGGCTCAGCCGCGCACCCACCGGATGCACGGCTCCGCGCGCCGCTCTGCGCCTCCGCCGGGACGCCTTCCCGGCTCTCCGTCCTCCTCCACCCCCGCACAGCCGCAGGCCCAGCTCCAGCAAAGACGCGGACAGGGAGACAGGCAAGGTGTGGGGCGGGCCCTCTTCAACCCATTCATCCGCGCCACCCTGTGCCAAGATCTATCAGCTGGGCGGCCTCGAACACTGACACAGACTCTACCTCCACTTCCTCATCTGTGCAAAAGGAAGGGCCGTCTGAGGATTGGATGAGGGATCTGAACGAGCTTAGAACAGTCAATGAACAGGAAAGATTGCTAGTCACTACAGGTCTCTGTCTTGCTGCTGTGTCACCCAAATCTGGACACTGCTCTGAGCTCATGCTCCTCTGAAAGATAAGAATGGCCTTACTGCCTAACCATCCCCTCCCGTGAGTCCCAGAGACCCCAGGGAACAGGCAACAGCTCCCCTCCACTGCCAGCCAACCTGTCAACATGGGTGACATGAAAAATGGGGATCCCTGGACCCCACATTGACCCTATTGAATTGAAATCCCAGTAGGCAGGACCCAAGAATCTGCATTTTAACCAACACCTTTTTACTCATGATCAAAAAGATACTGCTCAATTTCCAGATCCAGCATCCACTGTGTGATTAATCCTCCAGCCATGTGTCTATCCATTCCAGGCTTCCCTTCCTGGGTGCCCTGCTCCCCTCATGGTCACTCCATCTGGCCTGCCCACCCACAGGTCGACAGGACCTCTTTCACAATCCTCGGGCCAAAACTGAAGAAGAAACCAGCAGCTCGTGCTATGCGCGGCGCAGAGCAGATACTGGAGGGAGGGAATTCACCACCCAGCACGGAAGGCATCCCAGCCTTTCCGACCCTGCCAGGAGGCTGCTCAGCACCTGCCTCCAGCCCACAGCAGAGCCCCTCCTGCTCAGGTCACACACTACGAAGGAACATCGGGATCCGTCCTGCAAGCCATACTGTGTGCATTCACCAGATGGGTGGCACATCTGACCTCTGCTCCAGGGCCTGGAGCTGCTCCATACAGGAGCTCATCTTTGGGGACTCCTGCCTGAGCCCTGGGTCCCAGCATTCCTCCCCTGAGTGAAATG
Source organism: Castor canadensis (assembly GCF_047511655.1). Taxonomy (NCBI): domain Eukaryota; kingdom Metazoa; phylum Chordata; class Mammalia; order Rodentia; family Castoridae; genus Castor; species Castor canadensis. Next base: position 148,076,859 of record NC_133393.1, read on the forward strand.
TGTTCATAAGAATGTGTGTGTGTGGTGTGTGGTGTGTGGGTGTGGGTATGTGTGGGTGGGTGTGCTGTCTGAACCGGAAGCACATGGGTCTATCCTCAGGAGCAGGTAGAGAAAAGGAATTTGTTCAACGAGCACTTTTTAAGGACTATGGAGCTGACAAGGAGTGGGAGCAACAGGCAGCAGATCCACAGAATATGAAATCTCCCAGGGAAAGAGCAGGGCAGGCAGCTGACCCCACAGCCTCAGTCTCCCTGATCCAGGGAGGACCGAAGAGAGATGACACAGACAGGTCAAGGAGTCAAGTCTTAGTGTTAGGGCTGGCTTGGAGCAGACCCATCAGGCAGCCCTTGAGCGTCACTCCCCCCTCCCCCGCACCAGAGAGAGGTGGTGAGTAGTGTGCACAGTCACACAAACGAAGACAAACACCGCCCCCCCGCCATACTCCAGCAGAGAGAACAGGCAACTCCAGGGCTCCTGACAATCGGAGCCCTGGGGATCACTTCCATTCAATCCAGGAGTGAAAAGTAAATAGGCATGTATACACACACACACACACACACACACACACACACAGCCTGGGTCCCACACCAGGGAACCAGTTGTGAATGAAGAAAGGGCACTAGCCCAGGTTAGGAATTTGGTACCATTACCCTTACTTTCAAGGAAACAGCCTTGGGGAAGTGAGCTGACTTCCGGAGACACACACGGTGAGGCAGAACTTGGCACCTGAGGCTCTGTGCTTTCTATGACGCAAGATGGAAACAAGTGACAGGTAAGTACTGAGGCCCAGCGGCAGCCACAACAGGCTCAGGACCTGAGGAAGACACTGATCCTGGGTCAGAACCCTACACCCTGCCCTGGAGCACCCCAAGCACTGTACGCAGAGACCTGATGCCATGTAACGTGATTCAGAAGGCCAGAGAGCAAGGTGCACCTTCAGGAACATCACAGGTCCCTGTGAGGAAGGGGCCTGGGGGGGAGTGGGGTGGGACCCAGGAGCCTTCCTAAGGCCTCCTTCTTGTCCCCAAGGTCTCCTGCCTGCCACTCTGTGCCTGCAGGAATGGCAAAGGGCCTCCCCACCCACTGCTTCCCCATTTACAGAGGAAAGGGCCCTCAGACAGAGGAGCACCCAAGATAGAAGGGCCCAGACCCACCTGGCACCTAGAGTTCAGCAATGGATGATGCTAATTCAGAGTCCATCTGTAAGGGTTCCAGTCCTGGTTCCACTGCTGTGTGGCCCTGGGCTTGTCTGTAACCTCTCTGTTTCTTATCTGTGAACTGAGGAATAATAGCTCCTATTGCAGAAGGCTTTGTGGGAATAAAGGAGTGCCAAGTCCGCTTAGAAAGAGCTTCATCGGGCCTGGCCTTCTGCAAAGGGTCTGTGAACAAGCTACTCTCATTGTCACTGTAATTACTGCTGCTATCGGCAGCATCACACAGCTCCAGTGGTTCTGGAGTCCTCGGCACCTCTCCAGAGATCCCCTGGGGACTGTCCACAGGGCTGGGGTGAAAGAAAGCAGCTGTACTATCCCAGCCTCCTAGACTTGGTCTCCAGTAACAATGGCCGTGCCTCTGCCCCAGGTGCTAACTGTGCCAGGAGAAGGTTAATTTAATTAGGGGCCAGCTGGGACAGCTGGAGGCCGAGGTCTGAGTTAGCTGTCTGGCCTATTCCCCCTCTGCCCTGAGAGCCCCATCACGTTAAGGTGGCTCAAGCTGGGAGGCCGTGCCTTTGGCCACACTCGGAGCAGTGCAGCAGTAGGGTTGGAGGGGGCAGAAGGGAGGACCTGGACCCAGACCATTGGAACTGCAGGTGATATCCCAACTCTGCACCTGGATGTCACACCTGGATGTGACACATTCACCTCACTCATCAAACCCTAAAGGCAAGCGGCCACCCCCTTTTACAGATGGACCTCATGTCACAGACAGTCAGAAGTGGCAGAGGTGCCCTGGAGCCCCAGGTTGCTTCCAAAGCAGGTATCTGGCATTGGACGTGTCCCTTAGACAACAAGGGAGCCGTTCCAGAGAGCTGGAGAAGGTCTGGCAGCTGACAGTACCCATTTCTATCAGAATCCCAGCCATCACTGGCCTGGGAGTCAATAGCAGCCTCTGCTACAGCTTCTCAGCCTGCCAGCCCCATGCATCCTTACCCGTGCCCCATTCCCATTGCTGGGAGCCCCCCTCCCTCCATAAAATGAGCCACGTTTGGGCATACATGCTGACTGAATGTGTCTCCCTACAGCCACCTAACAGGGGAATCACATAAAAGAATGAATACTCAGATCTCAGTTTGCCCATCTGTCAAATGTACACATAGCAGCCAGTCCACCCACCTCACAGGACTGCTGTGATGTTCCAATGAAAGAAAAGAAAGGTCTTTGCAAAGTTAGATCTTAAACCAAAACTAGGATGGCTGCCCTGGGTTCGGGGGACCGGTGACAGAACTCGTGGACTAAGCCTGATGCCAGCATCCCCTGGAAACCTGCCGGCTGCTGTGATCCCCCTCACCCCTCTAGCTCCCTCACCATGTTGCAGATGAAAGATGGAGGTGACAGAATGCCTGGGTCACAAAAGGCAAAAAGTGGCAAATTAAGATTAGAACTCAAGGTCTCAGGCTCCCTGGTTGTGACAGTTTTCTGATGTCACGTGCACAAGTGCCCAAGGGTGTGTGACCTGGCTGGGACAGGAAGGAGAAGAGGGGCTGGTGGGGCTCAGATGGGAGGCGTCATGTGGGGGCAGAGAACATGCACTCCTGTGCACACAGGCCCTCAGGAAAGGGGTCCCACACCCACTCAGGCCACCCGAAAATGGGTTCCCTGGGGAGGGACCACTCACCCTAAGGTTTCTCCTTCTTCTTCCCCCCCCATACACATGGGACATTACCACACTCATCCCCACTCACCACAATGACATCATACATACACTGTGGCTGGTGGGGTTAGCCACCCCCAACTGCTGCCCCAGTGACGTCATCAGCAGTCTGGAGCTGATGTCACACCCCGAGTTCTCACTGACGTCACACACACTTCTCCCTGATGTGCCTGTCCAGTTACTCCTCTTTCTTCTTCCCAAAGATCCCACTGTCCACAGTATATAGCTCTAAGGTCCACAGCTAGCTTGTGTGTACCCCTCACAAGGGCACACGTGTACACACATGTACAGGTTCACAGGCCCTACCGGTCGTCTAGACTTGACATGTCCCACAGGTGTCCACAGGCTTCAGGGATGGCGTGCAAACTGCACACACACACAAGCACAGGAGCACGCATACACACAGAGGCAAACATGCCCAGCTCCCAGGACACAGCTGCCAGTTAAAATGTCCCTTGGCAATTGAAGCAAGCAGCCAGGGTCACAGCATCCACCACATTCCTCCAGGTGCCTCCAGCCTCTGTCCTTCCCCCACCCCTTCTCACCTCCAGCCTGGCCTGCTGACTATGACAGCCACAGCCCAGACACACACACACACACACACACACACACACACACACACACACACACACTCCAGCCCCACACCTGTGTCTCTCAGCAAGCGACAGAGCCAGTGCCCTCCTGCAGTAGCTGCCCGGGTGGCAGAGTCAGGGGGAAAGGGCACAGCAGAGAGAGCCCAGAGCTGTGCAAAGTGCCCCTAAGTACAGAGTCTCTCCTGAGCTGAGGGGGTCAGCCCACCATACTCTGTTCATCTCCCTTCTTGGGTGCACCGGACACACTGCGCCTGGCAGCTTCCATCCTAAACACAGCTCCCCAAGTGCGCACACGCACGCACACACACACACACACACACGCACACACCAGCTCTCTCCCCTCCAAACACGGTCGGTGTGTGTATGTGTGTGTGCAGACAGAGAGAGGGGTCTGCCCAAGTCCACACCATTCCTCCCCACGTGCACACCCCACCCCACCGGCCAACACACCCACCCTACCCCCTCCCTGCCAGTTGCTGGAGCCCACACATGCAAACACACGCTGACACACGCGCGAGAACACACACTGACAGCCGGCAGTGGCCCGCGCCTGCCAGAGCTGCAGTCTGCCGGCTTCTGCTGCTTCCCCAGGCTGCCTTCCCGCCTTGCCCCACACCAGCCCTGCGCAGAAGGGGCAAAGCCTTTGCAACGGTCCCCCACCCCCTCCAGTTCTGGTCCTCCTACCAAACCCACGGCCCCCTGCAGGGAGGGGGTAAAGTCCCACTCCGGGCCCCTCCCCCTGGGGCAGCCACCCAGTCAATCCCCCCTTACCAGCTAGAAGATGAATTCCTTGACCCGGCAGAACCCCGTGAAAAAGGGAGACCAGGGCTTCGGATTCGCAAAGATGGGGGTCAGAGAGGTGCGGTGTAGCACTGGCTAGCACAACCGGCCACCATCGCGCCTCTGCACCACCACCCCCAAAAGCGCTCACCTCCGCGATCGTCCTCCCTGCCCTCCCACCCCGCCTCCGCCCACCACCGCCCCCACCATCCCCGCGCGGGAGGTGGGGTCTCACGGGGATCCCAGGACCCGGGGGGACGGAGGGACGACTCTCCCCGGCTCATCCTCGCCGTCCTGGGTCCCTCTCCAAGCCCCACCCCCGCTGGCGGCGGGGTGCCCAGCGCTCAGCCCCGACTCCCACCGTCTCCGCCGGCCGGATCCGGAGGAATTCACTCACCTCCCGCCCCAGCCGAGATCCGGGCCGAACGCCGCCTCCGGGCAGCGGCCGCTGCGGGCCTGCGCGGGAGTGAGCGCGAGCGCGGTGCGGGTGTGCGCGGCGCCCGGCGGGCTTGGCGAGCCCGGCCGTGGCTCTGTGCGTGTCGTGTGTCTGTGGCGTGGCCCGTGTGTGTCTGTGAGCGAGCGGGTGCGCGCAGACACCGCCACCCCCGCCTCCCGCCGCCGCGCCTCTGCCTTGGCTGGGCCAGCGCCCGGGAGGGGGCCCGGGCGCAGCGTGCGTCAGGGGCCGCGGCCGGCTGTCTGTCCGCTCGCCCACTCCCTCCGCAGGCCTTTCCGCAGCAGCACCCCCCCGCCCGCCGCCCCTTGCCGGTTGGCTCCTGCCACGGCCACACGCGCGCTCACAGACACACGCGCGCCGGGCGGGGGCCGCGCCGGGCTCCGCTGCTGCAGCTGCGGCGCCCTGCGAGGGAGGCGGCGACACCGCGGACCGCCGAGCCCAGGGCACCCGCCGGGCGCGCCCCCCGGCCCCGCCCCGGCCCCTGCGCTGCTCGCCCCGCGGGTCTGGGTCCCGCCGCCGCCGCCGCCAGTGCATGCAACAGCTGGAGGCAAACTTGCGGCGAGGCGGGGCGGGGCGCACCCCCCTCCCGCGCCCTCCGAGGACGCCCCCACCCTCGGACCATCTGCACCCATGGACCCCTCCTCTGCCCTATCCCTCGCCGCCCGTGTTCCACCGCTGGCGACCGGTGAAGTGGGGCTGCTGCGTTCCCATTTTACAGACGAAACAACAGAGGCCGAGTGAGCCCAGTGACTCCCCCAAGGTTACACCGAGAGTCTCCACGTCCCCTGCCTGGTGCCAGGGCTCTGGCTGCCGCTCACTGCCTTTCCCCATCCCCAGACGGGAGTGCACAGGCAGTCACAGGACTCTGTTGCAGTCCAGGGATACTTCGCAAGACCTTCGGGCCCCAGCTCCACGCACACACACCTGCGTCACCTGCAGGGGAAGGACACAGCAGAGGCCTGACAGACACACAGACACACATGCTCAGGCACACAGGCACCCAGTAGGAAGCCTGGGCTGCTGCGACCTGCAAACACACAGGCCGGGCGCTTTGCAAACGCTTCCATGGGGCCGCAGAAGCCAGTGCCTGTCCTCAGGTGGTGCTTAGCGCTCCAGCCCAGGCTGCAGGAACTCCCAGCAGGTGCATCTCATCCAGGCTTGGCAGACCACAGCCTGGGCTGAATCTAGACAGATGAATAGGAGTTGGCTAACTGAAGAAGGTGGAGAAGGGTGTTTCAGGTTGTGGGAACAGCATGTGCAAAGGCACAGAAGCTGGAGGCATCCCCAGTGTGTATAGGGAGCTCTACGGAGTTGAGTATTACTAGAACAAAAAGAACAGCTGTTCAGAAATCCCTCCCTCTTATCATCTGAGGCCCGGGAAGGGAGCTAGATTGGGGCTGGGAAGGCAGTGGAGACAAACTGTTAGACGTCCCCACCTCTACCCTGCACACCTGCACCTTAGGCTGCCTGGCACACTCCTACTTCCCCTTCAAGGCCCCCCCCCACCCCGCCGCTGCAGACCCAAACAAGCCATTATGTTGTCTCCATCCTCTAACCTGAGCCCTCCTAGGGAGCAAGAGATGGTATGGAACATTCTGTGCGTCTCCCTCTCCCTCCACACCCCCACCCCCAGGGCGTGAAGCAGGGTCACAGCTCCAGGAGAGCCCTCCCCAACGCCCCGCCCCCTTCAGACGGAGACATAACGGCCCCTGCGCCCTCTGGTGGATTTGGCGCGCAACTGCAGAGAAGTCCACTCCAACTCCACATGGCTGTGGCTCAGGCGCCCTCGGAAGTGGGCACTGGCCCTCGCCCACCTAATCCACTTGAGCCCAAGAAAGTGAGCAATGATCCCAAGGACTTGCGGGCACTGGACGGCAAAATAGCCTCTTCCGGCTCCATCTGTGTAACTTTCCTAGTCACCTGCCACAGTGCAAATCAGGTCCAGAATTCTCTGAGCCTCAGTTTCCCTGGATTAGTTCAGAGGTGGTTTTGAACTCGCAGACATTCCAAGTTCCTCCCTTTGGAGACCTTGCCCTTGCTAGGCAGATGTAAACTGGTAAGAGTTTCAGGCTCTTGGCTCCACCTGCTACATAGAGAAGATGGAGTTAGGCCGAGGGTCATGGTGAACCACACCATCTGGACACTTGATTTGGCTTGCTCAAGGCCAGCACTCTCTAACAGAACTTTCCGCTATGGTGGAAATGGTCTACGTTTGTACCTTGCAATGAAGTAGCCACTCACCACACGTGACTACAGTGTGGTTACAATTGTGGCTACTGCGACTGCAGGACTGAACTTTTAATTTTCATTTCCATTGATTTAAATTTAAGTAGTCCCACGTGGCTTGTGGCTACCCTGTAGGATAGTAAAGATCCAGAAACACAGCAATCTCCTCGTTAAAACAGCCCAGAGACAGCCGCACAAGTGCGCATGCGCCCGTGCACTCAGCACGGGCCAGGCCACGGTGGGTGGGGGAGAATGAGAGAGAAAAGTGAGTAGCAACACATCCCATCCCACAGACCCGGTCCTAGGCCAGGTCTTGCCATCTTTCACCTGGTCACCTGCAACAACCTCCTCATCCTCACTGGTCTGTTTAAACCCTCCCGTGGTGTCCCAGGGATGCAACTCTGTTCTGTTGCTGGCGACAATGACAAATGATTGCCCCCAGCTGTCTAGATGCTTACTCTGCAAAAAGCATCTTGATCGATTGGTGATGTCTGCCTCGGATTTAGATTCAGAGATATGCCTAAGTCCTCTCTGCTAGGGAATAGAACCCAAACACACCCAAGTAAGGCCCTTTTGCAGTCAGGCTCTGACCTACCCTTTCAGCATCCTTGATGTCACCCCACACGTGCTCTGTGTCCTTTGCCTTTCCTGAACATGCCATGCATCTCTCAGCCCAAAATTTCTACACCTGTGCTTGTGATCTGCTCCTCTCAGATCCCTTCCCACTTGTCTATTCCAGCATGTCACCAGCTTCTACTCCAAGACCACCTCCTCCGTGAAGCCTCCCCTGATCACCTAGCTGAGCTGACTGGGCTACTTCTTCCTCCTCCGTGGAGGCCTCAGTGACAGCACACATCACACAGTGTTATTATTCACTCTTATGTGTGTCCCCCACCCCACCCCTATCTGTTCTTCACTCCTTCACCTCCATCAAGATGCCACATGAGTCAGGGGCTTGCTTGGGGTCCTTCGCATATGTCCCTCTCGTTAATAAGCTGCAGAAGTGGACATTAGAGATTTTCTTCTGGGCACCTGGTGTCTGTCTCCCTACCCACATCACTCCAACCCTCCCCCATATCCAGTCTTGGTGGGATGTGAATGGAGATGCTGCTCCCTCTCCCGGCCCCCAGCTGGGATAATTGCATCCTAGTGGCATGGTGTGTAGACAGGAGAAACAGCCGGTCAGAACCATCCCAGAAATTTCCCTGTCAGATGACATAGGCAGGCATTTCTGGCTTCCTGGACACCTCTCCTACATCCCAGACCCCTGTCTGCTGTGGGATCTCCCCACAGTGCAGAAGAGTGGCCCCTGACAAGCCCCCAATTCCTGAGTTGACCACCGGTGGCTCACATCCACTGGCCTGGCCACATCTCTACAAGGACATTTTTTTCCTGGATGATCTTTCTTCTTTGGAGCTGAGAGAACAGAGAAGTGAGAGAGAGGGGTGCGAGAATGCTTTAAAGCTTCATGCATTGTCTAAGTTGAATAACAAGACAAGCCTTTCACACTTGGGTGAATTTTTTTCACTTGGCCCAAGTGGCATTTTCAGTTGATGCTAAGAAAATTAGGTTGAGTGGCTCCTTTAGAGGAACCAACACACATACACACACACACCAGAGTATGTATAATAGGGTGTTGGATTCCTGTTTTAAATCCAGATGGAAAATGCAAACTTTCTGTTGGACCTCACATGTGGAACCCAGGGCGAGGACCCACTGGTGAAGAACCGTGGTGAGAAACCCTGCCCCTCACCCACTGATGACCCCTCAGAAAGGGAGCAGAAAGAGATAGAGGCAGCCATCTCATCAGGAAGGGGATACTCTGATCTAGGGCTGTCTGGTTTTCCGGGACACTGTGACAGGTCTGGGTAAGCAAGGTTGAAGGGCAGGGGTCCTAAGGATGAAAGGGTTCAAGGCTGGGGTAAGGAAGAATGGCCAGGAAGGAGGGAAAACCATAGGTCAGGAAGAATGGGGCAGGGACAGGAACTCCCAGGGGAGGCCGATCATAAAGGAGAATTTTGGAGAAAGCACAGAACTCTAAAAAGGATTTTTCTGTTATTTTGCTGTGGAGTTGACCAAGCAAGTCCCTCCCTCCCCCTCTTCCTCCTCTCCCTCCCCCTTCCCTGCCCTACTTCCTTCAGGAAAGTCTATGTAGTTATCTTATTACTCATCTGTTGTTGTGAAATGAGTTGCCTCAAAACCCAGTAGCTGAAATCAGCAAAAACAACAACAAAACAGAGCTTATTATTTTCAGTTTCTGGGGTCTGGAATTTGGGGGGAACTGCTTAGGTCCTCCTGAGATTGTCACCAGGAAATTTGGCTGGGCCTTGCCCTCTGAAGCCTAGCCAAAATGAGGACCTGTTTCTAAGATGCTTCATCCACACGACTGGCAAATTGGCACTGGCTATTGGTGGCAAGCTTTGCTCCTTGTCATATGAACCCCTCCACAGGCCTGCCTGAGTGTCCTCACAACATGATGGCTGCCTCCCCAGAGCGAGGACAAGTCAGGAGCTACAAGGTGTTTATAACCTATCCTCACAGGTCACACACTGTCGTGTCTGCAGTTCCCTGTTGACACCCGGGTCCCACTGCTCATGGAAGGAGGGCACTACACAGTGAGGGAATCCCAGGAGAAAGGGGCCATGAGTCTGTCCGAAAGCCAGTGTCTGACAATGGTTTTATTTGAAGAGTCTGAGGAAGTCCTGAGTTCCGTTGCCAGATGAATTAATGTAAAACTAGAAAGAGGGGTGTGGATGCCAGGGAGGGTGGGCTGGCTCCATGGGGTCCTGGGCTTCTGGCAGTCTGTAGTCTTCATAGTTCATCACTCAAGGGCACCTCAAAGCTGACAGGGCAGGAAGACTGTGAGTGAACTTCCTCCTAAGGCTGAGCAGAGGGACGTGGCCCCAATGATAGGGGGCCTGTGATGACCAGAGACCAGGATCACACACCTGGGAACAGTTTGAAGTATCCAGGTAGCAGCTTCTGACCCAGACAGCAGTTACAGAAGAGGCCCCTGGCGACCCCATTAGGGGCACTGATGGTACCTGGCTTGCCTGGCTTGGGGCTGAGATTACTGGATGATAAATTTGCCAGGCTGGCTCTCTGCCAATCGGGAAGGAAACAGGAATCCATACATCTGGTAGAAAGTGAGTGATCCCATGTGTGGCCCAGACCTGTGACCTGGCTGCATAGAGCAGGAGTTAGGGGTGGTCTCTGGAGAGATACCCACCCAACAGTGCAAGGTCAGACTCCAACAGAGTAGATCTACAGGACATTGACAAGTGAGGCAGACCATTTCCCCACCTTCTGAGACACCCCGAGAGCTGTTGAGGGGCTGGAGGGAGCTCGGGCTCTGAGCCTGCCTGACTGGTGCTGCCTGTGATCCAAGGCCCCCAACGCCTGCTGTTGGGGCCTGCCATGGCCTGAGCACCTTGCTACAAACACTGCTGTCCTGGGATCCCGCTGGAGCTCAGGGCCTGGGCCCCGCAGTCAGCAGGGGTGGAGTGCAGCTGGCTAGCTCAGCATTATTAAACCATCTATCTGGCTCTGTCTGGAGAGAGTCTGGGGTGAGGGCACACTCGCTTCTACTCCCTGGACCAGAACTGGGACAACCAGAGGCCCCTGGGAGCTGGAGGTCACCATCCTGGCGGCCAGGCTTGTCACCACTGACCTCCTGCTGATTCTGAGGCCCCGGGTGCTGCAGGGACTGAAAGCCGCTGACTGGCTGGTTTCTTTATGTTCTTCCCCTGCTCAAAAACTTCCAGGCTCTGAGGCCTTGGCATAAAGCGCCAGTTCCTTGCCCTGGTATCTGGAGTCGTCTGCAGCCTGGCCACACTCCACCTCGACTGGCAACAATAGTTCGAAATAGGTACTACATTTCAGGCTCCATGCCAAGCGCTCCTCGTGAATCCAAGTCCCAGTGAATAATGATAGCCACCTTACTCCTTCTTCTCACTTTGTATCCTGAGGCTCAGAGAGGTTAAGCAATTCCACCAAGGTCACACAGTGAGAAAGCAGCAATGACTCACTCAGGCTTCCCTACTCACAGTCTTGCGGCTGCAGGACTCGGGTGTCTGAGGTGAGCCCCAATCTTAGCTCCACTATAGCCTGTCATTTCCCATTGTCTTGCTTTCCAAATGTTCTCCTGGTTTACAATCTGGGTGTCCGAAGGTCCTCGTAAGTGGGTGAGTAACTGTGCTCCTGAGGCTCCTGGGTGAAGGATTTCGTGTCTCTAATCACCACGTTACTCAGAGGCCACCTAGATGGCACATGGGCTCCCAGACACCTGATCCATCAATAATTCAAACTGTAGCCTCAACCTGGTCCCTTCTCTCCCCAACTCAACCACGAAGGCAGGAAGGGACCCTCCTATTCACATCCATCTGTTTAACACTTGCAAAACGCTTGTTAAAAAAGTGCTGACCTAAGGGGACGAAGTCACCAATGGGAGGAAGGAAAGGTGTGGGGGCTGCCCTGGGGGCAGGGCTGGGGCAGCAGATAGAAGCATCAGTCTGTGGGGAAGAGGTGGGGAGGGGTGCACAGAAGGAGCAGGCTCCAGGCAGAGAGAGGCAGAGGGCTCTGACCGCCCCCAGACCACAGAGCTGGACAGAGCCTTGAAGACCTCAGCCGCCCCTATCCCCCAAGCATAGAAAGGCAGGCAGACCCAGCCTCCGCCCTCTCCAGGCCAGGTGATTCCTTCCTAGCCTGGGTCCATGTGCCTGTCACCCCACCCTCGGGCAAAGTAGCTGCGTGTCCTCCCTTTATCCCCTGGAGTGCCCTGCTGGCATCTCCCCTCCTGGCCCACAGCCCAGGTCTGACATCAGAGCCACCTCTGCTCTGCTCTGATCGCTAGAATCCTGGCTGCTGTGACCTGCTTCTCTGAAACCTCCCAAGATCCTCGCACTCGGGACATGGACACAGTCCACCCTCAGAAGCAGCCTAAGTGCACTCTGGGCACTGTGACACCCAGTGGTTCCTTGACTTGGTGTCTGGCCAGGCCACTGTTGTGGATTGTCCCCTCATCTGAGGAGGGACTTCTGCCACAAACCAAGTTCCTAAAGCTGTCCTCAGAGCTGAGCCCAGTGACAGCCAAGAACTGAGTCCCCACCACCAAGAGGGGAAGGCCAAGAGCAGTGGAGGGCAGGCCCGTGCCAGGCACAACCAGGTGACCTGGCGCTCAGGTAACCCCAGACTCGTTGGAGGAGGGTCACAGTGTTCCTCACCACTTATAGATCTGGTTACGTCTCTCTGCTGCCTGGCCTCACAACAGCCCAAGAGGAAGTGACTATCAGGGCTCCTTGGTTGTAAGTGACAGAAACCCAACTGGAGCCCAGTTTGAATTGACTTAAATTCAAAAACTGATGGACTGACTCCCAACAAAGGGCCTAACACCTTGAGAGAGACTGGGGAAGGGAGTGGCCATCAGCATCTCTCTCTCTCTCTCTCTCTCTCTTTCAGTTTTTTTGGGACACTGCCCCTCACTGCTGTGGAACCAGTGACACAAGCAGACCCAAACACAGGCATCTCAGATTCATGGTCGGGGTCCAAGGAGCTTTTCCTTCCATTGCAATCAGAACAATTCTAAAGGAGGAATCTGATTGGCCCCTTGTGGGTCACATGATTTGCCCACTTGGACCAATCACTGCAGCCAGGAAGGGGGGGGAGCACTAGGGGGACAAAAGCAAAAGTCTCCCGGGTGCCTTTGAAAACTAAGTGTTCTGTTTAGGAATAGTTTTAGATTTCTAGAAAAAATGCAGTTAGCAGAGAGACTTCCCATAGACCCTTCACCAGCTTCCTCTGAGGTTCACCAACGTCTGTTTAGTCCCATTGTCCCCTTGTCCCCTTGTCTCCTGTGACCTGTGACATCTTCTTATTCTGTTTGTTTTGCATGACCTTGACAGTTCTGAATTCCTGGTCAGGTATTTTGTAGAATGTCTCTCCATCCGGGTTTGTCTGATATTTTCTTGTCGTGAGTCTGGGTCCAGGGTGGGTAGAACAGAACCAAGGCGTGAGGTGGTTGTCACTGCTACACTCCAGGGGGTTTGTGACATCCACAGGACTCCTTACCAGTGTGAACCTTGATCTCTAGGTTCATGTGGGGTCTTCTTCCACCTAACTGAGAGGGAAACTGAGGTTTGGGAAGGTTAGGAGCTTTCACTAGAGTGAGGGTTGACAGGAATGTGAACTAGGCCTGTCTGATGTCCATAGTTCATTAAGTTTGAAGCAGGGAAACTGAGGCAGGAACCTCCAACATTAAAAATGAGAAAGTGAAATGGGCTGGACCATGGAGGCCACATTTAGTGTGCACAAAGAGGACCAAGCCCAAGACTTATTGGAGAACAAGACCCTGTGAGGATTGGCTTGGGGACCAAGAAGACACAGTAGACACCAGAGAGGAACAGGGAAAGGACGTGGAACCTGGCATAGGATCTTGGGAAGGAAGAAGGAAGGAGGGAGGGAATGGTGAGATGACTGGGCCAGAGCAATCCAGGAAGGCTCCACAGAGGAGAGGGCCACAATTATAGGAACAGTCAAGAGAGCAGCTTGGTTGGGAGGTCTCTCAGAACAAGGGGAGTAGCAGGTTATGACCATGGGCCTAAGAGTTCCAGGACTGGGGCTTGAATCCTCGGGCTTCCACTTCCTGGCTCATCTCCCAAACTCATTTCTCTAGCCCCGGGCTTGTCCTGCCCTGCTCGCTGTCTGAAATGCTCAGTCTCGAGCCAGCTCCCAACTCCCAGGCCGGGCCAGACACAGACTTTGTGGGCCCAGTGAAGATGGAAACGTGGGCCCCTTGTCCAGACAGCACTAAGGATTCAAGGCAGTGGACCAGAACAGTAAACCGAGTGGGGTTCCTTGCACGTGGGGCCCTGGGCCACCGCACATGTCCCACTCCCATGCAGCCCGCCCTGCTCCAGCCTCAGGGACCTCCCTGCCTCCTGTGGTCACATCGCCCTATTTCCCCTGCAGCTCCTTGGCCTTCATGACAGGCCACCTGCCCTGGCTGCTCAGCCCACTGTGCCCAGTGGGCTCTCGGCAATCCCTTGGCTTTTCGTCGCTTTGCCCTAGGTGACAGGTTGCACGGGATGAGCTCCGAGGCACCGCCTACAGTGACATTGCATGTCTTTTTAATTTTATGGTTCTAATATCTTTACCAGGAAGCTTGGGAGATCCAAGATGCAATGAGCCAAGGGGTCGGGGCTCCCCACGGGCTCCCGACCCCGCTGTCCCCAGCAGTTTGAAGAGCTTAGATGAAAGAAGGTTTGTTAGAATTTCATCTACTGACACTTTGCAAATTTGAGGTGCAAAGTCAGTTGCAAGTTTGGCTGAGGTGCAGCCCAGTAGCAGAGCGCTTGCCCAGCTGGCATGAGGCCCTGGGCTGGTGAGCTTTGCAGAGCCACCCGGGTCCTGCAGGCAGACTGTGGGCTGCCAGGAGCTCCTTCCACAGTGGCCCAAGGGACCGACCCTGCCTCACCGGGCTTCCGGGGCCCTGCTGGCTCTGGACACTTGGTACATTTGTCCTTGTTCGTTAACTTTGCTTCCCCTTGTTACTGTCAGAGCTGGAGGTCAGGACCCTGCCTGCTTCCCTCCCCTGATGGCTGTGTGGACATGGCAAGTGGTGACATCTCCCTGGGCCTCGGTGTCTTCATCTGACAAATGCGAGGCTGGTGGCTTCCCTGCTCTGCTTTGTGCTGCTCGTCACCGTGTTCACAGTGCAAAACACCATTTTATCCTGCCCAGCGTTTTGAGTGTTCAGTGACTCGAAGAGCTTTGCTGGGTAGTGAGCGTGTGTGGCCAAGAGGTCTTCTGGGGCTGCCACCACCCGATGGCTCAGCTGGGCTGGTGTGGATATCCAAAGGGGCACAGCCAGTTGGCACTTGATACCCACTGTTGATCGGCAGGTGTCTGGCTCCAGAGGGCAGGATCAGAGGAGACAGGCCTTCTTCCATGGTGGCAACACCTCAGGCAATCATCCAAAGAGAACAGGCAAAAGCCATGTGACTTCAGAAATCATGAGATGCCATTTCTGCTGCTTTCTGTTGGTTACCAGCAAGTCACTAGATCTAACCCAGGTGTAAAGGAAAGGGACATAGACCCTACCACTCAACAGGAGCGTTAAAAAATTGGGGGACTAGTATGTAGCAGGTAATAAGCCCTCAATATGTGTTTACGGTTGTATTGTAGCCCCAGATAACAGAAATGTACTGATAATACAAAATGACTTGTGGGAACATCAAAGTAAGGATGAAAATGTTAACAAAAAAATTCTGAAGGCCAGGTGTGGTGGCACATACCTATAATCTCAGCGTTCTGGAGGCTGAGACAAGAGGATTGAAAGTTTGAGGCCAGCCTAGGCTACTTAGCAAGACTCTGCCTTAAAAAACAAACAAACAAAAAATGTCTGTAATTCAGAATATACTGTCATAACCATAAATAGTATGATTTTGATATACCCATGGAATGTGCTGGATTAGAAACGTGTGACTTTTCCCAGGCAAAGAAAAAATGTAAAAATAGAAAGTAGAGCTGCAAACACCTGGAAAAGGAGTCATGTCACACCTGTGACTAGTGTGGCACTGTGTCAGATGTCTAGGAGCCTTTGAAGGTTCACACCTTCCCTCCCCACAAAACAACCAGGGCATCACTCTGGGAAGCCACTGGAGTTTTTCTAGAGCAATGCAAAATAAAGGTCTCAGTAGGAAATTGATGGTTTTGGTCACCAAAGGCAGAAGAGAGACCAAAGACACATGAGTGTTATTCCAAGTGGCTTGCCAGGGAGCGAAGCCAGGCACAGCCAGGACAATTTCCTGCCAGGACAATTATAAGCTGACCACACAGTGAGTGACAAGTCAGAGTGAACAGGTTAAGCTATTGGCAAAATTATTTTATCTTTTTCCTGATAACCTCAGTGGGTCAGGGGACCATGAAATTGGTGACCACAACGTGGAAAGTTGAAAACTGTCACTCGTGCCTATGAACTATGCAGGTACTCACTTTGCAGACCCACGAGATCTCCTCTGACTGGCACATGGGCAGGATGGAATGGCAGGCACACCCCAACCCTTCTGCCTCTTAACAGAACCCCGGCTGCATCCTCAGAAGCTGTTCCCGATTTCCCAGCATCCCTGCAGCTGGGGTAGCCAGGTGACTCAGCCCGAAGCAGAAGGGATGGGAAGAGCTCCCCCGGCCCACATTTCTTTCTGAGGCCCTCCCACTATCCTCTTCCTCAGGGATGCTCCTTAATGCTTCTCTCTCTTTCTCCTCCTTTTTGGGGTTTCCCTCTCCAGGGGCATGCCTACCACCACACACACTGCTATTTCTCACCTTTGTTTTTGTTTGCTTTTTTTTTTTAACAAGGGCTGGACTTGACTTTGTGATCCTCCTGCCTCAGCCTCAGCCTCCTGAGTGCTGGATTACAGGCATGAATTACATGCCTGGCACTATTTCTCATCTTAACACAATTTATCTTGACTACATACCTCTTTTACCTCCTTTCCTTAATGAAAAGAAAAAGAAAATAAACACAAAAAACTACATTTTTTTTTTGGACTGAGGTTTGAACTCAGGGCTTTGCATTTGCAAAGCAGGCGCTCTACTGCTTGAGCCACACCTCCAGTCCATTTTGCTCTGGCTATTTTGGAGATGGGGGGTCTCGAGAACTATTTGTTCATGCTGGAACCCCAATCCTCCTCATTTCAGTCTCCCAAGTAGCTAGAATTACAGGTGTGAGGCACAAGCGCCCAGCCCAAAAAGCTGCCTTTTCCCCCCAATTCTAGTCTGTTCTGCTCTCTACAGTCAGACTCTATCCGTCCATTCTAGTGACACCATCATTGTTAAGTTCCCAATGACCCTGACAGCCAGATGGTCACCCTGTCCCTGGCTTGCCTGACAACTGACCCCTCCATCCTTCTGCAAGCCCTGTTCTATGGCTTCCAGGACCCCAGGCTCTCCTCCCACTGAGTGTGGGTGCTGGGAGGAGTGGTGAGCTTGTCTAGTCCACTGCTGTGGCTTTACTCCCTAAAACTGGTGTGCCACAGTGAGCCCCCACCTAGTTGTCAAATGAAGCAAGAGACTGCTAGCCGTGTCCCCAGCTTCTACTCTCCCTCCTCCACAGGAAGACTCACTTTTAGCTGTGTCTATAGCTGCTAAGCTAGAGTTTGCCATGCAGATAGGTGTAGTTGAACGACTCAATTCGAATCAATGAAATGAGAGCAGAAATGAATTGTACAACCTCCTGTTCTGCCTTCAAAAGGAAAGATGTGTGCCTGCCCTTATTTCCTGCCTTTTCCAGTGGCTGAAATACAGGTGCAATGGCAGGAGCTGGAGCAGCCATTTGAAGCCAGAGTATGGAGCTCTCCACAGGTTGAGGAAGGCAGGCAATAACATAAAAGCAGCACCCTGTCAGCATTGTTCACCTTACACACTGGTGATTACAGTGCAGAAAGTAAACCCGGGCTTACTTAAATCATGTGACAGCAGCAGGCCTGCACTCTCAAGAAAGCCGTAAAGCAGTTGTGGCTGGGTTTACCTCACTTCAAGCTGATCAATGCATAGGCGAAGCCAGAGTACACAGTTTACCTGGGTCCTGTTCACCTCTCAGCACTGATGCTTCAAGGGAGGACATCAGCTGGGTAAGTCGGTGATGACTGTGTGAGCCATGATGTACACAGAAAGGGACACTGGGGTCCACCATGTGGGCTGCCAGGCAGGATGGGTCGCCATGGATGCAGGTGCTGACTGCAGGCTACAGAAATGGGTGGGTGCTGATTCACCTGGCAGCCTCACGCCCAGCTAGCATGGAGAGAAACGAGGGAATCACGAGCACAGCAAGGGCCCTGAGTGTGCATCAGAATGGCAGAACAGAATCTGCTTATCCAACCTGAGTGCCTGGGCTAATTTGCTTTTTCATCCCCATGACAAACACCTGACAGAAACAGTTTCAAAGAGGTCAGGTTTATTTTGGCTCAAGGTTTCTGAGGTTTCAGTCTAAGGTCGCCTGGACCCTCTGCTTCGGACCTGAGGCAGGGCGGAATACCGTGGTGGTGTGAAGGAATGGGTTGTTCACCTCATGGCAGCCAGGAAACAGAGCGAGGGAGAGAGAAGGGGCTCAGGGACACATAGTCAAATTGCGAATCCATCAGTGGCTTCATCCTCTGCTGCATGGGGCCAGGCCTTCAGCACAAGAGCTTTGGGGGGCATTTCGCATCTAAACCCTAACCGCGTTGAACGGAAGAGCACATCAAGCCTTCGGAGACAAGGGACAAGCTTTCAAGTCCTGCTCTGTGACATAACAGAGCCATGGAAAGCCATTGCCTTGATTTGAAAAAACGTGACTTGGCAATCGGACGCCAGCCTCACAAGCGTAAAGAGATGCCAGAAAGCCATAAAGCCACACTGAGGCCCGCTTCTGCCCCTGAGAGGCTGACTCTGCCCCAGGCCTTGATGGCTTTCTCTGCTGCTCAGGGGAAGAAATCAATGACACAGCAACGACCATGTTAAAAACCACTTCCAGCGCGACTGCCAGGCACGTGGGAAACCAATGCAAGGGCCAGCCCGACTCTCCCCTCCTGATGGACATTGAAAAGAGGCCTCTGTGAGAAATCGCTCCTCTGTCCCCTCTGTCCAATCCCCAAAGCCCAAACCGCCTGACGGTCAACAAGCACTTGTGTTGTGTGACTTGGTGAGAGAGAGAGGGACAGGAAGGCAGATGCCAGGATGAGAATCCGAGCGCCGGGTCCCAGCACCGTGCCGTGTGTGGACCGTTTGCAAGTGAGGAAGGAACTGCGGGGGGCCAGAGCACATCCCCTGAGGTGCGATGGGACACAGACAGGAGCAACAGCAAAGGCAGAGGGATTGCAAAGAAAACCATCTCCTTGAGTCATCCAAAGCTGGTTTTTTTAATTGTGGTAAGATTAAACCACATAAAAGTTACCATTCTGATCACTTTTAAGGGCTGGTGGAGTGGCTCAAGTGGTAGAGCGTTTGCCTAGCAAGCTTGAGGCCCTGAGTTCAAACCCCAGCACCGAAACAAAACAAAATAAGCTCTGGAGTCATTAAATAAGAGCCCCCTCCCCTCATCCCTGGCAACATCCGTTCTCTCTCCGTATATTTAAATTTGACTATTCTAGGGCCTCATCTACATAGAAAGGGTCATCCAGGTTGTAGCATATATCAGCATTTCCTTCCTTTTCAAGGCTGACTAGTATTCCTTTGTATGGATATACCACATTTTGTTCAGCCATTCCCCTGTTGATGGACGTGTGGTTGCTTCCACCTTTTTGGCTACTGTGAATAATTCTGCTATGAATGTGAGTGTGCAGATATCTGCTTGCAAACCAATCTCGGTTCCTTCAGTGGAATTCTTGGTGCCATGGCACTCCTCAAGGGACTGCCATGCCATCCACAGCAGATGTACCATCTTACATTCTATTATTAATTGCAACATTATATTTGATCTCAATTTCTCGATCTGTGACAAATCTTTTCTGTTTGCCTAAGGTTGGTGCTTCCCCTGGGCGTCCTGTGCCATCGTGTAGTCAGTGATGTGGCAAGGTGAAGTTGAAATCCAAGGTTCTTGGATTGAGGTCTGAGGCTTAGAATGTTTCTTGCTAGGACTGAGAGGCTTGGAGCTCCACTCTGAAGTTCCGTGGGACGGGGTCTGTGGATGCACTTTCAGGTCACGATGGCAGATCTGGGGTCAGTCAGCTATGTCCTCCTCAAAACTGCTTCTGAACTGAGCAGTGAGGCTAAGCAGTGGAAACAGAGGAAAAGGAGGACAAGGGGACAGGTGGAGGGGGAAGAGACCAAGGTCTGGGGACCCACTGCAGAGAAGTCATGAGTCCCAAGCCCCAACCCGACTTGATGGGGCTGGCACAGTATTTGGGAAGAGACAGAGAAGAGAAAAATCATTCATTCATTCAACAAATATTCCCAGCATGGTGGCCCCACCCAAATGCTTGGCCTAGAGAGGCAGGAAGACCCATCCCTGTGTTTTTCCGCTCTCGCTGACTCTGACCTGATGAGGAACCCAAGGAGAAGCTGAGTCAACCCCCTGCTTTTCTGGCTATTAACCACTTCCTTGCACCACTAGTTTTGGAGTTCAGGTGGCTTTACTATGGACAGCACCTCTGATGTGTGGTCACCACAAATAGTGACAGTTGCCTAAGATGATTTTAGGAACTTGGAAGGAGCTCAAACCCATTGAAACCACCATTCCTTCACTAGGGTCCGCACAAGTGTCCCATGGGCAACCTTTTGATGTCAGAAGGCCCAAAATCCCACCTCAGAGCACACTAACACCACCATGTTCTGACCAGGAAAGAACAGTGAAGTTCGGCTGTCCAAACGCAGACCACCAGTTACTTCCTTTTCCTCACCCCCCACCCCCGTCACCTTCCCCACACCTCAGACCACTGTTGGTTTTATTTTTATTTATTTATTTTTTATTTTCTGGTAGTAGTGGAATTAAACTCATGGCCTCAAGCTAGGCCAGTGTTCTGAGGACTTGAGCCGCTCCCCGTCCACTTACTCATTTATTTTACCTTTTAATTATTTTCTAGATGGAACCTCACATGTTTTGCCTGGGGCTGTCCTCAGATCTCCATCCTCCATGAGTAGCTGGATGACAGCCACCATCACCACAGCTGGCTTACAAATTTAGATGGCGTTTTGCCAACCTTTTGCCTGGACTGTCCTTGAACCAGGATCTCACCAATCTCCACCTCCCCATGGCTGGGATTATAGGCGTGTGCCACTGAATCTGGCCCCTGCTACTTCACCCCGTAAGCACCCTCTAAGCCTTGTCCTCAGGGAGGTGGATTTGAGGCTCCACCTCCTCATGTTTGGTCACCTTGTGAACAAACTCTTCTGCAAAACTCATTTCAGTGATCAGCTCAATGGGCAAATGGGCAAATGGGGCTGGTTTGGTAACATGGAAGGTCTCACCCTGCGCCACTGTGTTCTAAGCACTGTTCGTAGGGTAAACTGCTGCTCAGAGAAGCTTAGGAACTTCCCCAGGATCACACAGCTGGGAAGAAGAGAATTTCACACTCTCACATACTTTACCCAAAAACCTCATTTGTTTGTTAGTTGTTTTTAGTTTCTTGAGACAGGGTCTTATAGCCCAGGCTGACCTTGAACTCAAGATTCTCCCTACTGCTGGGATAGATATATGCTACCATGCCCGACCCAAACCTAATCTTTAACTTCAAGAGCCTGGACTGGAGAAGTGGCTCAAGCAGGAGAGTGCCTTCTTTGCAAGTGGGAAGCCCTGAGTTCAAGCCCCAGTCCCACAAAAAAAAAAAATTAATTCAAGAGCGTTTCCTGAAGACATGAAGGGTGGACTGTCAAGCTGAGATGTCACACCCTCCCCAGGGTCCCATGTTTCCCAAAGTCCCCTCTGAGGCTGGGTTGCCACCAGAAAGTCCTCCTCCAGCCCTCCCCTCCATGTCTCTGGGTCCTCCTTCCTCCTGCCTAGATTCCCCAAGCCCCCTCCCCACCCTCTGAGCAACAGACTTCCCCTGCAAAGCAGCAGCTGGCACACCCAGCCCACCAGAGCCCACTCCAAGAGAGCCGGGCCCACCGATCACAGCCCTGCCTCCTCCAGAGCAGTCGGCTGCTGAGAACAAATATCTCTCCTTTTGTCACATAGAGTAATAGACTCTTGAAAAATCACACTCTCTGAGGATCACGGCTGAATCTTCCATCAGACTCTCGTCAAAGAACCCCAGAGCCTCTGACTGATAGAATCCCTAAACCAGTGACTGGAGAATCCGAGATCATCCCATCTCTCCATCAGGGCTGGGTCAGACCTGGAAGATGAGGGGCTTCGAGGAAGCCTTGGGGTTCAGAGGACGGGGTGTGGTGGGGAGGGAGCTCAGTCTGTTGTCAAGCTATAGCAAGCAGTTGGCGGGTGAGCCTGGCTCTGTTACTGATGGTTTTTAATTATGTAAATCAGACCAGGGCCGGAGCCTGGCACAGGCTTGGCATCCATCAGCTGGCAACAGAATTAATCAATAAATAACCAGCTGGATAGGGCCTGGGCACAGCCACACCCCCACCACCACTCAGCTGGAGGGGTGGAGGGAGCCCGAGAGCAGCCGCTCATGGCCGTTGGTGCTCACACACACACAAACTCACATGCACGCAAACACACACGTACACTGACACTGCGTGCACTGACGACTTTGCACCTGTGCACATGTGTACAGGTGGACACACTTGCATGTGAAGAAGGACATGATGTGCAAATCATACACACAGACCCCAAGCCACAGCAGTCCCCGGGGGAAACTGGCATGCCTAGAACACAGCAGTAGGAGATGAGATCCCCATGCTAACCTCATGCTCCACTCACAGCCACTGAGATTCGCCTGCACAATCCCCTGAGAGGCTAGGCTGGCTGTGCTGGGCTGAGAAAACAGACCCAGAGAAAAATTCGCCCAAGGTCATGTCCAGGGGGCTTCCCTTGCCTACCCTCAGCCCACTCAAAGGTTCAGAGAGGTTACAGGCCCAAGGGAACTGGAGAAAAGAGGGTCTTGAGGGCCCCCAAGGCTACTGAGGCTGGGCCCCTCCCCTGAGAGCAGAGCAGAGAGCTGGGCAAAGCAGGGCAATGGGGGCTCTGGCTGGGGCAAGCAGTGACACGAGCTGGCAGCCTCCCTGCCCTCCTGGAGCCCTGATGGATACCCCTCCTGCTGTCACATGCCTGCTCTGACTCCCAGCACTGCCCATAAATCACCCTCGTTAACGCTCCTGCATCACTTTCCAGCATCAAGGGAAGGGGGCTCAACATCCCTTGTGGCAGGTGGGGGCTGGGAAGAGTCATTGCATGAATGCAAAGGTCCCCTTTCTCTGTGTCCCTTTTCTCCGCTTCTGGCAGCTGGCCAGCCTCTACTCTCCAGTTGGGGATCACTAAATATCAAATGAGAAATGTGCCGAGATGCAGACCAAACTCGTCTCGTGCTGAGGTCCCTGCCTCTGGGTCTGGGCACTGTGCACCCTCAGCCTCAGCCCAGGAGGCTCCCTGTAGCCCTGGGGAGGCAGGGAGAGGAAGCAGGCAGCATCATTCACAGTCAGAGTAAGTCTGTCATTGAGAGCCATGGCCCCATCAGCCTTTTGAAGCCACCCACGCTTGGAGCAGCTGAGAGCTGTGGGTTTCTGACAAGAAGCCTCCACAGCATTGGGGCTCCAAGTCATACGGAGCAGTCAGCAGTCCTACCAGTCTCCAAGTCCCAGGCCGTCACTTCACTTAGTCACTGTGTGACCCTGGGCAAGCTGCTTCACCTCTCTGTGCACACATTCCTCTTGTGCACAGAAGGGTAAGGGGCCCTGTGTGTGGTGACACATGTGCTTTAGAAGGGTCACTGGTGGGCAGAGTTAAACATCCTAAAAATTATCAGTGCTTGCCAGTATTAAAGACACAGATTGTCTCCCATTAGCACACGTCGGAATCCCCTAGAGGGCCTTAAAACTCAGGTGCCACCCCTCCCCCAGCATGCCCCCAGACTGCTTACTTGGTCTTGGAGGGGGTGCCCAAGTTTGCCTTTCTAACAAAGTCCTCGCTGAAGATGGGGGGGAGGAGCACACTCTGAGGACCCACTGGAGCCCACAGTAGCATCCACTAGGCCATCTCAGCTCCCCACCCACTCTCGAACTCCCAGAACTGAGGCCCAGAGGGTGGCCCAGGCCTCTGCTTCCCAGGGGATTGGGCTGCCAGAAGGAAGGGGAGGGACCTGGAGGGGGCTCCGATCCCACTCCACCCCACCCCCACTGACTCCAGGAGGAAAAGGCAGAATTCGCCTGGGCCAGAGGTAATCTTTTAATCTCTCTGGCTTTAATCTTGCAGCTCAACATAAACCTAAATCCACACTGAGGAGGGAAGGTGGGGGAGGCACAGATCCCTGGTCCTGGGGAGGCGGATAATCTGGGCTTTAGCCTCACACTTCACACAGAGCGCAGCTGCCCCCTGCTTCTGGGAGCACTGGGCTAGGGGCAGAAAGAACAGCCCGATGGGGTGAGGCAAAGCAGGCTCACTCCTTAAATAAAAAAAAACCCTGTTATGAGAGGCAAAGTTTTCTTAAAGAGTGTACTAACACATTAGTCATGAAAGAAAACAATTATAAATTGGGTTTTGTTAAAATGAAGTATTTAGCCAGGCGCCAGTGGCTCACGCTGTAATCCTAGCTACTCAGGAGGCAGAGATCAGAAGAATCACAGTTCGAAGCCAGCCTGGGCAAATAGTTCAAGAGACCCTATCTGGAAAAACCCTATCACAAAAACTTGGGCTGCTGGAGTGGCTCAAGGTGAAGGCCCTGAGTTCAAGATGCAGAAAAGATATCTTAATTCATATATCTGACAGAGGACTAGTATCAAGTATAAAGAATTTCTCTATTTCCTGTATTCCCAGCAATCAGAGATTCTGACTCAAAACAAAAAGTCTGGAGGCATAGCTCAAGTGGTAAAGCGCCTGTCTAGCATATGGGAAGCCCTGAGTTCAAATCCCATTACCACCAAAGAAAAAACAACACAAAACAAAAACCAGATACCAGTGCCTCATGCCTGTAATCCTAGCTACTTGGGAGACTGAGTTCAAAAGGATCACAGTTCAAGGCCAGCCCAGGCAAGTAGTTCTCAAGAACCCATCTTCAAAATAACCAGAGCAAAATGGACTGGAGGGGTAGAGCACCTGCTTTGCAAGTGTGAAGCCCTAAGTTCAAACCCCAATACCATCAAAAAAAAAAAAAATCTGTCTGCCTGAATCTTGTGAATTGAATGTGTTGCCTCCCAAATCCAGTGACACTTCTGTGCCAATGTGACAGCATTACAGGTGTGGCCCTTGGTGGGTGATTAAATCATTTGTATGGGGCCTGAGATTAAAGACAGTCAAGGGAACTGTTCCTCACTTTTGTCCCTTCAGCCATGTCAAAAGACATAGCAAGAAGTCAAAAGCCCTCAGCAGACCCTGAATCTGCCAGGGCTTTGACCTCGGACTTCTCAGTCTCCAGAGCTGTGAGAAATATGTTTATTTGTAAACTGCCCAAGCTCGGGCATTTGTTACAGCAACAAGTATTTACTGACACTTAGCTAAATATACACTTACTTTATGAGCTAATCATTCCACAGCTAGGCACTTACCCTAAAGAAATGAAAGCATGACGACCATGAGCGCTCACTGAGAATCAGCTACAAACAGAAAACAATCCACATATCATCAGATGTCATCAACAGGTCCCCAGTGACACTGTCCCGCCCCTCGCTCGCCCAGCACACCCACCTCCTCACATCCTTTATGTGAGAAAGACTTAAGCCTCAATCAAGTTTAAGCCACTGTCATTATCAGCTGTGGGCGACAAATCCTAACTTAAAGGCCCCACAGAAGCTCTGGGAGGTGGATCTTGCCATGCACTCCTGCTTCTCCAACCACCATTTTTCAGCTGCATTTCCAGTGTCCCTCCCTCCCTTCTGTCTCCACAATGCCCCAAAGACCAGCACTGGATTCCCAACCTCACTTGTGGCTGTGACTGCGCTCAGCCTGCCTGGAGTGGCCCCACGCCGGTGTCAATGGTGCTTCACGCAGATGGCGGCCCCTGGAGATCTTGACCTGAGTGCTGTTAAGTAGCAAGTGCCAACCTGGACGGTGGCCCTGCTGTGGAGAGGGAGAGAGGCTGGGCAACATTTACAGATCACAAAGAACAAACAAAGAAATCCTCTCTGGGCTAAGTAAACTTGTGTCCTCTGTTTGACATGGGAAAGGAGTGGTTACAGGAGCTCCAGGCCAGGCCACAGTTGCTGGCTTTGCACACAAGGAGCACAAAGAAGACTGCACCATGGCCACGTGACAGGATGTCCGCCATGTGTGGCACTGGGGCTGGGTATTTAGTAGGGGTGCCTGACGCCCCAGGTTCAAATCCCTGCTCTGTGAGCCACCCTGGGAGTGAAGCCCAGCCCAGCTGAGCCATCGGGTGGTGGCAGCCCCAGAAGACCTCTCGACCACACACGCTCACTACCCAGCAAAGCTCTTGAGTCACTGAACACTCAAAATGCTGGGCAGGATAAAATGGTGTTTTGCACTGTGAACACGGTGACGAGCAGCACAAAGCAGAGCAGGGAAGCCACCAGCCTCGCATTTGTCAGGTGAAGACACCGAGGCCCAGGGAGATGTCACCACTTGCCATGTCCACACAGCCATCAGGGGAGGGAAGCAGGCAGGGTCCTGACCTCCAGCTCTGACAGTAACAAGGGGAAGCGAAGTTAACAAACAAGGACAAATGCACCAAGTGTCCAGAGCCAGCAGGGCCCCGGAAGCCCGGTGAGGCAGGGTCGGTCCCTTGGGCCACTGTGGAAGGAGCTCCTGGCAGCCCACAGTCTGCCTGCAGGACCCGGGTGGCTCTGCAAAGCTCACCAGCCCAGGGCCTCATGCCAGCTGGGCAAGCGCTCTGCTACTGGGCTGCACCTCAGCCAAACTTGCAACTGACTTTGCACCCCAAATTTGCAAAGTGTCAGTAGATGAAATTCTAACAAACCTTCTTTCATCTAAGCTCTTCAAACTGCTGGGGACAGCGGGGTCGGGAGCCCGTGGGGAGCCCCGACCCCTTGGCTCATTGCATCTTGGATCTCCCAAGCTTCCTGGTAAAGACATTAGAACCATAAAATTAAAAAGACATGCAATGTCACTGTAGGCGGTGCCTCGGAGCTCATCCCGTGCAACCTGTCACCTAGGGCAAAGCGACGAAAAGCCAAGGGATTGCCGAGAGCCCACTGGGCACAGTGGGCTGAGCAGCCAGGGCAGGTGGCCTGTCATGAAGGCCAAGGAGCTGCAGGGGAAATAGGGCGATGTGACCACAGGAGGCAGGGAGGTCCCTGAGGCTGGAGCAGGGCGGGCTGCATGGGAGTGGGACATGTGTGGTGGCCCAGGGCCCCACATGCAAGGAACCCCACTCGGTTTACTGTTCTGGTCCACTGCCTTGAATCCTTAGCGCTGTCTGGACAAGGGGCCCACGTTTCCATCTTCACTGGGCCCACAAAGTCTGTGTCTGGCCCAGCCTGGGAGTTGGGAGCTGGCTCGAGACTGAGCATTTCAGACAGCGAGCAGGGCAGGACAAGCCCGGGGCTAGAGAAATGAGTTTGGGAGATGAGTCAGGAAGTGGAAGCCCGAGGATTCAAGCCCCAGTCCTGGAACTCTTAGGCCCATGGTCATAACCTGCTACTCCCCTTGTTCTGAGAGACCTCCCAACCAAGCTGCTCTCTTGACTGTTCCTATAATTGCGGCCCTCTCTTCTGGGGAACCTTCCTGGATTGCTGTGACCCAGTTCTATTCTCTACTCCTTCATTCTTCCTTTCCTAGGCCCAGTGCCAGCCTCTGTCCTTTTTCCACTCTGTAAAATGGGCACCTAAGAATGGTCATGAGGATTACTGGAACTGACCCTTGAGCTGCCTCCATCCATGGATGGTACAAAAAAATTAGCTATTGAGTGTCAATTGCCATTGTCACGTTCATGGTGAGAACTTAATTTCCTCATCTTATGTTTCCTGTGGGAGATGGAATTTCTGCAGCAGCGCTGTAACATTCCATAGGCCGCCTTCACCTCCTGCTCTCATTATAATTAACCTGGATATAGTCTCCTGGCACCAGGAGGAACCCAGAGCCTTCCCTCCTGCTTAGGTTTATGGAGGTAAAAATAAGTGCTTATCAGTGATTCATCTATCAAATGCAAGGACAAGAGTCCCAATTCACCTGTGTCACTAAGGCAATATCAGGATGCTCTCCCCACCCCAAGTCATCTCCCCTCTGACGGTGTTGGAAATTCTACCAGTAGAGTCAGAGAAGCAACTCAGAAGCAGAGCATCTTGGAGCACAGGCACATATCCAGGTCAGCCCTGGAGGAACAGAGCAGGGGAGGAGAGCCACAGGCAAATGTTTGAACCTCTCTAGGTATAACCCAAGGCTGTGCATGCGCTCAGACGCACACACACGCACAGTCACTCACCCACAGGTATCCAAATGCCTTGGCCCCAGCACTAGGGTTTAAGCCTCTATCTAGGCTAACTCCACCCACGTCTCCAACTGCCATGGCCACCTCTATCCCAAGGCCAGGTTCCCAAAAGCTCAGGAAGGAAACACTACAGGGCTTGAGCGACAAACCCACCTGAGCTGGCAGATGCCAGTGGGGGCACACACTCATGCACAGGACACACAGTCAGAGACAGCACAGTGGACATAGGCACACACTGATTTGTCCCCCAGCCCCACCCTAAAGGCATGACAAATCCAGAGAGACAGAGCCATCCTGTCCTGGAGCAAGCCACAGAAACCCAGGGAGACAGTGCTCACACACCGTGATTGCTCTGGTGGGGGCCATTCCTGCCCCTGGCCAGGCATTCTGTCCTCTGAGACTCCCAGGCCCCCCTCCTTCATGAGCCAAACCCAGTCAGCATTCCGCGTTTGCCCTCATTCCCTGCCCCCGGTTCCCTGGGACCCTCAGGACCCATACTTCCTTGGTTATTGTCCCTGAGAATTCTGCTGCAGGCTCCCCTGTCCCCCCACAAGGGCTGCATGCAGTTAAGTGCCTGACCCTCAGCCCCTGGGTCCCTCACCCTATGTCATCCTCAGAGGAGCTGGTGGTTCTTGGCATTTTCCAGCAAGTGTGTAAAAACACAGATTAGAGCAATTAGAGACGAGCCATCAGAGGGCGATGGGAGCCACCACCGTACCTAATTACAGCTCTGCAAGACCCAGAGATACAGCCCTCCAATTATAAATTCACACAAACTCCAAGCAGGAAGGGGGCGGCCATAGGGGGATGGTGAGCTCTTAAATCCCCATTTCTGTTTAAAAAACACTCTCAGCTGTCTGCAGCAAACTTTCACATCTATGCTCCCAAGAGGCAGGCAGGGTGGGAATGGCTTCTATCTCATTTCACAGAAGGGGAAACTGAGGCCCACAGAATGGTTAAAGACAGTTGCAGATGGCCCAGGCCACCCAGACTGGTCTTCTGGGATGGAGATGGGCATCAGAATGGCCCCAGGTCCTAGGAGAGGCCACCACTGGCCTGTGATCCTGCCTTCTGCCCTTTTCCTCCCCCAGTTCAGCATTAGGCCCCAGTTACTCTGTCTGGGCCTCACAGTAGGCCTGGCAATGGCACACGGGCAAACTTGCCCACACCAAATGGCAGGATTATTTAATTGATGAGTATAATCCTCAGCTGGTCTTGTTTATTGAGCCTGGTTGAGAAACCTTCTATGAGATTTTTGCCCCCTCTGGCTGAAAAGGGGTTTCTTCCCATCTGAGTGCACGGAGTCCATGTTGACACCCCCTTCATCCTATAAGGCCCCCCAAGCCAGAGGTGCAACAAGAGTGCCCCCTGCTGGTGACGTCCTGCACGGCCCACTGGAGCTCCTGTGGGTGGAAGCAGTAGTGTAGTGTAACCAGAGTTCTAGGTCAGAGGCCTAACTCCAGAGGCTCCCCATGTCAGGTCGGGCTGTGCACCCCAACACGCCAAATAAAGAGACAAGTGGCGGTGAAGGGCAAGGGAAAGAGGTTTGTGAACACGGCACCAGCACACTGAAGGAAGAGGCAAAGTAAGCCCTCAGTTATCTTTGGGGTACAGACATGAACTTTTGGGCTGAGTAGAGGAAGAATTGGGGCGGAGGGTATAAAGTACACATAATTACGCAGTCTCCCAGCGAAGGTGGGCCTGGACGCTTGTGATCTCTGTCCTGGTTCTGTAACAAGTTTTGAAGAAGTTGTTCTTGCTGTCATCACTTGACGGGGGCAATCTGGTTCCCACAACATGACTGCCCCTGCTCCAGGGTGCAACCTTATCATCATAGGTCACCGTCCTCACCTGGGGGGGAGTCTTTCCTGTGAGGCTTTGCTGATCCTTTCCTTGGCAGTAGTTTCAGTCCCTTGTCCTAAAGATGTTATCGGTCAGCCCTGTCCTGCCCAGAACCCAAGGTGACCACAGGAGAGCGACTCAGAGCACAGGAGACAGATGCAGAATGGAGGCAGGGACACTAAGTTTTTGTCCTGCTTCTAGTTAGCCGGCAGCCCAAGTGAGGAGTCAGTGGTCTTCAGCAAAAGCAGTTTCTAGGTTCCGTTACAGCAGCACCCTCCACATACCCAGAGGCCCGCCTGGCTGGGTGAGGGGACAGGTGGACGTCTGAACGTGGAGCATGAAGCCCTGAGAAGAAGCTGAGGAAACTCCATGCCCATTCCAGCAGCAGGGAGTGTGGATGGCAGGTTCCTGGGTGACAGGTGGACACTGGGTGTGGTCAAAACAGAGGGCAAGAGATGGTACCCAGATGGACCATCAGAGGGGCCCAGGAGATGTAGGATGAGAAGGAGAGAACGAGAGGACAAATGAATTCACTATTTCCTAAAAACTGGTATGAATACCACTAGAGCTATCCAAGGTGAGTTTTGAATGAAGCGGTGAGCTTGTGTAAGAGTTAATGTATCTATTTTGACACGTATTAGATAGAACGTATACGGGGCCCAGTCACATCCATGATATTTAAAATAAATGTCTAGAAACAAAAGAGTCACCTGGCAAAGGTCTCCAGCAAACGCTGGTGAAGATTGAATGGATAAGGAAATGAATAAAGAGGTGGCAAGCAGATTACGGGTGATCTTTACAGAGCAGCGGGTCCCACATCTGGCCAGACCACAGAGGTACCTGGGCAAGCCTGTGTCTCTGAAGCTTAGGATGCTGAGGAGGCCACTGTGTCCTGGACGATCCTCAGAGGATAGAGGGGCCATGGGCATCCAATTTGAAAGAAGTGCCTGGCTTCACTGCCTTTTGAGACAGGGCCAAGCCTTCCTAGGAGGTCCTGGGACTCACCTGC
This sequence comes from Castor canadensis, assembly GCF_047511655.1. Lineage (NCBI taxonomy): Eukaryota > Metazoa > Chordata > Mammalia > Rodentia > Castoridae > Castor > Castor canadensis. The sequence goes on from NC_133393.1 coordinate 148,107,621, forward strand.
TGGGAGAGAACTTGGACAAGATGAACTCCAGGGCTTCCTACAAGAAAAACAGAAGCCAGCTGCTAGTTATACAAACCAGCTTCTGTATGAACAGTGTGTATCTTGATGAAGTATGTCTCATTTATTCCTGCTGTATACCATGTTTTATTTGGCATATGTCTTTATTATCAGTTCACATAAATGTTACACTGGAGGCTGTGCAGAGCAGATAGGATTTGCCATCCCAAGTTTATTTATGTTACTTTATTTATGAGACTTTCTCTCCCCTAAAAGGAAAGTCTTGAAAGTTGTGACTGGTTAATTATGAACATATATTAACATAATGTAGTTAATGTGTTTATAATGGGTTTATCTCTTTTAATTGGATCCTGATCTGCTCATAACAATTTTTAGTTTCCTTCTTGATTAAAGTTAGAGGAGTGTGTGGTTGAGGGTGGGTTTCGTAAAAGGGCTTCATCTCCAAACCCACACACAGGATGTGCGAGTCAGGACTGAATTTGATGTGTGAGTTGTTCTGTTATCTTGTTAGATACCTTTGATAAGAGAAAAGGACTTTCCAGTCACGGAATTTCAGTCATGGAATTCTAGTCATGGAATTCTCATGGTACACCTCCGGGAAAGAATGGAGGAAAAATAAATGCATTATTCTTTGAGAAGACTGACACACATACTGTAATTCAGTCTGACTTTTATATCGGTTCTATGGTATTCACATAGCAGCTCTTGTTTTTAGCTTTGAGAGGATTTTAAAGCATAAATAGATTTGTCATAGTACAGGGTCAGAATTAGTTCTGTTAATGGAAAGTTTTTCAATATTAATTTTCTATTTTATGAACAAATGCAATTAAGTTGCAAATCCCTTAACAGAGTACAATGTTAGGTCAATGTTTTAATTGGTATCAGGAAATGTCAGATTAGTGTCCCCAAGGAAGACAAAGTCTTTGGCGCAATGCTGAGAACACATGTGTTAGTTTTAAAGCTGTGCCTTGCTCTTTTACACGACTAGTGGGAATAAGGATCAGTACACCTGCTCTCGATGACAGTTGAACAGTAACCATCTTCTCTTCACCTCCACTGTGCACACATGTGCTCCACTGGCGTGTGTACAGGAAAGTCACTGTAGCATTGTTGGAATAGCTCATGACTGGAAGACTGAATGTCCATCCTAGAAAACTGACTGCTAAACACTCGATAATTATTACTTAGGATACTACAGAGCTGAAAAGAAAAAAAAAAACAAGGGCTCGATGACCACAAGACAACCCAAGTAAAACTTGGGCAACAGGCTTTAGACATTCCTCCAAAGAGGATAAGATTTGCCAGTGGCAAATGTCACGAGTCACTAGGGAAATGCAAATGGAAACCACCATGAGAAGGCACTTCACAGCACGACCGTGGTTCTCATATTAAACACACAGGCACTGAAAAGCTACAAGTGTTGGTGGGATGTGGAGGAATCAGAGCCCTGTGCATTTCTGGGGAGACTACAATACAGTGTAGCTGCCATGAAAACAGTATGGTGGTTTCTTAAAAAAGCTTACAATTACTATATGAGCCAGCAATTTAATGTTTGGGTATATACCCTAAAGAACTGAAAGCAGGGACTCAGGCCATTTGCACACCCCAGCTCATGCCAGCATTATTTGCAGTAGCTACGAGATGGAAGCAGCCCACATGTCCTCCAACAGATGAGTATCGGGATAAACAAAATACAACCTAGACCTACACTGTCACAATGCAGAAGGAAGCTGTGATAAATGCTTCATGGATGAGTCTTGAAAATACTGCACTTAGACATGAGGAAAAATGAAATTAATGCTGCTGAAGTATATACTTAAACATGATTAAAATGTCAATTTTATGTTATACATATTAATATAGGTATATTGCATATTAATATAATATGTATATTAATTATATACAGCTTCTAAAAATTGATAATGTAGGGGCTGGGGGTGTGGCTCAGAGGTATTGCACTTGCCTCGAATGTGCAAGGCCCTGGGTTCAGTCCCCATCTCTGGGGAGAAAGAGGAGTGGGGGAGGAAGTCTAAATCCCTCCCTTTGAACACAGGCTTCTACCAAAGTGATGCTGCCTGCCCTCCTAAGCCAGGCCAGAGGCGTTGCATCCTCTACCTGGCTGCCAGAGTCATGTCACCCAGGGAGGCATGAAGGAGAGACTCAGCTCTCCCAGCTCCTGCTTGCAGTCTCTGTCCCCGAGCTGCAGTCAGGTGAGGAATGCTAAGTGATCCCAACCCCAGCCTGGGCCACCCCAGCCAGCACCAAGTGAAGCAAGATGTGGTTCTGCCAAGCTCAATCACATGGCAGATCCATGAGCAAAATAAACATGGTTGCTGTTTTAAGCCACTAAGTTTTGGGGTGGTTTGTTAAGCTGCAACAGATAACTGGAACAGCAAGCAGATTGCTTATGTATTATAATTTATTTCAATTTCATTTAAATCAACCAGACTCAGACTACATAAATACCTCTTGCCAGCCAGTAGTTAAATTGGCTGGTTCTCATTCCGCTTCCTCTCTGAAGTCCCGAAGGCACTAAGCTGCTGTCCCCTGAACACTGAATGAAGCTGGGGTCTAAGGGCTGGAGAATCCAGGGCTGTTGTTGCATTAGGAGGGCTCTTTACCCAGAAGGCAAGGATGTGGTGGGAAGGAGAAAAGTCACAGGACACATAGCATGAAGGGACAGGTTCCCAAACCAGCAAGCATGTTAAAGACCCTGTCAGAGATCCTGGTCCAAGGTCCTTGAAGTAGAGCAAAATCCAGGATGAGGAGGAGTGAAGTGGATGATCCTTGTGTCATATGAGATGAGATTTTAAGAAACTTGAGCAGGAATTATATGGGCAGGACAAGAAAGCTCCAGCCTAGTACCTGTGAGAGGCTGGAGGCTTACTGGTTGAGCTTAGAAGAATCTAAAATCCATAATGGACCCCAGTGATTCTCCACTGTCTCCTTCCTGCTTACGTCCTTCCTTGCTCCATCATTTCCTGAAAGTCTCACTTGTTGTGATCTCCTGCTTGTTGTCTGTCTCAATATTCAGGGTAGTCGAAGCACTGTGACAAACGTCCCCAGATACAGGGGCTCAACTCAGCACAAGTTCCTGCTGATGCTCACAACAGTGCAGTGTAGCCAGGGGGGGATGGGCCGCCTCTGCCACTCTGGAGCCTGGGCCTGTCCCATCTCCAGGCTCCGCCCCCAAGCCAAGTCCTTTCCATCCCCTCCATCCTGCCTGGGATGGCTTATCTCTGACCTGCCAGGTCTGAGGTGGGACACATCCATTAGGCAGAATTTGGTCACATGGCCCCCATCACTACATGGAGCCTGGACACAAGTCCAGCTGGGAGTCAAGAGGAAGAGAACAAGAGCCATGCCTTCCTTCCTCCCCAGGAAAAGATCACTTGTCCACCTTATTCACCCGACACCATGCCTGGGTCATAGTGGACCTTTGGTAAGTGTAAAGAGGATGGAAGTCATGCTGGGTCCTGGACACCGGGCTAGTGGCCACTTTCATCACACCTCACACATGCCCTGAGAGGGAGGAGGGGAGGGATGTCAGCACTGCCATTTCTCAGATTAGGAAACTGAGGCCCAGTGCTAAGCAGAATGCACAAGCAGCTCAGCTCGTCAGAGCAGGTTCTCGAGCTCAGGAAGCCCCTGCAGCTGAATGCCTGGCTCTCTGCTCCCCTGGCTCCTCCCTCCTTCACACACTTGCTGACTCAGGGCTGATTATCTTGAAGGCCATTCTCCTTCCTAACAATCAATGAACCATGTTTATAAGCCATGGGTTCCATGGGGTGGCAGTTCTATCGCACTCATCCCTACATGGTCCTTAGCAACCAGCACAGCCCTTGAACACAGTAGGTGCTCAAACCATGTTTGGGGATTAATATGTTTATGCTGGCTCAGGCTTCATGCTTTGCTGCTTGCACAGTATGCGGGTGGCTTTCGAGTTGTAAGAGAAACAGAGGGGATACTTATTATACAGCCCGTCTTTGTACTACGGAGTTAGAGCCACCCCTGCAGTGGAGGACCACTGGCTTCCGTGAAAGTCGCTCCTGAAACAGGGACAAAGGTGGCATCTCATGGGGACCAAGACCACAGGTGTCACCTGGCTCCATCAGGGCCAGACTGTGAACACTTAAGCACATAGTGATCTTGCCCCAGGTGCAGCCAGTCCCAGGAAGGCAAGTAGGTGGGGGTGGGGCGGGGTGGGGGGGAGTGGTTCCTGGGCTCTGTCCGTGGTGCTGACCTGCTCCTTCCCTAACGCACACATGAACGCTCACCTTAACGATCATTGGTCTATGTGTCCAGCACTGTGACACACCCTGTGAGGGGCAGAGCTGCCTGGAGCAGGGTGTCTGCACTAGGGGAAACTTACAAAGACATTTGGCAGATGTGGGGAGGCAGGGAGGGAGCTCTGTTCTATTTTGTATAGACATAGTGCTAGGCACGGTCCTTTCCTTTCTCCTGGATGATAACAAGACTGACCACAACCACAGCCGAGGTCCACATCTTCCCCAGGGCCTCAGCAGCCCTGTCTGCCAGGAGGGTGTGATGCACCTGGCTCTTCAGAACCAGATCCAACACCACCTCCCACAGCAGATGTCCTGGTTCCTGCTGCCCCTGTATCTCCCAGAATTTAACCCTCCCTCCCTGCCACCATGCTGCATCTATCCCTGCTAACATGTTGTGCCATGTGTTCTCTACTGGGATTTGGGCTCCTGATTGACAGCAGGGCTTTACCTGACTCCCTGAGTAGCACCAGACTCCCTCCCTGCAAGTGAACAGTCAAATCTTACTAGAGGATGAGTGGGGAAATGGGGGGCAGGGAACGTGCCCAAGGAGAGGAACACCGGGTTATAAAGCAGCTGGGACAAGTGCTCAGAACCCAGAGAAATCAGGGTGGGCCTCAGGGAAACCAGGCAATGGGCCAAGTGCAAATCAGGCAGGGCCAGCATTCAGCCAAGGGCTGCCTCCCCTCTCTCTGGGTTCGTGCAGAGAACAGGAAGCATGGCCAGGACAGCTGTGCCTGGTGAAAACAGATGTTCTCCAAGCCTGAATGTGGGGCAGGGAAGGGGGAACGGGGAGTGGAGGGAGAGAAGGGGAGCCATGGCTGCAAAGCAGAATATCCACAGACACTGTATTATTACTTAATGCTTCTTTTATTATGGAAATTTTCAAAAACACACAAAACGGGGGGGTGGCTCAGTGAACCCCCATGTGCCTACCACCCGGCTTTAGCCACTTCCCCACCCCCTTGCCATTATTTCATGCCTCTCCCCAGGTCTCTTCTCAATGAAAACCAGACATCATATCACTTCACACATAAATATTTCAGAATGTATCTCATATTAGAACATTTCTCAAAATAGCCTCAAGATCATTGTCACTGCTAATGACATTAGTGGTTCCTTCACATCGTCTAGTGCACAGACCCTGATCACATCTCCTCATTTTCCTCAAAAAGGCTTTCTTAGGGCCCACTGATTTGAATCAAGATCAAAACCAGGTCTGTGCACTGCATTTTGATGCTATGTCATTTACATTTCTTTTCATCTCTTTCTCCCTTCCATTTTTTTTTTTTTTGTGCCATTTTTGCTTATTGAAGAAACCAAGTCCTGGGCTTGGTGTGGTTGTGCACATCTATAATCCCAGTTACTCCACAGGTAGAGGAAAAAGGATTATGGTCCAAGTCTCACCAGGGTAAGATTTCCACAAGACCCTACCGGAAAAACAAACTAACAGCTAAAGGGCCGGGAGTGTGGCTCAAGTGGCAGAACGCCTGCCTAGCAAACTCCAGGCCCTGAGTTCCAGTCCCAGTGCCACCAAAGAAGAAGCAGATACCAGGTCCTTAGTCTGCAGAAACTGTCCCTGCGGCTGACAGAATGGACTGAACACCCGTGTCCTCCAATTCCTGTAAACTGAATACTTAGATCCAGAGGGTCATCTGCAGCAGGGCTAGTGACTGCAGTGACCAGAGCCAAAGGAGCAGGGGTCTTGGAGCCGGTGGTCAGGTGGGACAGACAGAGAGCAAATACAGAAGTGAGGCCCCCCCAAGAGGCCTGCCTGGGAGAGCGGGGTGTGCAGTCACTGCTGGGGAGATGACCAACAGAGACCGGAGGCTGCTGTGTCCTGGGTGGTCTGCGAGAGACTCCCAAGAGGAGACGGGATGGTGGGACTTGACCAGAACAGCCAGGCAGGAGGGGCTGCGTCCCAGGGAGAGGGAAGGACTGTGCCAACAGCCTGGCACCTGCCAAAGGAAGGAGGAGGCCGTCAAGCACAACGTGCCAGAGCCATGAGCAAGGGGCAGGTGCCCGCAGGAGCAGCAAGGGGGCTGCTGTGATGGGGACCGCCTCCCTCACAGCTGAGAACATGAGCTCAGAGAGGGCAGGAAGGTTGATTTACTGAGCAATTACCCTGTCAGAAGCTTTCTAGAAGCCTCCCCACATGCTGTGGAAGAATCTTGGCACTTATTTTACAGGTGCAGCCAGTGAACGGTGAAGCCACCTGCCCAAGGGTGCAGGGCCCAAGGTGGGCAGGGGGGCGGAGTCAGGCCTGGTGAGACTCTCCCACCCTCCACAGTCACCCCACACCAAGGTGACCACCACAGAGCCTGGCTCTGTGCACCTCAAACCTGGGCTCTGGTACCCAGAAGCCCCTCGACTCGGACCAAAGGCCTTCTCCCCCCATGCCTCAATTTCTTAATCTGTACAGTGGCAGTGATAATAGTACCAGGTGAACTTGACGTCACCTAATTTTTAAAAGTTGTTTTTCAGATAGGGTCTTGTGTTTTTGCCTTGGGGCTGGCATTGGAACTTGATCTTCCTACCTCTGCCTCCCACACAACTGGGATGACCGGCACAAGCCACCATACCTGGCTTATTGGTTGAAACAGGGTCTCACTAACTTTTTGCCTCAAATCATGATCCTCCTGATCTCTACCTCGTGAGTAGATGGGATTACAGGTATGAGCCACCACACCCAGAAATATGAACTAATTTATATCAAGTGCTTAGAACAGAGTCCACACACACAGCAGGCACCTAACGAGCTCTACTTCTGTTTATATTTCTAGTGATATCAACAGCCACACTGGGGCAAAGCTGAGTTCTTGGTCACCAGCCTCTAGCATAGCACCCATCTCACCATTCACCGCTCATAGAAGGCCAATTTCTGGGAGGGGCAGGCTCACCTCAGGCCCCTGCTCACTCCTGGCTGGGGGTAGGGACTGGCAGGAGGGATCCAGACCCTCCTAATGCCCACTCTAGGCAGAGCTTCTATTCTCTGTCCTTCTTATCACAGTATTCACCCTCAACTGCCCAGCCCAAGGGCCGGTGGCCACCCACGGCCCTCGACTTACCCCACTCTAGGACGGGCAGACCAGGTTCAGCATCCCAGAAGAACAGGGGGCACAGCAAGCACTCCCTACCTCGTCCTTGCCTCTGGGTTCAGATGAGTCCCTCAGCACAGGGCTCAGGCAGCTTCAGGACCTCCCTCACAAGCTGACAGAGGGTTAAAAAACACATTCCTCCATCCTCATCCCAGTGTCCATCCCTGATGACTCGGCTCGCACTCCCTCCCCCAGCTATTCTGGGACAATAAAGCCAGCAGATGGCCTGGGTCCTCGTCCCTCCACTGACCCTCAGGATCTAGGAACAACCCGAAAATCTGCTGCTGCTTCTGAAAGCAGGCCAGCAGGCCAGCAGCCTGCCTGTGCAGAGTGAGAGCAATGGCCGTGGTTGGTGCCATTCCATCCTCCACCAAGCTGCAGGGTTGGGACAACCCTCACTTGGCTATAGCAGGGGCTGGCATCCACAAACCCAGCATGAGGTCAGCCAGAAAGAGCAGGCTTTAGAAGAGCCCACGCGGCTGGGCTCTGCACCTGACTCGCTGAGTGACGATAAGCCTGTGGCTGTCTATCTCTGGGCCTCAGGATCCTCCTTGGAAAATGGGACTGAGGTTCAAGTACTTACTGGCTCCAGACATCTCAGACACAGGTGTGGCAGAACAAGGACGCTGGTCCTTCAAGGGCAAAGGCCGTGGTCCCCAGCCCTGTCCGACTGCATTGGGGCCCCTCTAGTTCTCAGGATCTCCCCTTCCTTCTTTCAGCATCACTGAACATGACATGGGGTGGGGAGAAGAGACCTCTGTGTGCCACCATGCCTGACGGTCACATGATCACTTCCTTTTATTTATTAATTGTTGGCAGTGCTGCAGTTCTGAACTTAGGGCCTTGAGCTTGCTAGGCAAGCTCTCTACCACTTGAGCCATGTCCCTATCCCTTTTTGCTTTTAGTTATTTTTCAGATAGGGTCTCATGTTTTTGTCCAGGGATGACCTCAGACTTCGATTCTCCTACCTAGGCCTCCAAGTGGCTGGGATGACACATGCATACAACCGTGCTAAACTTTTGATTGGTTGAGATGGGGGTCTCGAAAACTTTTTTTGTCTGGGGTGGCCCTGAACCTTGATCCTCCCAATCTGGGATTACAGGAATGTACCACTGTGCCAGTCCCACAGATCACTTTCATTCACCCACTCAATCTCTTTAGGACCAAGATTCTAAAGACACTTGTGCTTGCTTAGCACCTGCCTTGGCTGTCAAATCACCCCCACCTTCTGTATCTGACACCCAAGGCCGAATCCTCATCTGGGGTATCTGTACCCTGCCCCACACCGGGGGCAGAGAAAAGGAGGAACCCCTGCCAGCATGACAGCCCCTCACAGCACACACACTCCTGTGTGTACACGCACATATGTGACATGGCCACAAGTACACATGCCCCCATATGCATCCTCACACAGAGATGTGTAGGAGGGTACATGTCACACACACATCCATACACACCCTCCCCCTCTGACACACACACTGATGTCATCACTCACGGAGCCCTTCCTCACCCTTTTTTTTTTTTTTTGGTGGTACTGGGGTTTGAACTCAGGGCTTTCTGTTTGCAAGGCAGATGCCCTACTGCTTGAGTCACACCTCCAGCCCGTTTTCCTCTGGTTATTTTGGAGACAGGATCTAACTTTTTTGCCCAGGCCAGCCTGGACCTCAACCTTCCTACTTTAAGCCTTCCCAACATCACTGGGTGACAGATGCGCACCACTACATCCAGCTTTTTTTTTTTTGTACCATTGAGATGGGGGTCTCTCAAACCTTTTTGCCAGGCTGGCCTCCCATGTAGGTTCGGATGACAGGTGCACACTACTGCGCCCAGCTATTGGTTGAGATAGGATCTTGGGAACTATTTGCCTGGCCTGGCCTCAAAACGCAATCCTCATGATCTCAGCCTTCCTAGTAGCTGAGATTATAGGTGATCCACCATGCCCAACTTTGTGCAGTCATCTCCTTATACCACCAAAAGTGAGTCTCATAACCACTGTGACAGACAGATCAAGGACCCTGTCTTACTCAAGAACACTTTGACTATGTAGCAGAAAACTGCACCAAGACAGACTTAAATAAGGTTTAATTTCTTACAGAACCAGATGCTGGAAGGGATAGCTACAGGAGATTGTCTTGGCCTTTCCTTCATGGTGGTAAAGTGGTTTCCCCAAATCCAGTCATCACAACCACATTCATGGCAGGAAGATGGCAGTATGGAGCTGCAAAACCTCCCCCAGAAACCTCTCTATTGGCTTTGTTCAGTTCCCACTGATCAGGACTGGGCCACACAGTTGCCCCTCGCAGTAGGGAAGCTGGGAAAGTGAGCAAAAGGATAGTCTTGACTGATTGGGACCCACATGATCAGGGCCTGAGCCTGCTGGCAAGGTGTGGTGAGCAGAGGGCCACCAGAGACTCGAAAGAAGGTCACAGCTCAGGCTCTGGATTTGCAGTCATTCCCTTGTATCCTTCAGTGATGGGGACCCAACCCAGGGAGTCAGGAGTGGTGGTCCTCACAGCACAGGGGACTGACTGAGACCAGAGGCAGGGGCAAGGGCCAGACCACAACCAGGGCCCATGTCACCACCCTGAGTTCCAACCCAGCTCCCATATCCCCTGCCCTTGTTCCATGGAGGCCCAGCCCCTGCAGCCTCTGTGACAATGGCCTGGTCCCCAGGCCTGGGACACCTCCAGCTCCAGCTGCCATCCAGACTCTGGGCTTTCTCACCACCCAAAGGAACTACCAGGGTGCTTGGTGCTGCCCTGGGAGGCAAGGACAGCCAGAAGCCTCAGTCAACCTTTGCCCAGCAATTCAGGGTTCATCGGGCCACCAGCTGGGGACACCAGGGTGTATCTGGGTACAGGAGACAGTGGAGAGAGCGGAACCTGCAGAGAGACCAAAGACAGACGCTAAGTCACCCTAGACTCCCTGTCCTCCTCCCCTTCTAGAGGGGCCAGTGTCACAGGATGGCTGCAGCAGGAATTCTTACCACCTGGGGCCACACAACCCTGTCATGGGGCCATGCTGTCCCTTGTAGGATGCTGAGTGGCCTCTGCTTAGCAGATCCCAGTAGCATTCCCCAGGTTGTGACAATAAAACTCTCCAGAGATCACCAAATGTCCCCTGGGGGCATCTCAACCCCTGGTTGAGAAGCGCTGGTTTAGAGGAACTTGGAAATCCAGAGAGGCAGAAGGAGACCGCGGATCTTCTGACCCCATAGGTCTGAGTCTCCAGCTCCCTACTGAAACGTGACTTCTAGAACTTCAGACTTACAGGAAATTTCATATCAAGCATTTTACCACTTGAGCCATGCCCCCAGTCCTTTGGTTTTGCGTACGCTTTTGAGATAGGGTCTCATTAACTCTGCCTACGTGGACCTCAGACCATGGTCCTCCTACCTCTGCCTCCCAAGTAGCTGGGATTACAGCTGTGTGCCACCACATCTGGTCTAAATATCTGTTCTTAAACCTCTTGGCAGTGTAGCCAGGCATACAAAGCCCCTCTGATGGGCAGCTTATCCCATTACAAGGTCACTCATTTCAGCTTGAATTTTTATATTTTTTCCCATGTTGAGCCAGATTCAGTCTCCTTGGAACGTGTAACTTGCTCAATACAGTCCTGGCCCCAGGGCCTTCTGCCCCAAGACAGGCAGGTCTGGAAACCTTAGGGCCAGGAACCTCCTAAGATCCCATACTTCAGATGAATCTACAGTCCAGATACAGCCTATGACAGTCTTGGGAAGTCCCCGGCCACTTGTCCAGCCACATTAGACACCACTGTCTCCTTATCACCATGCACTGGTGACTCTGGCTTCCTTCAGCAGCGGCCACCAGGCTCATGAGTGTCCCCCCTGCCAGGAACACCCACCTCTCCTGGGGACTGCTGCTGCTCTCAGGTCCTACGCTACATCATCTTCCACGTCACCTCTCCAGAGGCCTTCCTGGCCAGCCCGCTCCCCAGTGGATGCCAGGGCTCTCCTTACGCTGTCCTTTCATGCCTGCACTTCTGTACGCCCCTCCCTCCCCACTCTTGCAGACAGGGCCTGGCCCCTCTCCCTGCCCAGGGCTCACCCCACGGCTCCCCAGCCCCTGCTTGTCACCCTGAAGGCAGGATTGAGGCTCCTTCCCCAGTTCCTAAGGCCTCTGCATGTCACAGACAGGGGGCAGGAATGGGACAAGGGGTGGGGACTGTGAGACCTGCCCAGAGAGGAACAGAATGCTACAGACGATGATGGGGAGCTCCCCACGGCTGGAGTCCTGCAAGCTGCATCCAGCCTGCTGCTTAGCCAGGGTGCTGGGGGGATGAAGCATCAGTTCTAGAGTTCAAGTGCCTCCCCCATTCCTCCCACCCCACCGGGAATACAAGCCACAGCCAGCCGCAGGGCTACAGAGGAAGCTGCCCATCACAGGCTGTGATCTGCATCTGCTCCATCCCATGGAGGGCGAGATGTGCAGCCCCAAACTCCCTGGGGATTGTTTGGAGCAGAAGGTACCATTCCAACCCTCTTCCCACCTAGAAGAACCAATTAAGAGTGCCAAAGAAGTCCCACCACTGGAGCACCTCCTTCACTCAGAGGAGACAGGTCACTCTTCCAGGGCACCTGAAGAATTCCAGAGACTCAGAGCTGAGAGAGCCCTACAGACCCACCATGTCCAGCCTCCCAGTGCTACAAATGGGAAGACGAAGCCCAGAGAGGGTAAGACACATATCTAAGGTCACACAGAAAGCCCATGGTAGAGCAGGAACTGAAATCCACTCCTGCTCTCAGCTCCCTGCCCTTGGACACTAGGGCCTGTCACACTCGTCTCCCTCCCAGTTCCTCCATCTTTGGATGCCTGGGCTCAGTCTCACCTCCTCACCGCCATCCTACAGTTGCAGCAACACACTCACCTGGAGGGGTCCTCTTCAGGGGAGAAGGGGCCCGGTAGCTTGATGACATTGAGTTTCCCCTCAAAGATTCCATAGCTGAGGGTGACCTGGGCAGGGAGAAGCAGCCGTGTTAGGGGGTGTCCCACTGGGGATCCCCACAAGGGGGCAGCACCTGGGCACTAGCAGAGGAGGCACAGGGTGTTTCGAGAGGCACAGCAAACCTCCACCATGGGCAGCGACTGCTTCACCAGGAACCCACCCCTCCAGGAAGGTTACTGGATGGCCTGCAGGTCACAGCGTGGCCACGTCCATTGGCTTGCCAACACTGTTCACCCGGAGGCTGAGTCACAAGCTGGTCCTAGGGATTTGGAGACTGACTGTCACGGGGGAAGGGATCTTTCCAGTGAGGTGAGGTTTCTGAGACTCACTCCAGGCCTCGGGAAACCCCCTCCGCCCAGAGCCTCGGCTGCACCATGGCAGGAGGACATGGAACAAGGACTTCAGCTAAGAGGTAGACACACACCATGGTTAGAGACTGGGACTTCAGGGCCAGTCTGCCTATACCAGCTGTGTGCGATGGTTACTTTAGCTCTCTGGGCCTCAGTTTCCCCATCTGTAGAGTGGTGACAATGTTTGTGAGTTGGCCCTCTGTAGTCTGTACAGATACATTGTACATACTGTGTAAGTCTCATTATTCCTAAACAATGTAGTGTAATAATTTACATCGCATTTATATTTAATTAGATGTTCCAAGTAATCTAGAATGTGGGAGGCATGCAATACTTGTGTAGGTCCTACGCCAACTACAGCGTTTTATGTAAGGGACTTGAGCATCCAAGGACTTTGTTATCTGAGGGGTCCCTGTGCCAACCATATGCCAACATGGCCTCCCATATTGTAACCAGAGGACGACAGAGGTGAGGCCCAGCATGGTGCCTGGCACGTGGGTGCTCAAAGCACTAACCATTAGGGAGCCTTGCTTTGGACTGCCCAAACTCTGCCTGCCTTTCCTGGCATTATGCCCTGCAGTCTTTATGGATGGACCCCACCCACCCCAGTCCCAAGCCTGGCCATTGACACTGACTCCAGGCTCTGGAAGGAGGTAGGTCACATGACCAGGCCAGGCCATCAGACCCATGAATCAATTTCAAGATTTGGGGGACAGAGGAGCTCTTCTCACATGGTGGGGTGGAAACTGGAGATGAGACTTCCATCCTGCCAGCATGTAGGGCAAGCTGTCTGAGAACAAGGCCAACGTGAGGGAGAGGAGACAGAATGTGACCTTCTGAACATCTAGACCCAGCCAGACCTAGCAAGCCAGACCCGCGGCTTCTCAGTTAGGCAGGCTGACAGTTTCCTCCTCATTAACCAGTCCGGGTGAGTTTCTGCCATTTGTACCCCAAACGGTCTGATTCATATGGTTGTTGGCTGGAAGATTCCAGGGCCTCCACGCTAGGACCACCTATGGGGCAGCATCTGCAAGGCAGAGCCCATTTGACACAGGAGCAGAGCCGTTATCTTGGGGGGGTAGGCGGAGGGAGTGGGGTGGTGGGAGGGATGTGCTCCCAGTAACATTGATGTTAGAAGGAAAAGCAGCACAGTGGCCAGGAAAGCTCAGAACAAGGAGGGGGCTAAGGACCGAAGAGTCCGAGGAGCCAAAAACTGGCTCCTCGGGAGGGATGTGCGGAGGGTGGAAGTCTGAAGAATGGACAGACAGACAGAGGGCAGGGACAGGAAGCGGGGTGGGGGGGGAGACTCAAGGGCAACCTTGTAGACCTGTCTACACAAGTCTTCCCAGCTGGTAGCATTTGAACCCCAGATCAAAGAATTGCACATCACAAATGCTTACCCTAAAGAGTTAGCAGTAGGGCAACTGAGTCACTGTGCGCCTTTAGGAGGTCCTCAGCCACTCTGGGCCTCAGTTTCCCATTAGCAGGGGATAAACAGGCACAATAATATTGAGTTCTAGGTTGATTTCAAATGCATGTTCCTTTAAAGGGACCCTTCCTCCTCCCACCCCATGGCCATCTGCCCTGAGGCGGGCTTACCTGCTCCAGGAGCTGGGCAGCCCCCAGCAACTGCAGGGTCTCCAAATGGGAGTGGAAGAGGGGGCTGGACTGCAGGTGGCCGCCCAGCTTGCACTCCACAATGTAGCCCACTGTGCAGTCATCAGGCAGCCGGATGAGAGCGGAAGTGTCCATGAAGCGGGAGCCACTGAGGGACAGAGCTGGGCTGTAACCACTGACTCAGGCCCTCCACACCTAAGCCCCTCCCCCCACTCACCAGGAGGCCCTCTGCCAGGCCACCGTGGCACAGCAGAGCTCAACCCCCGCTCCTGAGGCCACCTCTGTCTGCTGCAGGACCTCAGGCAAGTCAAGAACCTTGGAGAGCCTCAGTCCCCTCTGTGAAATGGGACGGCAATGGCCCTGCCTCCATAGGGGAGTCAGAGAAGGAATGGTGAGAAGTTCTTTATAAATTCCTCCCTTCTTACTCATTCACTCCTTTATTCACTCACATAATTCATTGCTGAACTCGACAACCTCCTGAAGGCAGGAGGTTTGGGCTGAGCACAGAGAGATGAGGAAGAAACACTTTCTGCTCTCAACAGAAAGCCCCCATCCTGGAGGAGACAGACAGGTTAGCCATCATTTAGAGGGATGCAGGCAGCGCAGGACACCTGGAGAGCAAGGTGGGCTGCCACAGGTTTCAGTGGAGTCTGTCTGGACGAGCTGGGTCAGCCAGTTTGAGGGAGGGAGGAGCGTGTCTCAAGGAAGGCCATCGCCTGGCTGCACACCCATCAAGACCCCTTCCCAGGTCACCCAGTCAGGGGGCGAGGGCACAGAAATCCAGCTTAGTCCCTTCCCCGGGCTGTGTACCCACAAGCTGCACCTTCTGGATAGGGATGGGGCCACTTTTTCTAATTCACACAAAGGTACCACAGCAGTGGGCAGAAATGTCCCAAGTCCAGGGATGACCTCTGGTCACATGCACACGCCTGCTGTAGACAAGCCCTGGGACAATGTGCCCACTCCCACTCAGCTATCAATCTTCCTGGGGAGCCCTCTCCACCCAGGGCAAGGCGGGCAGGCTGGTAAAGTGGCAAAGCATGCAAGCCTTGGGTCAAACTGAGCATGAACCTGGGTGACCTTAGATTTGTTTAATCTCTTGGTGCTTCAGTTTCCACGACTATAGAATAAGGCCAATGCCATCTTCTCCCCCAGGGTGTTGTGGTCCTCTTGGTGGAGCACAGCCTCACTCAGAGTCAATGCTTCCTACAAGTTCATGGCCATGGGTGTTATTAATAACAGCCAGTCCAGGAAGACCTCAAGAGGCCAGGCCTCTGTCACTTCTGCAGTGCCAGTTTCCCCCATTCCCCATCCCCACACTGAGGACTTCCTCTAACCCTGGGATCCTGCTCCTCTGGGATCCAATAGGGCTGCCCAGGTTAAATGTCACCTCTTCCAGGAAGCCTTCTCTCCTGTCCCAAACCAAAAGGCATTTCTCCCTCCTGTCAGAGCCCCTACACTTGGCCTTCACTGCCCTGCAGCAGTGGCTGCTCAGAAGGTCAGAAGAGGGCCAAATCAGCCAGTGGGTCCATGGCTCCCAGCAGGTACAGCTCATTTAACCCTTACAACACTATCGGCCATTATATTTTCAGATCTATTTACAGAAGGGAAAACTGAGACCCTGGCAGCATGTGCTGGACTGTGCAACCCTGAGGACAGGGTAGCTGATGACTTGCTCCCCACAATGGGGGCCACTCTAACCAGAAGGGAATGAGGGCAGTCTCTCCTATGTGCCCCTCACCCTTCCTGCCATAAAGGTCCCTCATGCACTCCAGTAGTCACCCCTCCCCACTTTCCTGCAACCCCTGGCTCCTGACTTACCTGACCCACGGGGCCATCTTCAAAGCCAGCTTACGGTTGATGCAGAAGCCAGCACCCCCAGTGGCGAACCAGAACTGTACCAGCCTCTGGGAAGAGGAAAGCCAAGGTTCAGTGTGAGCCTGGGGACAGGAGGGACAGCCAGGCCTCCCTTTACCCCAAGCAGCATGGTCTGAAAGCTCTTTATTTCACATCTTTCTGGAGTCTGACTGTGGCATGGTATTATTGTGTCCATAGTATAAATAAGAAAACCAGACCCAAAGTCACACAGCTAATTATGAATGGTGAGATCATGATCAGACCCAAATCCAGCAAGATTCTAGTTAAAGGGGGCATTGTGCTATTTTATCCCACATGTCTTACCCTCTTCCCCCGAGAAATGTCTCTACCTCGCTGCCCGTGGTTTGGTGGTGGTGCCAAACACAGCACCTGCTCCTCTAGGCCACAGAGGTGGGCAGGTGCCTCAGGAATGATGGAGAACACTGCCACGCCTCCTTGATTCAGTGATTGGCTCAACAACAGGCACTTGACTTAGGCCAACCAATCAGAGTCCTTGCCAAAGGGCCATATGTTGGCTACCAGGAAGAAATCCTTTCTACAGGGTCACTAGGCTGGGGAGTTGAGTCCTGATGCCACCTACACCAGGCCACCTGCACTGGCTTCCCCACTCCCAACTGCTGGGACAGAGAAAGGTTTTCTGCAGACAGAGAGGATGAGTACAGAGTATTCCTGGAGTAAAGCAAGGCCAAGCAGTCTTTGGAGTCCCTGCAGCCAGGGAACCTCTTGCCATCTCTATCACAGGAGCAGATAGCATCCCTTTAGCGTTTAAACCACTCCCTGATGCCTGCCACCACCACGGGCACCCAGCTGAGCTCTCTTCCTCACTCTTCTGTGAGGACCCCTGACTTCACCCACAGATTTCTCTAAAGCTTCAACTGAATCATCTCCTAGTCTAACCAGTTCTCCCCAGGTTAGATTCTCCCAGGTCCATACTTGGAGCTCAATTAATGCATGCTGCATTGGGCTGAGTTATCTCCTATGATGCAGCAATGAGAAGAACCCTGGATGGGCAATGAGAAAGCTGAGTCTGCAGTCTCTGCCTGCACAGCTGTGTGACCTTGAGAAAGCCACTTCCTGTCTCTGGGCCTCAGAGCTATCACTTATGAGCACTTTGGTCCAGAGGTGTCCTCCTAAAACCCTTGATTAGCTTAATTCTAGAAATGTCCTTTAAAGAAAAGACAGGCTCCACAGGCAGAATGCCTCTTGAGGACCTGACATGCAGAAGGTGCCTAATAAATGCTTGTTGTTGTTTATTTATTTATTTGTGGTGCTGGGGTTTAAACTCAAGGCCTGCACCTTGAGCCACTCCACCAGCCCTTTTTTTCGAGGTAGGGTCTGGGAACTATTTGCCCAGGCTGGGTCAAACCTGGATCCTCCTGATCTCTGCCTCCTGAATAGCTAGGACTACAGGTATGAGCCACCTGCAACAGGCTTGTTTTTGTTTTTTAAACAAATGAGTTTGTGCTTTCTACTTCCAGATAATTACAGTAAGAACAGCAATCTTGTCCTAAGCGCTGATGTGCTGAGCCCAGGCGAACTGACCAAGGTACATAGAAAGGAGATGACTTGCTCAAGTCCCAAAGCTGGACTTCACCACAAGACATTTTGCTCCTTTTGCTGGCCTGCCGTGGGGGCGGGGGGAGCAGGGGCAGTCAGGATCTAAATAGGCCTAAATACTTTTGGGTTCTGAAACAATGCAGAGCAGAGTCCTGGGATCCTGCTTTGGGAGTGTATGCCAAGGAGGGCATTGTGCATGTCGTGGGGTACAGGGCCTGGATATGCCCAGCAGGGCACTGAACTCACAGGAAGCATGTGACTCAGAAACCAAGGCTCAGCTGAGTTTGATGCTGATGGCTGAGCTTACTGGTGTCTATTACACGTAGGTCCTGATCCAAGAACCTGGATAAGTGACCTTACTTAATGCCTCTATGTTCACAAACACCCCATGAGAGGGGACTATTATTGCCTATTTCACAGATAGGACACTGAAGCACAGACAGATTAGGTGGCTTCAGTCAAGACACAGCCAGGAGGTGGCATGGCTGGCTGGTGAACCTGGCGAGTGGGTTCCTGACTGGAGTTCTCAGCCCCTGAGCAAAGTGTTCAAGCGAGGTAACAGGCCAGAGTGGAAGCAAGAGGGGAGGGGAGAGCTGGAGAGTCCTTGGCTCACCTGGAATTGCTCACACGCACACCCCAGGGCCCAGAGAGATTTAATTAGGGCTCAGAGGCTGATGAGCCTCTGATAATTAAAGCTCTGGTTTTCCTGAAGAAGCAGATGGTGACCTGGGGAGGGAGGGGGAGTCCCACAGCAGGCCCAGCTCCTGCTCCAGGCCCTGTCCCAGAGAGGGAATCTCCTTCTCCTTGGGGCCCAGGGAGCCCACAGGGGCTGGGCCATCCCAACACCTCAAGTCCAGTGAGACGGGGAGAACCATTCAATTTTGGGGACATATTTATACCAAAAGATTCTTCACTGTTTATCTGAAAGTCAAATTTAACTGGGTGTCTGATTTTTTTGTTCGTTTTCTAAATCTGGCAACCCAAGTCAATGTCCATCAGGCCGCAGTTGAAGCTGGTTCTGGGACGCCTTTTGCGCCAGGTGTCCATGTCAGGTACTGATTAAGCGGAGAACATGGCACTGGGAGGAGGGCGGCTCACGGGGAGCGGGGGTGGGAGGACAGTGTTGCGGGTCTCAGAGCAACAGCCATTTATCACTGGCCAGCCATCGTCCAGCATTTTCACAACCTTGGCAACTACATGGCGATACCAGGTGGCGAGGAGCCGGGCCATGGCGTCCGGAAGCCTCTGCTCACCTTGTACTGCGCTACTCCACCAAGCCACTGCTCCTGGGTGACAGAGGCCTGACGATGTGCCCGACTGGGCTTTAACCTGCGTTCTATCAATCTCCCGATTCAAAGGCGAATGAGGCTCAAAGAGGGAAAACAACCAGCCTGAACCCGCAGAGATGGGGCAAAAAGAGCCAATTCCGCGCCCCTCCCGGCGGCCCCGCCCCTCTCCCGCGGCCCCGCCCCCTCCCGGCGGCCCCGCCCCTTGAAGCAGCAGCCAATAGGCGAAAGAGGAAGGGAGGGCCCGACCGTGCGGTTCCGCGGCTGCGGCTCCGAGGCGTGGATGGGCCGGTTCAGGCTCGGCCTGCCTACGTAGACATCGCCCGCCTGCGGGAAGCCTTTGAGCAGCTGCAGCAGGGCTCTCGGGTTCACGTAGTTGTCGTCGTCCACGTGACAGAACCACCTGTGCGGATGAAGGGGACAGTGAGCTTGTGGAGGCAGGTGGTTCCCGGTCCCCATAATCAACAGCTTCAGGCTGGAGCAGCTACCAGTCAAGGCCACGTTTGTGCCAGGGGTATATGTGTGGCTCGTGAGGAAGGAGAGCATACTAAACACACGAGGACCCAGGCTCAGTGACGCTAAGACACTGGCCACGGCCGCACGGACTGCAAGCAGCAGGATCTGGACCCAGCTGGGCTGCACCTGCCCGCTAGAGGGGGGTGTGTGAGTCAGACCCCAGGAGGTCAGGGTTCTCCTCACTGGTCCCAGACCGCCTCGCTCTTTTGACACAACTCTATTTCAGAAGTTGACCTGAGATAAAAGGTCACCTCAGCCCAGGAACACAGCAGTGCTCACCTAAGTCCACTGGCCAAGAAGGCGTCGAACTCAGCAGCCATCTTGCAGGACAGAGCTGGGTGGCTGTGCTCTGGGGAGCAGTTGGTGACCACAAGGTGGGACCCTGGAGAAGTCAGAAGTCAGAGAGACCTTGCCCAGCTCCTCCCTGCAGCCCTGATACGTTGTGAACACAGAGCAAGGCTGAGTCTCCAGAGCCTCAAGGGGCCATCACTCCAGGTTACACTGACCACAGTGAGGCTCAGGACGCACTGACCTGCCCAGGACCACAGAGCTAGTGGATAGTAGGCTGGGCTGGGGCCAGGTGTCAGGGCCTTGCCCAGTGACCTTCCCCATGCATGCTTCCCTACCGGGCAAAGGGAAATCCCCAACACCAAAGACCAGCAGCCCTATTTCCCAGGCCGGAGCACACCCCGCTTTCCCTGGCAATGTCTTAGGGCCCCCCATTCTGCCAGGCAGTTACCCAGTTTCTCCTGTAGGCCTTCATCAGGGCTGTCGGTGAAGACAAATGTCTGGGAAGGAAAAGGAGGTGTCAGGACCTGAGTTGGCCAAGAACAGCCCCAGGCCAATCCATGGCCCACCATGGCCAAGCCCCAGATGGACCACCAGCCCTGGTGGACACACACACAACAGATTGCAGTCATCCTCAAGTCACACACACACACACACACACACACACACACACCGGCTTTTATAGCTATACATCTTCTTGTGCAGCAGCCTAGCAATACATAGGCTTACCCTTCTGCAGAGCACACACCCCCTTCTATCACACACACATCACAGTGGTACTTGGTCACTCCAACTCTAACCTTAAGAATACACAACCCCGTCAGGAGACAGACTGTAAAAGGATCCCCCCCACACACATCCTGGAACATAGCTCCACTAAGCAGACAGTCACAAAGTCCCAACAACAATCTCTGGTCCAAGTGCAGAGGCTCTTACCTCAGAAAGTTTGCATCATGGCGCAGTCCAGCTCTCCCAAAATGGACATGCACCCACCAGAAGCATTACCCACGACTGCTCCCCAACCATCCCTGTGAATCTCAGAAGGCAGGAGCTGTCATCTGTCCCTTTCACAGATGATAAAACTGAGACAAGGTGAACTACCAAGGCTTGCAAGTGCTGAGTGCACAGACTTTGCCACCTCCCGGATGGGTGGAAGCCACTCCGAGTAAGGCAGAAGAAAAACCCCAGAAACAGTCCATGAGCAACCAAGAGAGACATGCCAGGTGGGGACTGTCTCACACCAGGCCAGCTCATGTGGAACTAGCCCCACCCAATTTCAAACTCCTTCAAGGTGAACCAAGGAGAAAATGTCTCACCTGCTCAAAGCTCCTAGAGTCCCCATCCTTCACAGGACCCTCACCTGTGGTTCACCCCCATCCACCCTCCAAGCTCAGAGCTCCAGCTACAATGCCCCTCCTTGCTACCCACAAACCTGGCCAGGAGCCAGCCCTTCAAATCAGAACAGCCCAGCCCTGAGCCTCAGTTTACCTGTCTGGGGAAAGTAGCAGCTGTGAGAGTAAAATTAGTTTTGTGTCAAAGGAGGAAGAGGGGACTCTGGTTTGTCCCTCAGATCTGTTTTCTTCTGAGCACTAAACCATCCCCATCCCCACAACCACCTGTTAACACCTTCCATGGCTCCTTATGACTCCTGGGACAAAGACCAGCCTCTAAAGTGTGGCCAGTGAGAGGACACCTGACCCTTGCCACCCGATGCAGCCTTATCTCAGTAACTTCCTGTCCCACCTTTGGGGCTTCTCTTGAGACAGATTTCTTTCAGTTCCCCAAATCTCTCTCTCTCTCTCACACACACACACCTGAGCCTTTGCACAAACTGTACCCTCTTCCCACCCTCCAACTCCCAACTCAGGCATCACCTCCTCCAGGAAGCCTTCTGACACCACTTTAGCTACTCTAGCTCCTCCTCCTTGGGTAACCTCAGTTCCTCTATAATGGAGGTCTACTTCTTGACCTCTCAAACTAGAAAGTTGCATCCTGGAGGCCACAGGCCCAGTCTGGTTTGTCTCCCTGTCTCAGCGCTTGACTTCTTCAAGGGCCTAGGCAGCATCCACCTTGTGAATGCCTCTCCCTGGGTTCTGCCTCCACCTTAGTCCTTGAATTTCCAGGGAGAGCCCAACCCCAGGGGGTCTTCCTCTCTATCCCACTGACTCCCCTACAGTGCAGTGGCCAAGAGGCTGGAGGCTCCCCTCCATTCCTCCAGCTTTGGCCTCGCTCAGTTCCAGGCTTTCAAATGCTCTCTGAAGCTATGACTTCTCCCTGGAGGGTTAGCATCATGGCCAAGCCCTTATTAAAAATAAAACAAAACTGGAGATTTGGGGAGAGGCTGGGCTCAGTGGCTTAAGCCTGTAATCCTAGTTACCTGGAAGTGGAGATCAGGAGGATGGGGGTTCCAGGCCAGCCAGGCAAAAAGTTCAAGAGACCCCATCTATACCAGTGACTGACAGTGGTCTGTCACCTCAGCTATATGGTCTGACTGAAGTTTTTTTGGTTTTTTGTTTATTTGTTTGTTTGTTTGTTTTGTGGCAGCACTGGGGTTTGAACACTTGCTAAGCAGGAGCTCTACCACTTGACCCATTCTTCTGGCCCTATCCCAGCTACTTAGGGAAGCTCAAATAAGGGGGATAAATGGAGGACGAGGACAGCATGGATATAAAGTGAGACCCCATCTCAAAAGTAACCAAGGCAAAAAGGACTGGTGGAGCGGCTCAAATGGTAGCACAACCTGCCTAGCCAGCTCGGGGCTGAGTTCAGCCCCCAGTACCACTGAGAAAAGGGGGTGGTAGCTTGCCGAGCATGCGCCAGGCTCCACACACAAAAAAAGACTGGAAAGACTGCACTTCCTCTCTTCCAGCCCTGTCTTCCTACTGGCTGGGGTCCAGGCACTTGGAGTCCCCAGTGCCTCCTCCTTTTCCCTTGTACCTCACCCACCCCACCCTCCAAATTATTGTGGTGTCCATCTCTTCCCACCACCCCCAAGGCCAGCTCTTGCCAGCCCACCAGCATGGCACCCCCCTGCTGGGCTGCAGGCTATCTTCCCCCACCCATGTCTGCTTGCAACACAGCCCCCAAGGGAGCCTATAAAAGAAGTCAGGCCACAGGCTAGGGATGTAGCAAAAAAGCCAAGAAGTCAGGCCTTTCTTGCCTTGTTCCCTCGCAAGCTTTTGCCACCAAACAGCCGGGTAGTAGAACTTACTCAAGTTTGAAGCATGGGACAAATGGGTTGAGGATGTTTGCTGAGGAAGAACTAGTAAAGCAGGGTTGTGGAGAGAGGCCCGGAGAGGGAGGAGGCACAGGAGGGTGCACAGCAGCTTCAGCCACTGGAAACCCTGTAGTTGGCACACAGCGTGAACGGAGTATCTCCTAAACCAAGGGCTGCATTTGATTTGTTTAAGGACCCTGACAATGGTTAAAACTTCACAGGCGGGAAAACAAAGGGATCTGCAGCCTGCTGGGGCCAGGGAAGGGGTGGCCAGGGGACCATCTGCTGCAGAGGAGGGATGTGCGGCCAGGCCACCTCCCTCCCACCCCTCAGGGGACTGCAGGAAGAGAAAGGCTCCCTCAAGCTCAAAACACACAAAACAGCCTCCCCAGCCCACTCCCTTTGCTGGGACAAAGACACACACATGAGCCCCAGCCTGTTGCTGCAAAGGCCACCTGCCACCCCACCACCTTTAACCAGCAGGGCGCCTGAGTTCAGTTAACCAGCTTGGACCTGTCTCAGACTCTCCAGTGCTGTACAGGTGGGAAACTGAGGGCCCAAGCCTAGAGAGAAACGAGCCCAAGGATGGGGGGTGATGAGATGGCCAGAGTGAGTCTCCCTGTCCCCCATTTTCCTCCTCTACCTGACTGTCCTTTCCACTTCAAGCGCGAGATTACTAGGCTCTGCAGCTTGCTGTGGCTCCGAGTGAATTCACCACAGGCTTCTGCTTAAGTTTCTTCTCACTGGGTGGGAACTGATACCCACCCCAAGGGTAGTTGGGAGGGTTAAGTGTGGCGACACACTGGACATGCAGCCCCTTAGGTGGGAAGCAGCTGGCAGGTACCCCGAACCCAGCTAGCCTCTGTAACAGAGCTTGGGTTAGAGAGGGGGTCGCTGCTGCCTCTTTTGCCAACTTGGTACTGCCAAGTTGGAGGCCTCAGGACTCCCTCATGTGCCCCAGGCAACTGTGGACTCTTCTGACCTCCGCCCCTCTCGGCAAGGGGAGAGAAGGGATCCAGCTGAGAGAATATGGGGTCCCACTGGGCTCTGCCCCCCTCAGGCCTTCTGGGTGACACTGGCCAGCACTTCCTTCTTGCCAGCCTCAGTTTCCTCATCCAGGGCAAGGGCACTGCCATGGTAAGCAAGACAAGACAGGAAAGAGCCTTGAACCACGTGAGGCCACCCTCCCGGGTACACACAGACAACCCGTAAACAGGAAGGTCTGTGGGGAGGGGCCTTGTCAGCTTCCGCAGGCGGAGCAGGATCTCCCCAAGATGAGAAGCTATGTGGGGTCCCCAGGGAAGAATGGGGCTCCTGGGGGCCCTTGGGAGAGGGTCCTAGATGTGGGACCTTGGTGCCGGGAAATGCACCAAGGCCCTGGCCTCTTCCAGACCTCATTGCTCCCTCTCCTTGGCATCCCCTTCCAGGGCTCAGTCACTTCCTCCACAGTAGGGACAGGTGTGTGTGTGTGTGTGTGTGTGTGTGTGTGTGTGTGTGTGTGTGTGGTCCACCTCCACCTCCCAGGAGATGGTTCCCAGCACCCCCACATCACCCAGTACTAGGAGCTGGGAGGGTCAGGAGTGGAGGAGATTCAGCCTGTCTGAAATAACTATCCAGAGGGCAGGAGCCATGTGCTCGTGTCACCCACAGACCACTTGTTATAGCATGTCTAACACTTGGGATCCATGTGAGTGACCACAGTGTATGGACACGCAGGTCCACGCACCAGGTGGGCATCCTGCCCGGACCTCCACCTGCCCACCCTGCCTGGCCTTCTACTCTGAGCACACTCTCCTCCCCCTCCCCACCCCACCCCAGGCAACAGCCACAGGAAACCAGAGCAGGAGAGGAGATGTGGCCTCAGGCACGTCCTAGGCACAGTTTGGCAGAGGCACTGAGAGGCCTGAAGGGAAGCGTGAGTCCCTCTGTGCCATCCTCCACCCTCACAGCCAGGGCAGGACAGATCCCAAGGCCTGGGGGGAGGCAGCCCAGTCCAAGGACCCCAGCCCACCAGAAAGAACTCTATGAGCCCCTCCACCAGGGGCCACTCCCAGGCCCCAAAGCGGCCTGCTTGTCACCTGTTGCCTGGTCCTGGAGACCCACGTGTGGAGCAGCAGGTCCAGGCGGGAGCGGTGGAACGCCAGGGTGGTCTTGACAGCGATGAAGACATCGTGCAAACTCAGCTCACCGGGCTGGGGGCTGGGCTGGCTCAGCCTGGGGGTTTCCTGCACGCCCTGGGGGGACAAGCTTGAGTGGTACCGTAGGGACAAGAGCCCCATGCACAAGAGGGTGAGAAGGGCTCCGGTCAGGCCCCGGAGGAGCCGGCACTGCATTGGCACTGGGTCACCAAACAGCTCAGCCCCCGAGTCCCAACCAGTCCGGAAGGGGTTGGCTGGTTGGGTGGGGGGCCCGGCAGAGGCAAAAGTCTGGCGGGCATCCGTGGGAAGGCCCGGGTGGGGAGAGGCGGGAGCCGAGCCTCGGTGGCCCCGCCAGCCGCCAGCCGCCACCTGCTCCGCCGCGCTCCTTGTCGCTGACCGCGGGGCTCCTGGCCCCGCCCCCGCCTGGGCCCAAGGGGCGGGGCCAGGCCCAGGGAGCCCGAGGTGGCTGCAGCCAGGCGCCCGCTGAAGGGGCGGTCCCCCTGCCAGCTGCTGCCATGGAGGTGGCGGCGACAGCAAGCCCTCTACGCCCTCCAGGCTTCCCCTCCCCAGAGACGTGTGGCGCGTTTGGTACGACGCCCATTATGTCTGTGTGTCCTGCTTTACCCAGCCTTCCGCCTTTGCTCTGCCCATCGCCCACCGTCCTCCTCGCCTTCTGTCCCCAGGCTAAGTTTTGACTTCAAGTCCGGGGCCTGTCCAAATTCGTGGGCACCCACGCAGAAATTCCCCCAGGTCTTTAGGTGTTTACAACAAGGGATTGTCGTTGCTTGTTCATAGCTGAGGACTGAAGGTCCAGAGGCACAGAACGATATATCACCTATCAGCTCAAACCCGGGACCCTCTGGTTCTGTCCAGCTGAGGCCCACCCTTGTGTCCCATCTCACCTGGTAGGCTCTATAGCTACCTGTCTCCCAGCCAAACTTTCTGCAGCCACTGCCTCCAACTTATTTTGCACAAGATCACTTACATCTCCCCCTTCCTCTGCTCCAACCCTGCACGGGCTCCCACCGCCACCACTGCACAGCCTCCACTTGCCCCCACGCCATCTCTTGCTACTCTCCCTTTTCTCCCTCAACTTCAATGCTGGCTGATCTCCTGACTAGTCAAGCACACACCTACCTCAGGACCTGAGCACTCGCCCTAGAGATCAGCATGGCTTCACGGTGTGCAGGTATGGGGTGTGTGTGTGATTTTTGTGGTGCCAAGGATCAAACCAGAGCTTCATGCATGTTAGGCTTCACCACTGAGCACCCCCACCCCAAGGCCTCACCTCTTTACTTTTTCAGCTGTTGACATGAATGTCACCTCCTCCATGAGGCTTCACTCCCTGATCACTTTATTTAAATTGCCAGCCCTCCTTCCAAGTTCCCAAGCCTGTCCCTCTACTGCATTTTCTCCATAGTCCTGGTTGCCATCTAGTACACAGTTCTGTGTATTTTACTTACTTATTATCTATCTTCCTCATGAGCCTAGCAGGGCAGGGGTTCCTTCTCCTCTAGAGTCCCCAGCCCCAGCTAGGCTTTTTCTCAACCTGTCTTCTTAGAACAGTGTCACCAAGGGATGATTCCAGGCCTTGTGCTGAGTTCAAATTCAGACTGAGCCACTTCCTGGCTGTGTCAGTTTGGGGAAGACACTTTCTTCACTTACTAAATGAGAACAAGCTGGAAGTAGTGGTGCACAGCTATAATCCCGGCACTCAGGAGGCTGAAGCAGGAGGATTTCGATAGTTCAAGTTCAAAGTGTCTTTACCCCCATTTCCTGTGTGGGAGCAAAAAATGTTTCTCCCTCCCCTGTCACTTCTCCCTACTTTATCCTGTTATTCTAAAATAAATTCTTGCTAAACTTTAAAAAAAAGATTTTAAATTCAAGTCCAGCCCGTACTACATAACAAGACCCTGTCAAAAAATAAAGTAAATGAGAACAAAAATATGACGATGACATGCTTCTCTACCCCTCAGAAAGGACACCTAGGATGGGGAGTGGGAGAAGGTGGCTGTCACTGGGCTGCAGGGCCAGGCACACAGTGGAGGGTGGAAGGGAAGTCCCCGGTCCCCACACCCAGGGAGCCCACACAATCCACAGAGATGGCCACACAACACGACATGGCTCAGGTGAGTCCTAAAGGCTGAGCCTGAAGATGGAGTCTCAGCCAGGCCTCTAAGCTGAGTGAGAAAGGGTAGGTACAGTCAGGGCCAGCATGAGCCAAAGTACTGCACTGCTTAGCCAGGGCCAGGTTCAGAGACCAAAGGAGATGTGTCTGGAGGGACAGGAGGGGTCTCCACCATAGAAGGCTTGGAGTAACAAGGGATGTTGAGCCTGCCTTCCGGGAAGTGGGGGCTGCCCTTCTTCCAGGGGAGCTCCTTGTCCCTCAGGGTCCAACTCCCCATGCCCTGGTGGTGACAGCTGGGGGGCCTCAAGCTCCCAAGTAGCCCATCTGTTCTCTCTCTCTCTCTCTCTCTCTCAGCAGAGATAGCCCTGAGGCTCCTTAAACAATGGCTCTGTCCCAGTCACACTCACCACCTGGCATGTCCACACTCCACACTTCCATGCCCAGCCCCATGTCCCAGCACACAGCATCAGGAGCCCCTACCCCTCCAAGACCCCACCCAGAGAGGCTATGGAATCTGCTGGGCACCACCTAGCTGATAAGTCCAGGAGCTGGGCCTGACTGGTCTTGCAACCAGACCCCACAGCTCTGCACCTGCACTCATGCAGGAAGAATGCCTCTCTGCAGCCTGAAGCTCCCCTCCTCCCCTCTGATCCCCATTACCGAGCAGGGGCCAGCCTCATCTGAGGCCCCCATCCCCTCCTTCCCTGTATCCCTTCCTGGCCTCTTCTTCCTCCCACTAAAGATGGAGTTGGAGCCCCTCACCCAGACCCTCGCATCCCTCTCTTCATTCCCTGCTCCCCTCCCCAGCCACCACCCCAAATCCTTAGCTCTGACCCCTCCAAAGCTCAAAACCATTTTCCACCAACTTGTCAAACACAGAGGCACAACTTGGTCCCCTGGAGTCTCAGAGAGCCTCTCTCTCCTTGGTTCGTCTCTCTTCTGCACTGCCCAGCACCCAGGCCCCTCTCAGACCTGAATACCTGCCTCAGCCCACTGTGCCAACCCCAAACCAGGGCTCCCAAATGCCCGCAACCTGCTCTGGCACCCTGGGAGGGTCCCTCATTCCACAGCACACGGCATGGATTTGCACATCCAGCTCACTTCCTCTCACTCCCTGGAGGGCCACATTCAACTGTTGACGCTAACTCCCCCCAAATCCCCTATGACCAAAGATAGTCACCTGCACACAGGTCCAATAAATGCTCTTTTGTTGTTGTTTCTTTCTCCTTTTGGTTTTTTGAGACAGGGTCTTGCTATGTATCCCAGGCTGGCCTCCAAGTTATCATTCTCCTGCTTCCACCTCCGCAGTGCTGAGATTACAGGCACAGACCGCTACACCCAACCAATAACTATTTCTTGAAGAAAGGAATCTCAACCCTCAAGGCCAAGAGGCACCTCCTCTGGTCAGTCCAGCTGGACTGCTCCTGTTAGAGATGGCCATCCTTTCTCAGAGGGAGCTGTCTCAGGGACTTGGTATCCTGGGTTCAGCAGCCAGCCCCCTTAAGTCACACCATGCCCTGCTGACTTCAGTGCCCCTGCTCCAAAGGCCACTCCTTTGCTGGACAGAGCAGGGCCAAGCACCAAGATGGCCTATCTGTGGCTCCTTCACCTTTCTAGGTAAGGTGATGTTAGCACGGATGGCAGGCAGCTCTACAATGAGTCAGAAGGGAAATCTGACCCCACAGGGAGCCAGGACCTGAAATGTGGGGTAGGGATAGGGGCGGGAATACAGAGAAGTGGAGAGGGAGCCCCAGGCCAGGGATGCAAGCCAGAAAAGGCTACAGATCTATGACAACCAGTGTTTAATGTTCGGTAGTGTGCAGCTTGAGAAGAAAAGGCCCGTGAGTGACCCACAGGCTGTACATTCTAGTGGCCGAGCACCACCCCTTCCCAGCCCTCCCCTCCAAGAGGCAAGGCGCGAGGCAGGGGGTGGGCTGTGAGAACAAGATCCTGGGTGTGCTTGCTGGGAACACAGGCATGTAGTGCCCAGTGTCACAGGGGCAGGGCATGACATTTACACAGGAGAGAACACAGACACACCTGAGAAGACACAAGGCATACAGGTGATACAGGACCAGGAAGCCACCTGTGGCCACACACTTGAGAAATGTGAGGTGGCCAGGTGGGAGTCACACAGTGGCAGAACCTGGGGTTCCCACAAGCAGAGCAGGCTGAGGAGGAAGGCCTCGTGTGCCCAGGGGGAGGGACAGAACCAGAGCCTGCTCCGGGAGAACTTAGGTGTGCAAACCCATGAACAGGTGTGAGAACTGACTCCAAGGACAGTGTTTAAGGAGAGGACACAGACACACATGTGAAACCCATGAGTGGGAAGGTGGGGACACAGGGACAGGTGGATGAGAAGGCCCAGAGCAGCAAGTATGGGGCAGACGCAGGCTCTGCCCTGTGGGCTCCACAGCCTCTACAGGCCTGTGGCAAATGGGTGGGAGAGCCCAGGGCCAAGGCCCATCAGAGTCCAAGGTCTAGAAGGCTCGGGATGCAGACGACCCACTCCACCGCAGACATGGGGTCCAACTGGGTAGCATCTTCTGCAGCGTGGAAGGAAGCCCGGCGTCAGATGGAGGAGGCCCATGCATCAGACAGAGGCCCAGCCATCAGGTGGAGGAGGCTCAGGCCTCACTGCTGTTGCTGCTGCCACCACTGCTGCCTCGTTCTACCCACACGAGGCGGGCCTGCTCCTGCAGGATGCGACCACGTACCACCTTGGCCAGCTCCTCTGCATGGCCCCACGCATGGGCGGGCACCTGCACCCACGAGCAGGGCAGCCCCCAAAGCACTTGCTCCGAGCCGCGGCACTGCCTCAGCAGCTCTGAATCCCGCCAGCCTGGCCGGCCCAGCAGGCCCCTGCACAAAGAGGGGGACAAGCCATAATCAGAGAAGGGACCAGGCAGAGGTAGGAGGACAGAGGCAAAGCTACGAAGAGTCTAAGAGAGAAGACGGCAAACGGAGAAAGACAGAAAGACAGATGGCAACCAGAGATGCCCCACACAGCCTCACCTGACTTCTCGGACGTTCTTCTCCGTCACCTCTACATGAATGACAATGGGGTAGACCTCGCTCTGGACCAGCTCCCGCACACCCTGCATGCCCAGCTCCAACAGGCAGTGCTTTTTCTCGGCACAGAGAGACCATGTTTACTCCTAGTCCAGGGACACCAGTCTTCCCAGGCTCCACCCCACCCTGACTCGTGTCCCCACCTCCCCAGGTGCAAGTCCTGTTTCTCTCTCTACCCAGAGAAACCCTAGCAATGAGCAAACAACCTGGGGTTGGGAGGCTCGCTGGGGACCTGCAGAAAGGTCATGTCCCCACTCTGGATCTAGGTTACCTCATCCCTAGGATCGTGTTAGTCCTACTGACCTATTACCCACCATCCTACAGCCCCTGGTCAGCTCCCAGCACAGTGGCAGGTTCAAGGACAAGGAAGTATATAGCCCAGTATCTCCAGGTGACCCACAGAGGACAACGGCCCCAGCCTATCCATCACAGGTGAGGAAACCAAGGAACCCAGGAGGCAGCCCAGATTCTGGTTCCAGACCCAGAATGGCAGCCCCTCCCACATTCACACATACCCCTACCTTCCCAACAGACTCCTGGATGGCACGGATCCTGCTGCCCAGCCCAAGGATGGCAGACTGGGCCTTGGGGGCTCCAGGAGCTGAGGATGCACCTTGTTCCTCCCCAGAGAGGCTTTCTGCAGGGGGAGAGAGAGGCAGGATGCAGGGCCATGCATCCTGGCTGCCCCAGTGCCACCCAGTCCTCCCTGTCCCGGTCACAGGCTCACCTGCAGGGCACAGCTGGAAGTCCAGCCGGGAGCTAGGCAGGTCCAGCAGGTTGCGGATGAGCCGGGGCGCCAGGCACTCAGGTAGCAGCACCACAGGCCGCAGTGTGGACACCAACAATGGCCGCACCAGGCTGTAGGGTTTGAGGCTCCGCTCTGGCTCTGCAGCGGGACGGGGTACAGAAGAGATGAGGGGACCACAGGGTCCAACCACTTTTCCCCTTGATACCAAAAACATTGCTTCCCCAGTACCTGTTTTCCCTTCCTGAGACCTGCTGCTACTTCTCTACACAGGCACACGTAGGCACACACACACACACACACACACATATACAAACGCACTCATGCCCCCCTTGCTGGCACCTTTACAGTAAGCGCCTCGTCTCTGCCCCCTACAGGTCATTTCCCACTCAGCAGCCAGAGAGAGGCTTCCAAAGGTCCATCACAACACCCTGTGACTACTCTGCTGTCAATGCACCACAGACTTCCTAGATTGCCAGGTAAAAGGCACCACTCTGGTGACATCCTACTCACTCTCTGCCTGTGAGCAGGGAGGATGGAGCCACAGACCCCTTTCCTGCTTCCAATCACACACCCTGAAGCTGCCCAAAGCTCCTCTCCCGAACTGCTCAACCCAGGTAAGCCTTCCCCTCTCCTCAGAGCCCAGGTCACACATTCCTGGGTCCCCAGATCGGCAGGGCCTCAGGACCCATTCTCCGACACATCACGTTTTCTAATTGTGCTGATCGTTTCTGATTATGGTGTGATTTCTGCTCCCTCCCTCCAACTGTGAGGGGAGGGACCACTGAGTCCCACGGACCCAACATAATTCCTGACAGAGCTGGCACTTGATGCCCACTGTCCACCAAAGACATCACCCACAGCCATGCCCCCATGTCCTTGCATGAGCTAAGCCTTCTGCCTGGAGCAAACTCCTCCTCATCCCAGCAACCCGAGTTGAAACAACCTCTCTTGTTAAGTCTTCCCTAATCACCCTCTCCTGGATGCCCCTCTCAACTGCCACTCGCTCCTCTGGGCTCCTCCAGCCCCTTCTCCGACCTGGCTTTCACCTGCTTTCTCACAAAGTCCCTCTGGGGCCCTCAGGCAAGAGCAGGCCAAACTCACAGACCCGAAGTCCCAGTCATGTACATGAGTACCTGCCCACAGGCTCTTGTGCCTCATCGGCCTATTCTACCATGGGCACCTTGTCCCTCAAGCCCCTGACAGGGGCCCCACCCCATGGGGACCCTCACAATAAGTCCTTCCAAGCCAAAGGCCACCCAGAGGCACCCACTCTTGGATGCCATGAGTGGCAGGGATGCTTCTCCACATCTGCACACTAACCTGAGCAGGGCTCTGGTGACAGTTGCTCTGGGGAGTCCCCTGTAGGCCCCCCTGCAGGCTTGGGCCTCACCAGCCCCAAGGCTCGCTTCTTCAGCTGGGGAGGACCAGAAGGAACGAGGTCAACTGAGAGCTCCTTCCACCCCCACCCCCATACTGAGAGTGAGAAGCAGACAGGACCCCAGGCAGAGGAGGCCCCACTGCCACCATTTTCTAGGCTCCCCTGAGCCAGAGTCAGCACCAGAGACCCGCCTAGCCCAGGCCAGCCCAGGCAGGCTCTCTTCCAATGCATTGGCAATGTGACCTTGGGTAAGAAGATTAAGGGGACCTATGACAGCAGCACTAACTAACCAACACCTGGCAGGCAGGGAACACCCACAATGGGACGGTAAGCCCCAGATGTGCGCAAACTCACTGAAGCCCTGTATTGTCCAGGAAGCAGGTAGAGTAACCTCCTGGTCTTACAGATAAGAAAACTGCCCATGGATAGGACAGGAAGCAGCAGGAGGACCAGGGAGGTTCAGGTGATTGTCCAAAGTCACACAGGTGCTGAGCAGC
The DNA here is from genome assembly GCF_047511655.1 of Castor canadensis. Classification (NCBI taxonomy): domain Eukaryota; kingdom Metazoa; phylum Chordata; class Mammalia; order Rodentia; family Castoridae; genus Castor; species Castor canadensis. Next base: position 148,140,658 of record NC_133393.1, read on the forward strand.
AGAGCTGTCACCACCCAGGCAGTCTGCACCAGGGCCCACACTCTCAGCCAGCTCTCCAGCAAGGTGGCTTCTTCATGGATCTAACTTCACAGGTTCACTTTGCCCATGGGCACAGTGGGGATGGTGACCTGGCTCAGTCCTTGTCCAGGATTAGAAAAGATATGTGACTATTTTCTTATCAGATGTCCACTATGTACCTGCCATGGTCCTGGGCATCGGGCACACTCCACCTCATTTAAACAGGGAAAATGTTGCTTGGCACATTAAGTAAGTCCCGGTGAAGAAGCAAGGTGGACCCTCAACCCCTGGATATGGCTCCCTCTTCCCCCAGGGCTGCCAAAACTCCAAGCCTGCCCCTCCCTTTGGACCCCACTCTTGGCGTCCCACTTTCCTCAGGCTGTCTCCCTGCCCATCCAGCCCTGCTTACATTACTACGTGGACTTCGGTGCCGACTGGAGGACATGCATTTTTCCTGGACTTCTAGGAGCTGCTGGGCTCTGTGGGAGGAAGCTGTGTCATGCACTTGTAGGGAAAAGGACGTCCTTACCTCCTCTCCTCCCCCCCCATTCCATCCCAGAGGGCAGCAAGAGATTAGAGGGGAAAGAGAGCACCCATCCCGGTGCCAACTCCCAGTTCACCATCACCTCTGATAATTGGGCACAGTGCCCCGGTCCAGGTCCCGCAGTGTGAGGGGGTCAACTCGCGTGCAGAACCACTCCTGTCGCCGCTTGTATGCGGGGTCCACCAGACGAAGGATTTCTTGGGCTTTCACGCAAAGGGCATGGGGGTCTGCACGCTCAGGCAAGGTGAGGTTGGCTCGAATGTAGAAAGGCTCACCACTTGGTGCCTTCGCCCAAGCATCTAGGGCCTCGTGGAAGGACTGGCAGGCTGGACACAGAGGGGGCACGGAGGACAAGAGGAGGCTGGTGAGGTCAAGGATGGGCCTCTGAGGAGCCACAGATATGACCCTCTTTGGGGCTGAGCTGTCAGAACTCCACCCTCCTTCTTCAAGTGAGAAACTTAGGTACAGAAGAGGTAGGGATTTGAATGAGACCACCAAGACCCCTAGGGACAGAATCAGGTCACTGAACTCCTAACACAGTGCTCCTTAACTGAGGAGAGTGCAGAGAAAGGGCATAAGAACAGGCAAAAAGAAAAAAAAGTTGTAGCACTGTCAGGAGCCAGGCCACTGGGTTGTGGCGTCCCCTTCCTGCCCTTCTTTTCCCACCCTCACCCTAGGCTGGAGGTACCCTCTCTTGGGCCATCAGCCCTGATCTTCTAGGACTGAGTTCCCAGGCGCTTCCCGAAGCCAGGCTTACCCTTTGAGTCCAGCAGGAAGGGGAGTGTGGACACCTGGCTCCAGGTTAAAGTCCTCTGCTGGGCCTCGGCTTCCAGGCTGGCCCCGTCCAGGTCAGCAGCTTCTGCCTTGGGCTGAGAAGATAACCGATAACCCAGGCAGGGAGTCAAAGAAGTGGTTTATAGGCGAGGCTCTGTCAAGGTGCTGACAGCCTGCACAGTGCCACAGATTTTATTTAATACTAACAGAGCCTGCTTCTGCTTTAGTCAATCCCCAAAGCTCTGCCCAGCGACCTTGCTCCACCAATCAGTGTCCAGCCCTGCTTGAAGAACAGACTCCACCCCCAGCTCAGGGTCAGGGGCCTCACCTCTCTCAGTTCGGTCTTGGCAGACCCAGGCCCAGACAGCACCCTCCGCACCGCTGCCCCAGACCATCTGTCTCCAAGGAAGGACAGGCTATCTGAAACCTTAACCTGAGGTTCCAGACCTGGGGGGCTCCAGCCTGACACTCGGAAGGCCAAAGACCTGAGAAGCGAGGAAGTGGATGGGAATTATAGTTCAATCAGGGCTTTGACACGGTTCAACATTCCTGGATTAACACAGTGACTCCATTCCCCAAGCCAGGAGCCCCACCACAAGGCCACTGGCTCAGCAGTGCCCTCTGCCTCGAATGCCCTTTCCCCTCTTCCCTGCTGGGAAACTGCTGCTCCTCCATGCGCACAACTCAAGTCAAAATTGGCCTCTCCCTGGGAGACCCCTGGGCACACGGTGAGGGTGAGTGGGGCTTGGACAGGCACACTCCAACTGCCCCGTGATGCAGGTTTTGTATTTCCCCTTTTGCTAACACCTGTCACAAAGAAGGTCTTCAGCACCAGACTTCTATGTGCTTTGGTCTGTATCCCTGGCACCAAACCCAGTGTCCAGCACACACAGAGGATGGCTAATCAATGCGCGTTGTGCTCCCAGACCAAGGAGGGAGATGCTGTCAGAACACAACACAGACTGGGAGCACAGGGTGGAAGAGGAACTTCCTAGGATGCAACTGGGCTATCCGTGTGAAGTCCAGAGGTACTTCACGACAGACAGCGGGGAAGCAGTGCTCCTGGCTGAAGGAAGGGCACAGGAAACACAGTGACAGCAGTAGCACCCGGGGCTGCCCTTGTGCTAGGTTCTACGCCGAGCTCCTTGCCTTAACCGCTAACTTCACATCCTAGGAAATGGCTCCCAGAAAAGCAAGATGAGCCAACTTCTGGGGACATAGCACGTGGGTATCTGGCCTTCCACGATCATTGGGAGCCACTGACCCCTGAGCCAGAGTCACCAAGATCCCTATGGTGGCAGAGTACTGTCATCTGGGTGAGAAAGGTGAGGCACTACGGCCAGGCTCAGGGACAAACTGACCCCAACTCCCTCCCATAAGTCCTTGCCCATGGGAAGTGGGTGAGGCAAGGGTCAGCAGGTGGCCCCGGCTGGAGAGGCCGCCCAGGCAGAGCCTTGGGGCTGCAGCGCAGATCTAACCACACCGCCCCCGCTGCCTGCTTGAGTAGACCGAGGCTGCAGTACCTGGGGGGAGCATGAACCTTTGGCCCCAAGAAACAGGTCTAGACCCCTGCCCTAAGTCAAAGCACAGCCAAGGTCTGTGGGGTGGGGACAGACAGCCCTGGTCCATTCTGGCTCACTGAGGTGATGTAGAAAGGCCTGGGCAGCAGCTGGAACACAGCCCCACTTCAAACCCCAAGGTAATCTGCTCTGGACTCAAAAACAAACCGGCTGCTGGAGATTTGGCCATAAACCAAAGAAGGTTATGCCCCCTCTGATACAGTGGACGTGAGGGTCAGAGGAAGGGATGTGGACAGAGGGCTCTGCAGGCCAGCACTTGGTGGGTCCTGACTAGCTGTTTTTGTAACGGAGTCGGGTAGTGAACGTAACCCTGCCTCTACCCAGGTAAATCCGACCACTGTCTCTCCAGCCTTTGTTTCAGGCCTGTCCGGGGCTCTCTCAGTCTGGGTGTGGTCAGAGCCTGAGCAAAGTGCCATGGAGGGAAACAGCAGGAACTCTGGGGCCTGCTATTTAGCGATGCTCCATGCCTACCCAACCTGCCCCCATGCAGAGTGAAAACAGGGAACAGTAGCAGTAAACACTAAGTGCTCAGGAAAAATCATACACTTGCTGTCGTCAGATGTGGTTCAGAGAAAGGCCCCACTCGGTGGCATCAGTTTCCCCCCTATTTCAAACCCACAGACTACTGACCCTCATGAACAGTCTAGCGAGCAGCTGTGCCCAGGCCCTCTACGCACCTCTTGCCCACCTATACCTGTAATCCCAGCATCTGGGCTCACTTCAGCCCCTCACAGTCTTCCTGCCAATGCCTGCTGCTCCCTGAAGACCCAGCTCTAGCAGCCCCTCCTCAAGGACACCCCTGTCAACCTCCAAGAGTCCCAAAAGGACCCAGTGATTTCTCCCAGCCTGTACAGAACAGGGTGCCTGCTCTCGGCATTGATCAGAGTCCTGGGAGCCCACATGGGTGCAGAGCAACCCTTCTCAGTCCCAGGCTACTGCAGATGAGCAGGACAGGAGAGGGCTGGCGCCTGACCGACCCACACCCTGTTTGGGGGTGGGGTGGGGAGGATCAGGGCTCTCCAGCCACCAGATAAGGACACCCAGCCCTGCCCCCAGTCAGACCAGGAGGTCAGGTTACCAACAAATGGGAATACAGAGTCTGCCAACTCTGCCAGTTCTGAACAGTGAGGGGCCAAGTGGCCTCAGTGAGTGTCCCCTGCCCAGGGCACCATGGTATCCCTAGGCTGAGTACATGACTGCTTAGCACAGTTCAGGGACCTGTGATGCTGAGAGTTCAGCATGTCCCACAGACTGCAGCACTAAATCCTCCCACAACCCTACAGGAGGCCTCTGTGGTGACCCCCATGTTAGAGACAAGGGACACAGAGTCACAGGGAAGTTTTAACTTGCCAAGGGTGGCCCAGCTGGTGAGTGGTGGGGTCAGACTGTCAGAACTCTGTCGTGTGAGAATAGGAGGTTCTGGAGATCCTCTGAGACCACATGAGTCTAGGCAGGGATGGGGTTTCCCAGAGAGATGATATCGCAGCTTTCTCTAGGGCTCTCCCTGCCCTGCCCCTCCTCACCTCGCTTCATTCAGGGTCTTCCCCATTGTCTCCCAGCCTGGCCCTCTGTCCAGTCATTCTCCAGACCCTTCCCAGCACCCTTATTGCCCAGGATCCCCAGCACAGACAGGCTCAAGGGCCCAGGGGGCTGACAGAGAAGGCAGCTGAGAGGCTGACATGAAGACCAGTGGAACAGAATAGAGGATCCAGATATGAAGCCACACAACTATAAGCAACTTATCTTTGACAAAGGAGCTAAAAATATACGATGGAGAAATAGCAGCCTCTTCAACAAAAACTGCTGGGAAAACTGGTTAGCAGTCTGCAAAAAACTGAAACTAGATCCATGTATATCACCCTATACCAAGATTAACTCAAAATGGATCAAGGATCTTAATATCAGACCCCAAACTCTTAAGTTGATACAAGAAAGAGTAGGAAATACTCTGGAGTTAGTAGGTATAGGTAAGAACTTTCTCAATGGAACCCCAGCAGCACAGCAACTAAGAGATAGCATAGATAAATGGGACCTCATAAAACTAAAAAGCTTCTGTTCATCAAAAGAAATGGTCTCTAAACTGAAGAGAACACCCACAGAGTGGGAGAAAATATTTGCCAACTATACATCAGACAAAGGACTGATAACCAGAATATACAGGGAACTTAAAAAACTAAATTCTCCCAAAACTAATGAACCAATAAAGAAATGGGCACATGAACTAAACAGAACTTTCTCAAAAGAAGAAATTCAAATGGCCAAAAAACACATGAAAAAATGCTCACCATCTCTAGCAATAAAGGAAATGCAAATTAAAACCACGCTAAGATTCCACCTCACCCCTGTTAGAATAGCCATCATCAGCAACACCACCAACAACAGGTGTTGGCGAGGATGCGGGGAAAAAGGAACCCTCTTACACTGTTGGTGGGAATGTAGACTAGTACAACCACTCTGGAAAAAAATTTGGAGGCTACTTAAAAAGCTGGACATCGATCTACCATTTGATCCAGCAATACCACTCTTGGGGATATACCCAAAAGACTGTTACTCCAGAGGCACCTGCACATCCATGTTTATTGCGGCACTATTCACAATAGCCAAGTTATGGAAACAGCCAAGATGCCCCACTACTGACGAATGGATTAAGAAAATGTGGTATCTATACACAATGGAATTTTATGCAGCCATGAAGAAGAACGAAATGTTATCATTCGCTGGTAAATGGATGGAATTGGAGAACATCATTCTGAGTGAGGTTAGCCTGGCTCAAAAAACCAAAAATCGTATGTTCTCCCTCATATGTGGACATTAGATCAAGGGCAAACACAACAAGGGGACTGGACTATGAGCACATGATAAAAGCGAGAGCACACAAGGGAGGGGTGAGGATAGGTAAGACACCTAAAAAACTAGCTAGCATTTGTTGCCCTTAACACAGAGAAACTAAAGCAGATACCTTAAAGCAACTGAGGCCAATAGGAAAAGGGGAACAGGTACTAGAGAAAAGGTTAGATCAAAAAGAATTAACCTAGAAGGTAACACACATGCACAGGAAATCAATGCGAGTCAATGCCCTGTATAGCTATCCTTATCTCAACCAGCAAAAACCCTTGTTCCTTCCTATTATTGCTTATACTCTCTCTACAACAAAATTAGAAATAAGGGCAAAATAGTTTCTGCTGGGTATTGAGGGGGGGGAGAGGGAGGGGGCGGAGTGGGTGGTAAGGGAGGGGGTGGGAGCAGGGGGGAGAAATGAACCAAGCCTTGTATGCACATATGAATAATAAAAGAAAAATGAAAAAAAAAAAAAAGAGATGGCAGGAAATGGGAAAGAGGCAGAAAAATGCCATCATGGTGCCCAGAACACACTGGCACTCGACATAAGCATGAGATTGAAGAAGACGAAAGGCACGTAGGAAGCCCCACACCAGCACCCAGCGGCTGTGACTTGGGACAAATTCCAGACTCGCTGAGCCTTGGTTTCTCATCTGTAAAATGGTGCTAAAAACACCCACCCTGAAAATACCTGCGAGCTGACAGTACTGGCCATTCCCTGTGAGCCAGACACTGTTCTAGGTCCTCTAGGAGGACCACCAGGATGTCCCACAGTGGCTCAGGGGACAGGCAGTACGGTGACCTCATTGCACAGAACAGGAGACGGAAGACTGGGAAGTCAGTGACCTGCCCTATGCTCCACAACAGCAAGAGGCAGGGCTAAGATCTGGGCCCCGGAAGCTGGCTCCAAAGTCTGTTCTTCCCTCCCACACCCAGCACTGCTGGAGGACCCAGAAGGGTCACTGCCACTGCACTGTTAGGTTAGGGCCTCGCCCTCTCTCTCCACCACCCCCGCCCCCAGCCAGATCCTTGCTCTTCCTACAGTTCCCTCCTCCCCAGGAACAACACAGGCAGCAGAGGTGGCCCCATGTGATCACGGGGCCTCCTGCCCCGAGTGCTGCATCCTGGCCCCTTGGAAGGCAGCCAGGACCCCTGCTGCAGGCCCAGGCTGGAGGAAGGGCCAAGGCAGGCAGGAAGGGAGACGCCTCCACCCCTTCCCCCAGAAGCACGTCCTGCAAAGGCAGAAACAATGTCACCCTGGGCTCACAGCCGGGATGATGTGGGGGCAGGGCCTGGACCAGCCTGGCCAAGCTGCCTCTGAGAGGCAGGGAGCTGGAGGCCCCTGGTCCTCACTGTCCTGGTAGAAAGGGCAACCTGTCTCCCCGTCATTCGCTCTGTCATTCAGTGCTTCCCAAAATCAAAGTCTCACTGTGGACCTGGTCCTAGTAACTTCTCAGCTGTGTGACCTTGGGCAAGTTCCTTAACCTCTCTGAGCCTCAATTTCCTCCTTCATAAAACAGGATACTCATCGTAACGCCTACTCCCAGCAGAGACGACGCTATGAAGTAGCCTCCCAGACTTCCCAGAATACAAAGGCCAAACTCCCAGCCTGACTCACAGAGCCCACTGTGGCTCCCTCCTGGCTGACCTTCCCCTTCTCCCCGCTCTGCTCTCCGCCTGCCCCACCACCGTCCTCTCCTTAGAGACTCCAAGCCCCTCCTGGGCCAGTCTCTGCTCTTTCCACAGCTGCTCTGAGTTCAAAGATCACTTTCTCAGTGTGGCTCCCTTTCACTCCCACCCCTCCTTAGATCCACTAGCAAGAGTGAACAGGGGCCACCAACAGAACACTCTGCACCAACGTTTTGTGACTCTAGTTTTGGGCTCTTGGGTGGCCCAGCTACAGGGGATTGGGGGGGCAGCCCCACCCATGGCACGAAGCTGAATGGCCAGGTCCAGATCCAGGAGGGCAGGCAGGTGGGAGGCTGTGACAAGGCTGCCTCAAGTAGCAACCACTGTGCACTCAGCATCTACGACGTGCAGGGCAGAGCTGGAGGCTTTGTTTACATGTGTCATAAACCCCAAGCCACTCACATGTAGGAGAGATCGTTGTCCCCTTTAACCAGTGAGGACACTGAGCCCCACCCAGGAGGGAGAAATGACCAGCCCAAGCCACACGGATGATGTGTGTGACAGGGTTTGATCCCAGGTCCACCAGTGTCTAAAGACCTCACTATTCTGCAGCCGCCTAACGACAGCACTTGGCTTGCTGCGTCCCACCTTGCCCCGTCCCCTCAGTCTATGTGAGGTCCATCCCAGCTGCCTGATCCCAGGCATCGGCCTACCTGTTGAGGAGGTCCAGGCCACAGCCCCAGCCCAGAAGACCTTCTGGCTTTCCCAAAGGCCACACACTGTCAGAGGAAGACGATGAGGAGAGGCCAGGGGACCAGGGCTTCAGTGTCACACTCCCTGAAGAGGCAGAGTGCAGGTCAGGGGTTTGGGAAGCAGGGAGGCCAGGATCTACAAGAGAAGCCTCGACAGGCTGGAGGCTGCAGTTGCACACTGGCCCTGGGCTCTGAGCTGGAAGGGCCCCAGGATGACCCTTGGCCTCCTGGGGAGGGGAGAGTGGGCAGGAACTAAAGCATTCCATGGTACACCCAGGAACACTGTGAAGGCCTGAATCAAATTCCCAAGGAGCCTCCCAAGCAGCCTTCCTGCCTGGCCAGGGGCACTGCGTGACAGGGAAGGGACAGAGCAGGAGCACAGGGCCTCTGGTGGACTGCACTGCACCTCCCCAAGACGAGCGTCCCGAATCCCCAGGGATGTTACCTGTGATGTCCGACATGCTGCTGAAGGACCTGGGCAGAGACCGGGAAAGGCAGAGGTAAGGCCTGGCCAGCACTCTGCTCCTTTCCCTCCTGCCCCCAGGCCACCAAAAGATCCCACAGTCCCCAAGAAAATGCAGGCTAGGCCTAAGGTGATGGCCCAGGCAAAGGACACCTGTGCCACAGGTCTCTGCCACAGGTTTCACAGCTGGCCTATCCTTCAAAGCTAGCTCCTTAATGCCACCTCCTCCTGGAAGCCCTTTCTGACATCTCACCTCCCATCTTACCCATGCTTGATGCCTTCCATCCTTGGCTCCCAGGGTTACAGCACCATCCCCATCACACGCCTATCATGGCCTGGTCACTAAGATCAAGCCCCTAGTGATCACAGCCTCTCTGTGCCCAGACCCCCATCAGGAGACTACTTAGAGGGGCAACAATGACAAGGACATACTCAGAGAGGCAGGGGATCTCCCAGGGGCCTCTGCTCTGCCACCAGCAGGTGTGGCTTGGTTTTTCTGGCTATTGATGCACAAAGCTGGGGTCCAGCCTTTGCTTAGGTCCCTGACCTCTCCTCCTGGCCACCAGGATTCCTCTTGGGGGACTTTCCCACCTCCAGGACTCCCACTCGACTGCTGGGCTGTGGCTGACCCACTGTGCCTGACAGCCCCTCCCAGGACTCCTGAGTCTCCAGGGTTCTGGCCACCTGAGGGCAGCAGGGGAGGGAACACAGGGACCTGACTGGCATCAGGACACTTAGGAGATGGCGACTCAGGAGGCATCAACACCATATCTCTGAGTCTACTGTATCTCCAGTCTGTTCACCTCTTTGGGGGTTCAGGGTCCTCTTCACGCTGCCGGCGGAGGATGGAGCCAGCACTGGGGGGGAAGGGCAGGATGGAGAGGCGGTTGATCTCCTTCTCACTGTCTGTGACTTCCTCCTGCAACACCAGGGCAGGGCCTGGTCACCCACCACCTCTGCTCTCCCAGCCCTCTGCACACCCAGCCCATTCCACAGATGACACCCAGGGACCTGGGCAGGAAAGGACTCTACATGATTACAGTGTGTCAGCAGCTCCCAAGGGTTCCCAGCACCAAGGTCCAGCTCTGGGGAGTTTGGAGGTTATCGGCCTCCCTGGGCCCAGTGCTCTCATGTGCAGTGGAGCTGCTGCAAACCAGGGTGCTCTCTAGGTGTCACATGACTGCTATCAGCTTCCCCCATGCTCAGGGTGGATGGGTGTCTTACCAAGGTGTGGGGCTCAGACCCTCCAGCACTTGCTTCCCCAGCTGCTTCTGGGCCCCCCAGTGGGGAGGGGAACTCGCTGAGGCTCCAGGTGCTGCTGAGGTTGGAGCACAGGGAATGGGAGGAGGCACAGGCCTGGAGGAGGAGGAGGCCGAGGGAGGGAGAAAGGGAGGGGGTGAGCAAAGTTGAGTGGACACTGGCCACAGCCAGTTACTGAGTACTGCCATGGGCCAGGTCCAGGGCAGAGCTGGGCACAGGGGACCAGATCCCAGCCCTCATGGAGCCCACACCCTTGAAGAGGCCAGCTCATAAACCCACAAGGGAAACAAAATCACCCAAGAGCAATGACAGCAGAGGAAGGTGCCCGGGACACAGAAAACACAAAAGGCCTTACCCAACCTGGGGCATCTGAGCACCTTCAGAGAAAGTGGGGTTTAAACCTAGCACTCAAGGATATGTAGGTACAGTGAAGAGGATGGTCCAGTCGGTGCAAAGGCCCTGAGGCAGGACTATGCCAAATTTCAGGGTTTTAAATGCTAAGACCCATAGCACCGCACTAGAGGGTAGGAGTTGCCTAACCTACAGGGACTGGGGGCATGATCCGGGGATCTGTCTTCACCTAAAAGCAAAAAGCCTCTGAGGCTTCTAATGAGTGAGCAGTCACAGACCCATGTGCCTCCTCCTTCCATTCCTCTAGGCCTCCTGTATCAGTGCTAGGCCTGATGAGCTTATCATAAGTCACCCAAGATAGGACAAGGCAGAGCTCCTGGCAGCAGCCTGAGGGACCTTGGTAATCTAAATTACCAAGGATCTCAGGACTCTACTCCAGGGCTGCCTGCTGTGTGACATCTGACAAGTCCTTCTGGGTCCCACACCATGAGGGAATTAAAGCAGCTGGTCCCTGATGGGTTTTGAGGCCCATAGTAGACTCACTAGCTGGTGTCTGAGGCCCCGTTTTGCATTCCAACAGGCTCACAGCCCCTTGGGCAGCCAGGCTTGCCCCAGTATGTGCAAAGACAGCTCAAACTATCATTGTATCCCAGGAGCAGCCCCAAAAACTCAGACAGCCAAGTGCCCCATCCTGCTTGCCAGCCAACCCACCTCCAGCTTGCCACCACGTTCCCACCCTGGCTGAGGTCTCCCACCTGGTCCCACAGGTTCCCAGCCCTCCCAGAGCCCCAGCCTTCCCCCAGGACAATGATTGCTCACCTTGAGGCAGGGGCCTCCCTGGGTCCGCTGCAGCTGTGCCTCCAACAGGGCCTTGGCGCCCTCCAGGCTGGTGAGCGTGGTCAGCAGCTCATCCCGCTCGGCCTCCAACCCCCGCACCTGCTTTCGGTACTGGTCCTTTTCAATGAGGCTCTGTGAGTACTGCAGTTGGATCCGATCGCGGCTCTGGATGGCCTGGAGAGAGCAGAGGAGCCACACTGGCTCAACTTCCAGGCCTTGGAGCTCAAGGCAGGGGATAGCAAGGAGAATAACGCTATTGTGCTGGCAGTACTTCCTGGACACTGGCTGTGCTAAGTGTCAGCTTGGTCCATGTTCATGGTGACCGACAAGGAGGCAGGACACAGCGTCATCATTCTCATTCATTTTGAACAATGAAGACCAGCCCCACGATCAGATACGCCACTACTGCCTCAGACGGAGCTGGGGACAGAGGCCCAGGGGCAAGGAGTGGCCTAGTGATAAGCAGTTAACTGCGCCTTGCCTCAGGCCACGTAAGACCAAATACACAGGCCCGGAAGCCCCAAACCTGCATCTGCTCTTCCCCCAGGGGAGTCTAAGGTCCATCCTAAAACACTTGGTCAGGATGAAAACCTCCTGCCAACCCCCGGCCTGTGGGGGCCCCACACAAGGCCAACAGGGACACAGAGGAGCCTGCCCAGGGTCCTCCACCCACCCCATGGCCTCGGCAGCAGACAAGGGCTATGGTGCCAGGGACTGGGGCCAAAACTTCTGAGAATTTCTTCATCAGCAAATATTGTATTGGCCTTATCCTTGATATGCAGAGAACAAGAGATTCAAAATGAAGGGGGTGGAGACAGCTTTATCACTGTCACAGGGACGCAGGTGAGCCTAAACCAACCAGCGCACCACTCAAGTCTCTTTCTACACCTGCAGTGCCCCCCTCTTCCCTGAACCAGAGCCAGCAAGCTGGGGCCCACCTGGTCCCGCTCCTTCTCCACCTCCTCCAGCTGGGCCAGTACAGTGGCCATGCGATGCTTATACAGGTCGCAGTCTTTCTGCAATGTGCGGTGCTTCAGCCGAAGGTCCTCCATCTCCTGCAGGTACTGCAGGTGGGGCAGGAAGGGTGGACTCAGACCACGAAGACCAGGATTGGGAGGGAAAGCCAGCCAGCTGGTACCTAGCAGGCCCAGTAAGAAACCCGAGCCCCAGTGACAAGGCCCACCTCTCGAGCGGGATTGTCTGGGCCACTACCTGCACCTCACTGAGCCTCAGCTGCCTAATCTGTAAGATGGGGCCACCACCAAAAGTGCCACCCTCCTCTGTGCTTTTACAGCACTTCCTGCTTTCTGTTTGTGAATTAGCTGCCTTAGGGTCCCCTCCCCTGCTAAAGCACCCTCCACAGGGGCAAGCCTTTGATTATTAACTCTCTGAGTCTCCAGTACGTAGGGTCACTATGTGAGGACCAGTGAGTGACAGTTCCCAGAACAGTGCCCCAGGACGCCTGGGGAAGGCTGGCTGCTAGAAACTGCTGGCGCCCGGCCCTCCCCTCACCAGGCCAGGGCACCGGCAGAGGGGTGTGAAGCGAGGTAGCACACACTACCTTGTCCCGCAGCTCCTCGGCCCACTGCAGCTCGCCTTGCACAGCGTGCAGCTTCTGGCATAGCTCCTGCCTGCTGTCCTGTGCCTCCCGCCAGTCATGCTCCAGGATATCCAGGAGGATGCGCTCAGAGCCCGGGGCCCCTGGCCGGCTCGCCTCCTGGGGGTCCAAGTGCAGGGCCACCTTAGCCCTCAATTCTCCCACCCCACCCCACTAGCTCTGCCATCCTGGCCTAGGGCCTGGACCTCAGTTTCACCATATGGAAAGTGGGAACAGCCTCATAGACCTGCCCACCCTCTAGGGGAGGTTCAGGGAGGAAAGTAAATGAGGTTGTGCTCTAACCACTCAGCCAGACCCTCAGTCCTAAATAAAGCCCTGGCCCCACCTAGCCAAGGGACCCCAAGCAAGCCCTGGGGCCATCCAGACCTCAGAGTCTCACTCTCTTCAAGGTCAGAGACCCTCTACAATCTCAAGAAAGCCAGGTGTGATGGCAAACACAGGGCTGAGGGGCCAGACATGGTGGTGTACCCCTTCAGTCCCAGAGGCAGAAGTAGGAGGACTGTGGTTCAAGGCCAGGCCAAGCAAAAAGTTATGGAGACTCCATCTCGAAAAAACATAGCAGGCATCATGGTGCCCGCCTGTGATCCCAGCTACTAGGACATGGAGGTAGGAGGAGCACTGTCAGGCCCCAGGAAAAAGTGCAAGACCCTATCTGAAAAATAAACTAAAGCAAAAAGGCCTGGAAGTGTGGCCCAAGTGGCAGAGCACCTGCCTAGCAAGAACGAGGCCCTGAAGTCAAACCCCAGGACCACCAAAAAACAAACAAACAAAAGCCAGGAAAGCCAGGAGCCTTTTCCCCAAGGAAATGCTCACTCACACCATCAAACACATACTTTCCAGGAGTCCAGAGACCTCTGGAGACCACCCCCAGGCTGAAACCCCAGGAAAAGCAGTGTGCTTAGGGCTCTGGGCTCAGAGCTTTCAGGACGAGAGGCCAGCCAGGATCACATCAAACTTCAGACTCCTGATTCTGAAGTCCCCAGCCCACCAGGCCTCAGGAGGACAGTGAGCAGCAGGGCTCTGCTTCTGGGCAGACCAGGCCACAGTCCCTCCTCCTACCTGCTGCTGGCCCTCCTGTAGCTCCTGCAGTGACGCTGTCAGCCGCTGGTTCTCGGCCCTAAGCTCCGAGAGCAAGTCTGTGTTGTCAGGCTCCCTCTCCTTCTCTTTCTCCTCGGCCACGGGCAGCGGCCCCCTGGCCCTTCTTTGCAGAGCACATTCCTCCTCCAGCCGGCTGACTTTGAGCTTCAGCTGATCCACCTGGTGCCCAAGAGAGGGGTCAGTCCAGATGGGACCTGCTGAGAGGCCCTGCTGGGGGGGCAGTTCTGCTCCCTCATTCCTGGTACCCCCAGATCTCCAGAGAGGAGACCTGCCTGAGGAGAACGGACAGGCTGAGCAAATACAAAACTCCTCCAAAGTTGTTCTAAGAACCAAACAAGACAGTGAGTGGACAGGGGAGGCTGCACAGCTGCCACAGGTGCAGCATCTTCACTGCTTAAGTGACACCCTGGAGCCCTCACCAGCCACCAGCTCAGTGTATGCAGCCAGAGGCTCGCCCAGGTGGGGGTGGGAGGCTGGGCAAGGGCCACCTGGCCAAGGGTTGATCCGCATGGCTGCTTTGCACTGAGCTTGAGTTATTTGCCAAGTTCATGTGGGCTCTGGGGTGGCCAGACTGTAGTAACAGCAGGTCATAAAATGAGGAAAGAGCACAATGACCTCTGGAGCTGCTCTCAGGCCAGCCAATGTGTGGTACCCTAGGAGTCCTGACCTCTCTTGGAACATAACTTGATAGACTCCAGGCCTCTGAGCCCAGAGGGGCACCACACACACACACACACACACACACACTCACACGGGGTCTGGAGGCTGGGTCAGGCAGTTCCACAAATGAAAGGTCCACTCCTCCACAAAGACTCAGAAAGAAATTCATGACTCCCGCATTCCTTTCTACTCACAAAACACGCTTTGTGACCCGCCAGAGAAAGACAGCTAGTCTCAAAGGCAGGCATGGTCACTCCCTCACAGCAAACCACAGCCACACATAGAGTGTGCGTCCTGCCTGCCTGACCCGAGGCCAGCGGCTTCCGATGAGCTCAGAGGACAGGGCACCTGGGAGTCTCCACTGAATACCAGGAAACACGGATACACTTAATCCCGGCCTACAAACTCACTTAGCACAAAATTATAGCATTCGTTTCTTAAGTTTATGTTGCTTAGACATAACACCTCATTAAATTTGCACCTTATAAAACACAGTATTAAATCACAGCCACCACACACCTGTCTGTGGGGGAGGGGACTCAAGCTGCCAAGCCAGCCAGATCAGCGGTTCTGTTACCATCCAACTGCAGTGTCTTTTTAAACTTTGGGACAGCAGACCTCCAAAAAGTTAGGATAAATTTATGGAAGTTTATCTACTGACTTATTCTCCACTCACCCTCTATCACCTAAGGCCAGGAACAGCAGTAGAGATAAATGAACTATGTGCACCTGTAGCCCATTGCCCCCCCACCCCAGCTGCTTCTTCTCCAGCTCCCAGCCCAGCAGCAGTGTGCAGATGGCTGTACACACACAGGACATCAACCAGTCACACATGCACACTTGCCACTGCAGGGGCACAACTCACAAATCACACCAACCCAAAGGCGAGACCAGCCAAGGCGGCCAGTGGCTTCACAACGCCCTCACTGAGCAGCAGCTCCATGGGGAAAAAACCTTGCAGAAGGTTTCTGAAACAGAATGTCTGTTTCAGAAAAAGAACAGCTCTAGATAAAGAGTGGGGATTCTACATGCTGACCTCTACTCCTCAATCTGGGGAAAGTGCCAAATCAACCTCTCTGTGCCTTGGCTTTCCCCTCCAGAAATGGGCGCAACAGCAGTGCCCAATCCCAATACAGGCTTCCTGGAAAGAGACATGTGTGTGCACAGCAGCACCTAGGACCACGCCCAGTACTCAGGGGTGCTTATTGATTGTTACATCATCCTCACCCGTGACCTCTCGCTTTGAGGATGAGGAAACTGAGACACAGAGAGGGAAGCTTTGCCTGTGCCACACTGCTCACTGGCAACAGAGCTGGGCCTGGGACCTGTGTCCATGGCCCCACTGACCACATCTCTGAGAGCCTCCACTTTACAGCAAACACCAAGAGGGGGGCCTCATAGTCACCTCACAACTGCAAACCAGCCACTAACAATCTCACTTATGGCCCCAACATCCTGATCTGGACTCCCTTCCCCCAAACACCAATCTGCTCACACATACAACCCAGGCACAAGGGTGCCCCAAACCTACACCTCCTCCCAAACCTACTGCCTCCCACCAGCCTCCATCTTCCACAGGCCCCCCTCACACCACAACATTGTGGCCACACCTGCGGAGCCCAGGCGGTATTTCTGGAGAGCTGCTGTATGCTCCAGGCACTAGAAAGCCCCCAACGTGAACTGACTCGTTTGTCCTTGGGAAAATTCCCTGTGGCAGTCAAAGCCAGTATGATTCCCCATACCGAGTCCCAATAAGAAACCAGGAAAATGCCAGAAGTGATGGTGCATGCTTGCAATCCCAGCTACTTGGGAGGCAGAGGTAGGAGGATGGAAGTCTGAAGTTGACCTGGGCAAAAGTGTGAGGCCCTATCTGAAAAACGAACTAAAAGCAAAAAGGGCTGGGTTGTGGCTCAAGTAGTAGAGCTCCTGCCTGGCAATCCCAAGCTTTTGTCACCTTGACACTATCGACACTTAGGGTAGATAATTCTTTGTGGTAGGGGTCTCTTGTGCAGTACAAGACATTTAAAACATCCCTGGTATCTACCCACCTGGTGTCAGTAACATCCCCTTAGTCAGGACAACCAAAATGTTCTCACTTGCCAAGTGTTTTGGGGCAATTAGGAATCGCCTCAGGCTTTGACCAGTTCATGGTCAAAAGCTGGCTGATGGTGGCTCTGAGACTCCAGCTGGCATCCACAGGGTCATCATTTTTTACAAAGGTCACCCTTCTGCAGCCTGCCCCACCCACCTCCCAGGACCTACCGCCAGCTGCAGGTCACGGCTGCGCAGCACGGCCGAGTTCTTCTCCTCGCTGAGCTGGGCCAGCCGCATGGCAATCATGTAGTTCTCATCCTTGAGCCTCAGCAGCTCCAGGCTGCCCGCCTCCCAGTCCTCCCGCAGCCGCTGGCAGCGCTCCTGGGCCTGCTGCTGCTCCCGCAGCCGCTGCTCCAGCCCTGCCCGCTCTTCCTCCAGTGCCCGGCCACGGGCCTGCAGCTGCTGCTCCCGCTGAAGCTGGCCTTTGCGAGCTTCCCGCAGTCGCCTCACCTCAGTCATCAAGAACTGGGTCAGGCCCTCAGGTCCCTCCTCATCTGCAGAGACAGGAGGAGGAATACTCAGGACAGGCAAATAAAATCCAGGGAGAAGGCAGAGCACACAGATAAACCACTAGAAGGGAAGTCTGGGCTATACTGTAATTTTAAGATAGGGAAGGCCTTCCTAAAAAGGTAGGAAAGCCAGGAGCTATGAGAGAAAAAGTGAACAAGTTCACATAAATATGTTTAAATCTATGAAAAATGAAAGAAGTAACACAATTAAAAGACAAGCGAAAGAGTAGGAGAAGATATAACCAATATAAATAAACTCAAAGCAAAAAATATATAAAGAGTTCTTACAAATCAATGAGAAAAAGCAGCAGGGCACCCATAGCTCACGCCTGTAATCCTAGCTACTTAGGAAGTTAAAATCAGGAGAATCAAGGCTCAAGACAAGCCTGGGAAAACAGTTTATGAGACCCCCATCTCCAAAATAACCAGACCAAAATAGACTGGAGGTGTGGTTCAAGCAGTAGAGCACCTGCTTTGCAAGTGAGAAGCCCTGAGTTCAAACCCCAGTCCTACCAAAAAAAAACCTGAATAATATTGATAGTAAAAACTATCAATAGGCAAGTCCCAAAATAAAAATGTCTAATCAAAAAAAACGCTCCAATACACCAGCAATAATAGTAGCCACTAATATTTGTTGACTTTGTGTTAAATACATGTATTAACTTATTTAATCTTCACCCTAAAGACAAAAACACTGAGACACAGAAAAGTCAATGTGCCCAAGGTTTACTACATCACTGAATGAAATATAAACCTGAAACAATATTATTTTTTACATCTCACTCTGGGAAAAGCATTTAAAAGTGATCCCCAGGCTCATGAGGGGGGACACAGCAAAACTGGTACCCATACACTGCCGCTGGGAGGTGTGTTGGTAAACAGGTCAGTAGTCACACTCTGAGAAATGCTACTTCACAACCTCTGCCGGGCTAGGAGAAGTGGGAGTGCACAAAGATGTTCTCCTCATGGTAACGTTACAAAACCGTAAACAACCTAGGTGTCCACTGACAAGGGATGGGTTAAATGAATTATGTCACAACTTCACCAATGAACATTAAACAAGTCACTTAAAACAAGTATTAGCAGACGTGGAAGAATCACTGAAATTGGCCATTCTGAAATAAAGCAACACACACCAATCCAGTAGGTGAACAAAACTGCTAAGCCAAGGTGATGCGCCAGACAGTGACCAGCACAACACAGCTGAAGGAGGAAAGACCTTCTCTTTTTTATCTAAAGTCATCTGGAGCCATTGAACTTTTTTATTTTTTGTTTTTTGAAATAAGGTCTTGCCATGTAGCCTAGGCTGACCTGAAACTTGCAGTCCTCCTGCCTCTGCCTCCTTAGAGCTGGGATTACAGGAGTGGTCACCATCCCTAGATTGAATTTTTTTATATAAGAAACAGTAAGCCTGTGTATGTCAGCTGAGCACAATGTTAGGGAGAAAGAGCGGTGTTAAGCATGCTAGCCTTGAACTTGGGCTAACTGAAGTAAAATCACAACCTCACCCTCAGCCTACTGTGGGGCTCTGAGCAAACCACTTCAGTCTGTGCCTCAGTTTCCCTACATGTTCAACAAGGACAATGGGCATGCACCCCTGACAGGGTCAGAGTAAGGAACCTCGCACAAGTGGCCAAGGCCAGGGCACCAGTGCAGACCCGCTCACCGAGGATCATGGAGCAACGCTGGGCAGGTTCCTGGCCGGTGAGGAGCGTGAAGTGCTCGGGGTAGTAGAACTCCAGGGCTTCCAGAAAGGCCTCATAGCCCCTCTTGCCTCGGCAGCGCAAGATGTCCATCAGGCGCCCTGGGGAGGGGAAGTGCACCCAGGATCAAAGAGGTTGCCCCCAACCTAGTTGTTTCTCTCCCACCATGCTTCAGGGCTCACGTTCCCCAGATTTTTGAGCTATGACACACACAGGAGCCTGTCCCAACACATCAGGAAGGACAGCCCATCAGCCCCACCAGGAAAGCCAGACACCCACTCCCCATAGCACCTGTGCTCAGGCAGCTCCCCAAACACACACACACAGATGCAAGGGCAGCAAACACCCCTCCTTTCACAGAGGAGTCCTTTATCCCCCAAAGCAAAAATACTTCTCCCACTGGCTAGTGCCTGAAATTCCACCATCAGACCCTCAATTCCTTTGCTAGCTCTGGTTCAAGGACAAGCTCTGTAGGAGAGGGGACTCTGGCAAAACGGAGATGGGACTTGAGCCCATCTTGAGGGAAAAAATGACTCTCGACAAGAAGGAGGGAGAGAAAACCAAGGAGGTCAAAGGGCACAGGAAAGATGCCAAAGGCCACCAATTGTAGTGGGAGGTAGCTGACCCAGACGGCACCGGCAACCACATCCACCCCCCTGCTGTAATGTGGATCCAGGAAGTGGAAGGGAACCCCATTTCCAAGACAAACCAAACCCCGACGCCGGTGTGGTCACGGCGGCCTATCGGGTCGGATCGATGTGGGGCGACCCCAAACAGCCCACCCTCCCGACGTGGAGGCTGAGGCCCAGGGGAGCAGAAGTGCCCTGGCCTCGCGCTCCAGAGCTCCGTGCGCTGCGCTGGGAGCCGGTGGGGCCCGGGGGAAGCGGAGGACAGCGGCGCTGCCCGGCGTTGCGCGCCCCGCAGCTCACCGGTGCGGTTGACGCGGCACGGGAAGCGGTAGGTGCTCAGCACCTCTTCCTCGTCCTGCTCGTCGATGACCCGACACTGGCGCAGATACGGCGTGAGCTTGGCCGGGTTCAGGGCGCGCGTCAGCCGGTGCCGGACGCCCTCGATCCGCTCCCACAGCGCGTCCTCCTCCGCCTCGGACCCGGAGCCGACCCCGGCCTCCTCCTCCGCCTCGCCCGCCTCCGCCCGGCCCGGCATGGCCGTGTCCTCGGGGTCTGCGGGCGACAGGCGCGGGGGAAAGGGGGGTGATTAGCGGGGCGCCCCGGGGCGGAGGCGAAGACCGATCCCACCTGGGGCGTCGGCCGCACGACCCGCACCATCGCCGTCGCCGCCGGATCCCGCGCCCCGGACTCACCCCGCACGCCGCAGCCGCCTCGGGCTCCCGGGTCCGCGCTCGGGCGGCGGCTCCGCCGGCGCAGGGGGGCGGTGCCCTGGGTGCCCCCGGCTCCGCCCCCGTCCCCGCGGCCGCCCGGGCTGCCCGGGCCTCCCCACATCGCCGCCAGAGCCGGCGGAGCGTCCGGCCGCCGGCCACCCGGCGCGCCCGCCCGCACCCCGCCCTCCGGGCCGGCCGCGCGCCTCCCCCCCCCCCGCTTCCTGTTTCCCGCCGGCTCTCCCGGCCCTGGCGCGGCGGGGTCCCGGCGGCCCGCCCACACCTGCCCGGCCTCCGGCGGGGCGGGGACGGGACACGCACGCTCACCCTGCCGGGCTCCGCTGCACACCTTGTCCAGGTCACTGCGAAGGCTGGCCACGCCCGCCGCCCGCCCGGGAGAAGCCCGCGACTCGCAACCCGCACTGGACGGTACGGACCCTCTCCCCCTCCCCCGCGCTAGCCACACACAGCGTCACCCCATGCGACCCTATGCCACACCAACACACAGCGGACTCAGAACTACCATCTCACACCTGGGGTTCACGGTCTCCACGTAGCCCACACATCACAAGAGCCCCAAAGGCATGCCACACACCTGGTCACAATTCGTCAGCCCCATCTTCCAGGAAACGACCACCAAGTATAGAGCAGGCTTCAGACCATCCAGAGAACTCAGCATGCCTGACCCTCCCCCCAGCGCTCCTCCTCCAAGCTTCTATTGCTCCGGTCAGCCATGGGCCACTGGATGGGCAGCACTGGCTGGGAACATTGGATCCTGAGCCCAGCTGGGCCCCTTACCTGTCAGTAACCTGGGCAAGCACTTGTCCTTCCCAGGCCTCAGTGTCCCCAAATAGACTGGCAGCTCTGGCACCTTCCTTCAAGCTCAGGACAGCCGCTAGACCAGCAGCTCAGGGCAGAAGTCATGGGCACCTTCTCAAAGATGAGAGTGGGTCCCTGAAGGCCACCACTGCTCCCTCTCTTCATCTATGAAGGCCCCAAGCACATGGGGACTAGGGTCCCCTTGTTTCTCAAAAGGTGTCCCTCCAGATGCCGGTTCCAGAGGTGTTTAAGGAGGCTCTGTGGTTGAAGTCAAACCAGTTTGAGAAACAAAAAGCAGAATTAACATCAAAACTACATCCAATCTCCCCCTCCCCCACCTTGGGGACTGTGGTCACTTGGTGTGATATGGTCAGAGCACTGGAAACTGCCCACAGTGCCTGCGGAGGCGAGGGCAGGAAGGAACTGGAAAGATGTGTGAGTCCCCAGACCTCGTCCCTACCTTGTGACTGGGATTGCCATGGCATCTGTAGTAGGCACTCCCTCAAGGAGTCAAAAATTTTCAACCAATAACTGCCTCTGAATAGTCCTGCAGTAAACTAGTTTGGCTCTACATCCAAGTGTCCTTTCCTAACCTTAATTAACCACAGACATTTCTGTTGTTGGATTGTTCCCTTGCTTTGTAAGGACTGAATTCTAGTGCAAACACATCAGTTAACAGAGTTGCAAACAGAAGCACAGAGAGGGAAAGAAACTTGCCCAAATTCACACAGTAAGGCGCCCAGTGCTGGCCTCTCTCTGCCCCCAGGCTCTGGGTCCCCTGCCTCTTGCTGCCTCCCACACGGAACAAGCAGCTCCTCCCTCCAGTAGTCCTGCTCATTGTGAATATTTTTTTGCTTGGCCTGGAGAAAGGGGTGGAAACCTTGGAAAATGAGTCTATGGTTAATTATTCTCTCATCAAGAAGTGTAGGCAGGGTCTAGAGATCAGACACTGAAACCTAGAGCTCTTTGTAATGGGCAGAGAGGGCAGAGGTCACTGGCTGTAAGCAAGTCGGATGTCTAGGTGCCCCTGGGTGTCTGGCATTCCCGAGGATGCAGCAAGTGCCTGGGGCACCACACTCACACATCCACACCCACAGTTACAGGCCACATCACATACACACTTGGCTGCTGTGGGCATCCAGCCAGGCAGGACAATGCCCACTTTCCTACAAACAGAAGAGCCTCCTCCTCCATCTGCTGTCCCCAGGCGTCCCCAGAACCTGGGGTGAATATGAATGATTAAGCGTCACCTCCATGATCGTCCTCTAGTGACTTCAGCTGTTTCTCTTCTTCCTGTAGCCAGGCTAAGAACACAGGGCTGCAACAGGGAGACAAACAGAGGTGCTAAACCTTGAGCCAGGGCCCCTGGGGCCTGTCCCAGACTTGGGACCAGGTTATTGCTCTTCTCTGAGCTTGATTTCCCCATCTACAAAAGGCAAGGGGTGAGTAATCCCAGCCCTGCCTAGAGAGGAGAAAGGTCTAGGAGCAGAGCAAGTGCCCTGGGGACCTACATTTGGCCTTCGCTATGTCTCCTTGAACAAATTCCTTCCCCTCTGAATTTCCACATCTGGACAATAACATAATATTAGAGTGCATCCAGCTGAACTTCTCTGTGAAATGGGTACAGTAACATCAGTCAGTTCCTGTCCCAAGTCATGTAAAAAGTGTCCCCAGGTCTCAAACTGGCTCCAATCCCTCTCCCTAGGAGCTCTGAGCTACAGTGTATGTGTTCTCCATTTGGCAGCCAGAGAAATTGGTTTTGGTTTTGTTTTGTTGTTGAAATGGGGTCCCACTATGTTTGTTGCCTTAGGCTAGTCGAACTCCTAGGCTCAACTGAGCCTCCTGCCTCAGCCTCCCCCAAGCAGCTAGAACCACAGGTGCCACCTGGCCTTTCTTTTTTTTTTTTCTTTTCTTTGTGGTATGGGGTTTGAACTCAGGACCTCACGCTTGCTAGGCAGGTGCTCTATCACTTGAGCCACACCACCAGCCCTTTTTGTAATGGCTTTTTTTTTTTTTTTTTTGAGATAGGGTCTCAGGAACTATTTGCCCAAGGCTGGCTTTGAACCACAATCTTCCTGATTTCTGCCTCCTAAGTAACTAGGATTACAGGCATGAGCCATCACCACCCAGATAAAAGGTCATTTCAAAAACAGAATAGGCTTAAAACCTCCCAGTTTTCCCACCAAACTGGAATAAAATGTAACTCCCTAACTGCCCTCCTCCCACTGTCCCCACTCACCTGCCACCGTCCATTCCTGGAACAGTCAACTTTCCCACCTCAGGGCCTTCCTCTTGCCTGTTCCCTCTGCCTGGAATGCTTGTCCCTCGGCTCCTGGCTTGGATGTTTCCTAACTGTTTGACTCTTAGCTCAAATGTCCTTGGGCCAGAAGCCTGCAGGCAAGGAGCTCCCTTTGCCCTCCAGCCACCACGTGTTACTTTCTCTCCATCCACCATCTCCCTAGGGCTACTCTGCACACCTGCTTGCTGCAACTTCCACCCCAAGAACAGAGCCTTCCATAGCTAGTGATAGTGGGCTGGGATGTTCCAAGAGCAGCGAGGATGAGGAGTGGAGGAGGAGAGGTGGCTAAAGACAGGCCGTGGGGGACAGAACAGAAGGCCTTGCAAGGTGTCAGCAGCCTTTGCTTTTACGAATAACACTGTTATTATTGTCTTCCTCAAACCAGCCTCAAAGTCCACAGGATCAGGGAGACCCCCTTTGTCCTTCAAACCTTCAAGGATAGCCCTGGGCCCAGCACCTTTTCCTTCCCCTTTAACAACCTCTGATTGCATCCTGGGAATTTGGTTCTCCATTGATCTAGCCTGTAAATGTGGTTCTCTCCCTTCCAGTCCCCAGACTGCTCACACCTCGCATGACGGTCTTGTCACCATGAGCAGGCCCTGGGTCATATCAATCCCGGCACAGAACCAGGTACACAGCAAGAGACTGGCAAATGGGCCAGGATCTGAGTGTCCCCTTTTGGTGGGCTGCATACACAAGAGTCCAGGCTTCAAATCTCACTACACAACATGTGCTCACGGTCGCTGGAAGATTTCTAAACCTCTCCATAGCCCTCATCTGAGGGGGCCTAGCACAGCCTCAGCACAAGTGACTGCCATATATATATCCTCAGTTCACTGGCCAACAATGTCTGTTCCTCCACACTCCCCCTGCAGTAGTGCCCAGGACATCTCTGCATAGTAGGACTTTCCTGGAACCTGCTCCATGGGGTGGGAGGGAAGAGAGGCAGGGACCAGGAGGCTATTGTACCGGGGCTTGGAGGGTCTTTGAGTCTACCATACTGTAGATCATGGGGAAACTGAGGGACAGTGGCACACATGAGCACTGGGCTCCGGGAGGCAGAGACAGCAGGGCAGTGAGAAGCATAGGCAGTTATGGCCAACAGAAGCCGTCCTCAAGGGGATTACATCTTTGGAGAGCTGGGGATTCCCACAGGGGACAGAGGGGGACTGGCCCTGTTGCCACCTTCCCTTCACCCCTTGGCCACTCCCAGTAGCCTTGGCAGTAGAGAGTAAGAATGGTACGTCAGTCATACTTAACCTTAATCCAGACCCAGGCCCACCTGGCCTTGGGCAGAACATGGAGCCGGGCAGGGTGGGGGTGGGGAGGATGATTGATAGGAAGCAGGGCTGAGAGGGGCGGGGCTAGTTGAGGGGCAGGGCCAGCTAAGATGTGAGATGGGCTATGGTTGGAAGGAAACTGAGCCTGGGCCTCCCCAGCCCAGCCAACCTTCCCTGAGCCTGTGCCACCCAGCC
This sequence comes from Castor canadensis, assembly GCF_047511655.1. Lineage (NCBI taxonomy): Eukaryota > Metazoa > Chordata > Mammalia > Rodentia > Castoridae > Castor > Castor canadensis. Next base: position 148,165,315 of record NC_133393.1, read on the forward strand.
ACCTTGCCAAGGTGGTTAAGGGGAGATGCTCATCCCAGGAAGCCCCCTCCACCTGAGAGAAGCTCCAGACCCCAAAGGGAGGCCATCACCAACATTCCACAAAGGGTGTGCCCCGCATGTGGAGGAGGTGGCTGCCTCGGGAACGTTGCCTGGGGCACAGAATTCCAGAGAAAGGCTCCGAAAATCATCTGGCTGAGTCAGCGGAAGGCGGGCCAGGGGGACCTGCCAGCTCTGAGTCACAGGGCCCTGCAGGCTAGGGGCCTCTCTCTGCCATCTGCTTGACCACAGGGTCACACAGACCTGGATTCAAACCCCATCCCCAGTTTCTGTGAGGTTGTGACTCTGGACAGGACTGAAGTGGCCAAGTGGAATGGGTGACGACGGAAAATGCCCAGCACAAAGTTGGCTCTGAAGGGCCAGAGCAAACAGCTCTCACCACCATGTACCCAACGTGTCACGCACACGAATTGTTCAGAGTTGTGGCCTAAACTTCTTCACAAGCCCACCGTGCGTCCTCCCCTGTCCCCACTGGTCAGAGGGCCCAACAGGTTTGGGCTCTTGTTGGTGTGTGGCTATGACACACTGCCGTCTACCCGCAAGTTGTCAGCCTGGCAGACCCCCGAGGAACATGCGCTCCTCCACCACTCTGAGTCAAGCGGTGAAGTTACCTGCAGCCGTAGAGGAGGAAACCCTGGGCATCACAAAGTACAGCTGAGGAGCAGGCGAAGAGGGGAGGATGGCTGAGGAGAGGGATCAGCCCGCGCCAGGCCCAAGCCCGGAAGTCACGCTACGCTGCCCCAGGATCGGGCTCCCCACTTGCTTTAACTTGTACCATTCCCACCCATTAGCTGTGCTCACCCTTGTCCTCATGACTCAGACTGCCCCCCAGGAGATGAGGTGAGTGGGCGGTCCCTGCCTGGAACACCCGGTAAATAATCGTCCCACTGGTGGTCACGGAGGCGCTCTCCCTGGGTTAGCGTGACATGAGTTCAGCAGCTGTCCTAGTGCCAGGTCCAGAACTCTTGTCTCACACAATCCCCGGAGCGGAGCCTGGGACTACCCCAGGTAAGGCCAAAGGCAGAGTCACTATCCCTAGCAGGGATCTGCTTTAGTTTCAACACGTTCTTGGCAGAATGAGCGCCCCAGGTGTGGAGAGGAATTCTGGGTTCAAATCCCCACTTGTGTGTTACTGGGCTTTGGGAATTCGATGCCTGGTTTTATGGCCTCATCTTCCCTACCTGGGCACTGGGGAATGCCTGAATGAAATGCACCATGGCACAGCATGGGAACAGCAGCACAAGTTCTGAAGCCAGGCTGCCCACATCCAAACACCACTCTCTGGGCCTCAGTCTCCTCATCTGTGAATGGGGCAGAGGGAGTACCCGCCAAATAGGCTTGTTCTGAGGCCAGAATGAGTCAACATACACAAAGAGCTTAACTCAGAGCCCTGCACGGAGCAGGTGCTCAGTCACCCCACAATATCCACAGGGGATAGGTCACAGGAACCCCCCTCCCATCCCATAATCCTTTAACATTCAAGTGCCCTATATAAAATGGCTTCATCTTTACACATTCTCTCATTTGTAGATTACTTACAATACCTAATGCAATGGAATGTTATATATTACACTGTATTGTTTCTTAATTCGGATTGTTTTTATTGGCCCATTGTTATTTTTATTTGCAGTTTTCCTGCATATTTTCAATAGGCTGAATCATGGATGTGAACCCAGGGATCAGAAGGGATCAGAAGGGCCACTGTACAGTGTGGCTGTTGTACCTCAACTGCTGGAACTATCCAGGAATCTAGCAATGCAGGGGGCAGCAGTCTCTGCCCCACCTCATCCTGGCCTTCGTCCCGTCCATCTAGACCTGCAAAACTTCTGATCAGTCTGCAATGCTCTGCCCCAGCCCTTCTCATCGCTGGCTTCCACATACGGCCTCCAGTTCTCTGCTCATGTGTCCTCTTCTCCCTGGCCACCCAGTGGAAAGAGGACAGCCAGGTATTTCTCTGTCTCCACCCCTACTTTCCCTCTGCTGCTTTCACCAAAATTTGTCAACCCTTTAGTGTATGTGTGCACTTTCACCCCCAGAGTGGAAGCCCCTGAGGGCCAAGATGGCGGCCGCCCATCACTGTGTCCCTACCTCATCGCCGGGCACACACACGGCTGGTCCTCCAGAGGACAGATCAGTGGAAGAATGGATGAGAGTACGCATCAGCTCCTGGCGGCCTCCACACTGAGCTGAGCTCATATTGTGAAATGAGTGAATGATCCTATTAAGTTCCCAGAGGGTGGGATCTCAGAGCTCAGAGAACAGGACCCTAGGCCTGGGCCAATAACAACTGCCAACATTCCAGAGTACTTGTTGTGTGCCAGGGACAGATCTGAGTACTTCCTGTAGCTTGACTCCTTTAATCCTCACAAAACAACTGTACGGTAGCCACTATGACTACCTGGATTGTATAGTTAAGAAAACTGAGACTCAGAGTCAAGTAACTCACCCAAGTCCACCTAGCTAGTAAGTGGGTGGCCTAGAGTTTGAACCTAGGCACAATCTGATCTTAAAGTGGGCTTACTTCCACACTGCAATCTGGAGGGCTTCGTGGGGGTGGTGTGGCATAAGCCAGTCTGGACAAGCAAGCAGATTCCTGCAGCCCAGACAGGGGAGCACATTTCCAAAACAGGGAACTAGGTGCAGCCAGGGTGCGGCTGGCTGGGTGGAGTAGGGAGAACACTGTTGAAGACAATTGCCAGGTGTCCCTGTTGTTTCAATCCACCCTGAAACGTAGTGTAAAGCAACCAAGAGTGTTTATATAGCTCAGGCATCTGCGGCGGAGTGGGAGCCAGCAGGACACTAAGTACGTCATTGCTCTCAGGGCATCAGTCAGGACAGCTGAGGCTCCTCCATCTGTGGTCTCACTCCATGGTCTCTGCAGTGTGGTGGCACCAGGCAGGCAGCTTCCTGCATGGTAGTTTCAAAAACACATGTCGAAGAGAGCCAGAGGAAGCATCACCTTTTCTGATCTGGCCTTGGAAGTCAGCCAGTGTCACTTCTGTTATGTTGGTCAAAACAATCCCAGGCTGCCCAGGCTCAGGGAGGGGAGGACTAGTGTCCCCTGCACCTCTGGATGGAGGAGTGGCAAAGTCCTGAAAGAGCTGTTGCAGACAGTGGTTCTGGAAAATGTGTCCTGTAGCACAGGTGACTGGGGCTGGATCAGAGCTGCCTGTGCAAGGTGGCGTGGTCTCCACAGCCTGGAGGAGGAGGGACTGGCCTTTATTTTTATTATTTCTCTATAAAACACGACCTTACGTGTGTGGCTCAGTGGATTTTTACCTATGTACACAAGTCAGGTCAAGATAGGGATCATTTCTAGCACACTAACAGCTCCTGCCTGGCTCCTCCCAGTCAAGACCTCTGCTAAGGGGCCACTGCTCTCAATCACCAGGGATTCATTTCCCCTAGTTTTGTTCTTCATAAAAATAGAATCGTGTACTGGTTTGTGTCTGGCACCATATCCAGCCAGTGAGATTCTTTCATGCAGGCTGTAGATGGGTAGCTCGTCCATATTTGTTGCTATATAGTAATCCTTTGCGGGGATGTAGCACTGGACGGGCATCTGGGTAGCTCCTGTTTGGGGGCTGTAACAAACAGGGCTTTATCCACAGTCACGTGTATACTTTCTTTGATAAACATGGATCCGCTTGCTGTCTGGCTACAGTGACAAGAGCAGGACACTTAGTTATAGGCAGGCTGACCTTCAGTTTCAGTATCTCTGCGGAACAGTCTTGCCCACACATCCTGGTGCCCTTTCACACTCCTTCCCGAAGTGGGTGAGCTCAGGTTACAGCCCCACCAACACCTGAGCTTGTCAGGATTTTTTTTTTTTTAAACAGTCTCACCATGTAGCCCAGGCTAGCCTTGAACTTGAGCTCTTCCTGCCTTAGACTCCCTTAGACTGAGGTTATCAGTTCTTTAATGTTAGTCAGTCTCCTGGAAGTGCGATCAAGCTGTTTGGTTTGGTTTGGTTTTCTTGGTGGTACTGGGAGTTGAACCCACAGATCTCCACCACTTGAGCCACATCTCCAACCCAAAATCAAGTTTTTGAATGAAACCTCACTGAGAACCACCATTGCTAAGCCAGACAAAAGGACAGATGGAATGAAAAATATTATGTATGATGTGGAGCCAAGACGGACTTCTTGCTAGTGTTTTATTTACTTTGCTCTGTTTTATTATGTCTTTATAGCCCCATTGAGGTGATTTTGTATTATTAAGTTAAAAGTAATTAAAAATATATAAAAACTAGTTAATAGTGAAAACACCCAACGAGACATCTCTCTCTTGCTCTCTCTCACTTGCTCTCTGTCACTCTCCCTCTCGCTCTCACTCTCGCTCTCACTCTCTCTTTATTTTTTGTGGTACTGAGATTTCAACTTAGGGCCTTGCACTTGCCTGGCAGCCACTCTACCACGTGAGCCACTCCTCCAGCCTCCAGCTCAGCTAAGAGACAGCTCTAACTACATGATCTCAGCCAGGCGTGTAGCTATACCTGTAATCCCAGCACTTGGGAGTCTGAGGCAAGAGAATCATTGAGTTCAAGGCCAGCCTGGGCTGCATAGTGAGACCCTGTCCCAGAAGAACAAACAAAAAATTTAATAAGAGGAAGTAAATTAAGTACATGATCTCAGCCAGGTGCCAGTGGCTCATGCCTGTAATCCTAGCTAATTGGGAGGCTAAGATTGAGAGGATCATGGTTCAAGGCCAACCGGGCAAATACTTTGAGAGTCCTCCATCTCCAAAATAATGACAGCAAAATACACTGGAGGCGTGGTTCAAGCAGTACAGTGCCTGCTTTGCAAATATGAAGCCCTGAGTTCAAATCCCAGACCCACAAAAAAAAAAAAACCTAAATAACTGAAGACCTTCTGGCAGGAAACAGAATTTGTTACCATCCCCAGCAAAGCAAAATGATACAGATGAGGGTCACCTATCCCAGATGCTCCAGACCAGAAGTGCTCTGGATTGCAGATGGTTAGGCTGTTTGAATAGGTGCACATACATGATAAGATATCCTGGGAGTGGGGCCCAAGTCTAACCGCAAAATTCCTTCATGGTTTTCCTGTGCACCTTATACAGACAGCCGGAAGGTAAACTTATACAATATTTTCATTACATCTGCGTTTTGACTGTGACCCAGCACATAAAATCACATGTGGAATTTTCCACTTGCATCATGTTTGTTGGCACTCAAGAAGTTTCAGATTTGGGGCTGTGCCCGGTGGCTTGATGCCTGTTGTCTCAGCAACTCCCAGCTGAGGCAGGAGGATTGCCTGAGCCCAGGAGTTCAAGGTCAGCCTGGACAACACAAAGAGACCCTGTCTCAAAGATAGATAGATAGATAGATAGATAGATAGATAGATAGACAGACAGATGTCTCCAACATTTATGGGAAAGCTGCAGACATAGTAGACTCAAACACACCTGCCAATTAATTTATATGAACTTAGCAAAACCACTAATTTTGCTTTTTCTCTTCTCTTTTCTTTCTTTCTTTTTTGAGATGAGGTCTCACTTTGTTGCTCAGACTGGCCTTAAACTCCTGTGCTCAAGCAGTTCTCCCACCTCAGCCTCCCCAGTAGCTAGGACTACAGGTGCCCACCACCACACCCACTCGGATCCGGTTTGAACGTGTCTCCAAAGGTTCATGTGATGGAAGCGTGGTGCCCAGGGTGGCCATGTTGAGAGGCGGTGAAATCTTTTTAAAAGAATTTTTTTTTTTTTTTTGGTGGTCCTGGGCTTTGAATTTGGGGCTTTGCACTTGCAAGGTGGGTGCTTTACCACTTGAGCCACGCCTCCAGCCCTTTTGTTCTGGTTGTTTTACAGAGTCTCGCTTTTCCCAGGCTAGCCTAGACCTTGATTCTCCTACTTTGAGCTTCCCACCATCCTGGGATGACAGGCACATGCCCCCACATGCAGCTTTTTCTACTGAGATGGAGTCTCACATACTTTTTTTTTGCCTGAGCTGGCCTTGAATTTCCATCCTCCCAATCTCAGCCCTCTCTCTGTGTAGCTTGGGATGACAGGCGAGCACCACTGCACTCAGCTACTGATTGAGATGGGGGGGGGGGTCTCAAGAACTTTTTACCCGAGCTGGCTTTGAACCTTGATCCTCCCAATCTCAGCCTCCCAAGTAGCTAGGAGCACCTGGTTGAGAGGTGGTGAGTTCTTAAGAACTTCTGTGTATGCTGGGCACTTTTTTTTTCTTTATAAACACTCAGCTTCAGGTATTTTGTTATAACAACCCAAAACAGACTAATACAGGGGTCAGTGTACAAAATCTACTCTATTTTTGTCTATTAGACACCAATATAAAACATTTTTCAAATGAGCATTAAACAACTAGAAGATGATATAGGGGAAAATCTAGATGACCTTGAGTTTGACAGTGATTTTTTAGATAAAACATCAAAGCCACAATTCACAAAAGAAATAACTGAGAAGTTGGAATTCATTAAAATTGAAAACTTGACTGGAGGCACAGCTCCAGTGGTAGAGTACCTGTTTGGCAAGTGTGAAGCCCTGAGTTCAAACCCCAGTATTGCAAAAAGGAAGAAAGGATAGGAGGGAGGGAAGGAGGGGGGAGGGAGAGAAGGAGGGAGAGAGGGAGGGAAGGAGGGAGAAAGGAAAGAAGGAAGGAAGGAAGGAAGGAAGGAAGGAAGGAAGGAAGAAAGAAAGAAAGACAGTATCACAAGTAAATAAACAACTTTGCATGCACACCTGTACCTCCAACAATACTCAGGAAAAGGAGGCAGGAAAATCTTGAGTTCAAGTCCAGCCTTGGCTACACAGTGAGACTCTGTCTCAAAAGAAAATTTTTTTAAAAAACCAAAAACCTTGTATTCTGAGAAAGACACTGTCAGGAGAATGAGAAGACAAGCCACAGAGTAAGAAAAAATACTTGCAAAACATATATTTGATATGTCTTGTATATTATCAAACACATACAAAATTCTTTAAACTCTATAAGAAAATGGACAGCCAAATTAAAAAAGGGACAAGAGATCAGAACAGACACCTCACCAAAGAAGACAGATAGATAGCGAATGAGCACACGGAAGGGTACTCCACATCATATCTCATCAGGGAAATGCAAATTAAAACAACAATGAAATGTAAGTACACGCCTATTAAAGTGTCCAAATGCCAGCAAAGACACACGCTCCTCGCTGGTGCAACAGGGCACCGCCACTTTGGAAAACAGTTCACCAAGACAGTTTAGTTTCTAATGGAAATACACTGTTTTTACCCAAGCAAGCTGAAAACTGTGTCCACACAAAAATCTGTACATGTATGTTTATTGCAGCTTTTTCATAATTGCCTAAGATATCCTGCAGTTGGTGAGTGAATAAATAAGCTATGTATATCCAGACCACATGGATGTGTGGGATAGTGGAATATTACTCATTGCTAAAAAGAAGTGAGCCATTCATCCACAAAAAGATATGGAGGAGACCAGGTGCTTTGGCTCAAGCCTGTAATCCCAGCTGCTAGGGAAGTAGAGATTGACAGGTTCTTGGTTCAAGGCCTTCCCCTAGCAAAAAGTTCCAAAGACCCTATCTCAACCAAGGCTGCGTGCCCTGGTGCACTTCTGTCATCCCAGCCACTCGGGGAAGCACAAATAGGAGGATCATGGTCCAGGTTGGCCCAAGCACAAAGCAAGACCTCGTCTCAAAAATAACCAACCCAGCCAGGTGTTAGGGGTTCACCCCTATAATCCTAGCTACTTGAGAGACTGAGATGGGGACGATCATGTTTCAAGGCCAGCCTGGACAAGTAGTTTGAGAGACCCCCATCTCCAAAATAACCAGCGCAAAATAGACTGGAGGCATGGCTCCAGTGGTAGGGTTCCTGCTTTGCAAGTGTGAAGCCCTAAGTTCAAATCCCATCCCACAAAAAAGGGGGGACTGGGGACATGGTTCAAGTGGTAAAGTATTTGTGCCTGCCTGCCTAGCAAGCTCAAGTCCCTACATTCAACCCCTAGTACCCCAAAAAAAAAAAAAATGACATACAAGGTATTTTAATGCTTATTGTTGTTATTGTTTGGTTTAGTTTAGTGGGGGGGGGGTTTGGGGGGGGCAGTGCTGGAGGTTGAACTCAGGGTCTTGTGCACGCCAGGCAAACATTCTACCACTGAGCTACACTCCAGCCCTCATGGAGGAAGTTTTAATGCTAAGTGAAACATGCCAGTTCTTCTCCAATGACTGCAAGTTACTAAGTGAGACAGCTACATATGATTCCCACCTCATGGCCTTCTGGAAAAGGCTGAACTGTGGAGAAAGCCAGGGGCTGTAGGGAAGGAGAGAACAGCTGGAGCACCAAGGATTTTTAGAGCAGTGAAACTTCTCTCTATGACACTGCAATGGTAGACAACTGTCATACGTTTGTCAAAACCCATAGAATGCGCTGGACGTGGGCAGCTCATGCCTGTCATCCCAGCCACTCGGGAGGGATCAGGAAGATTGCAGTTCGAAGCCAGCCCTGGACAAATAGTTCATGAGACTCTATCTCAAAGAAACCCATCAGGGTCTGGCGGAGTGGCTCAAGCAGTAGAGCGCCTGCCTAGCAATTGTGAAGCCCTAAGTTCAAACTCCAGTGCTGCCAAAAATTTTTTTTTTTAAATCACAAAAAAGGGCTGGTAGGGTGTCTCAAGTTGTAGGCCCTGAGTTCAAACCCTGGTACTGAAAAGAAGAAAAAAAAAATCTACTAGGAATAAATCAAATAAGAGGTGCAAGACCTCAACATGGAAAACTACAAAACATGATTGTGTATTAGTCATTAAGAAAATGCACATCAAAACCACAAGAGAGCCAGGCGCCGGTTGCTCACGCCTGTCATCCTAGCTACTCAGGAGGCAGAGATCAGGAGGATCACGGTTTGAAGCCAGCCTGGACAAATAGTTCTTGAGACCCTATCTTGAAAAATAACATCACAAAAAAGGGCTGGTGGAGTGGCTCAAGGTGTAGGCCTTGAGTTCAAGCCCCAGTACCGAAAAAAAAAAAACAACATCCTTCACACCCACTAGGATGACTCTAATCAAACAGACAAACAAAACAGACTTTGGCCAGGACATGGAGGAATCAGAATGCTGGCATAACGCAGGTGGCAACGTGAGACGGTGCAGCCAGCAGGGCAGCAGTGCTCCAAAAAGTTAAGAGATACAAAATACCTAAGAGAATTGGGGATAAGGGTTTTTTTTTACCTCCACAAAAACTTACACGCAGTGCTCCCAGCAGCATTATTTATGATGTCCCCAAAATATAAATAACCCAACTAGCCATCAACTAACGAGTACATTTATTATTTAACCATAAAAAGGAATGAAGGCCAGGCATGGTGACACACACCTGTAATACCAGCTACTCAGAAGGAGTAGGTAGGGTTGCCACTAAAGCAAAAAGGGTCAGGAGCGTAACTCAAATGGTATAGAGCTCGCTTAGCAAACATGGAGCCCTGAGTTCAAATCCCAGTACCGGAAGGAAGGGAGGGAGGGAAGGAGGAAAGAAGGGAGGAAGGAAGAAGACCCAGGTGAATTTCATGGTATATGAATTATATCTCAATTTTGTAAATTCTAAAGACAACGTGTGAAATGAAAAGTAATGTCTGATAAATTGATCTCATGTTCACAAATTAGGAGACTCTATGTTATAAACATAAATTCTTTTCAAGGTACAGATTTAATGTAATCCTAATCAAAATTCCGACAGCTTTTCTCCTGTAGTTAATAAGTTGATTCTAAAATTTCTATGGAAATGCAAAAGAAAGGCCATTTATATAAAGTACAAAAAAGCAGGGACCCCTCTGTAGCAGACAGCAAGAATAATACACAGGATAGTCCAGAAACAACCAACCCCCAGGGCCACCTCCCTTCTGACAAAGGTGGCACTACAGTGAGGGTGCCACACAGGGCGGGGCCACTTGCATAGAACACTGGAGGAAAAATGTATCTGATCCCCTGCTTAGCTTCCTGGGACTCATGTAAAAACTCCAGTAATCCCAGCTACTTGGGAGGCAGAGATAAGGACTATTGAGATTGAAGGCCAGCTTGGACCAAAAAAATAAATTAAAAAAAAGTTAGCAAGACCCCATCTCAACAACCAAGTCAGGCCTGGTGATGCATCTGTAGTCCTAACTACCCAGGAGAGATGGAGGAAGATCGAGACCTGAGGCCAGCCCAGACAGAAACTCCAGACCCTGTCTGAAAAATAACTAAAGCAAAAAGAGTTGCGTGCATAGCTCAAGTAGTAGAGCACCTGCTTAGCAAGCTTAAGGTCCTGAGTTCAACCCTCTGTTCCTCCAAATAAAGAAGGAAAGAAAGAAAGAATTCCCACAAATTCACATGAGACTGAGGGAAGACCTGAACAGAGAAAAGTGGACACCCTGGTGGCCAAATGAGCTCATGAAAAGTGCTCACTTTCATTTGTCATAGGGCAATGAGAATTAAGCACAGTGCACTAGCACTGTGGGAATGGCCAAAAAAAAAAAAAAATGCAATTCCTGATATGGAGTGATGGAAAGGGTAGGGATATGAAAGGTTTTGGGAAAACCTTTCAAAGCAGAGCACATGCAAAGCTTGCACCCAGCAAGTCCACTTCTAGGTACACCCCCAACAGATATGCCCCGTGTCCCCAGGAGATACACTGCAGAAGACAATAGGATATTTAAGAAGTGGGTTTTGAGGGTTTGGGGTGTTTTGCAGTGTCAGCATCCCTGCACACTGGACAAGTGCTCCTCCTCGAGCCACACCGCTGGGCCTCTGCACTGGAATGTTCATACTCTCTTAGTAACAAGCAAAGCCTGGAGGCCGCTGATATCCACCAGGGCTAGAGTGGTAAAATAAGATGTGGGTACCGCACAGTTACTCAACTCAGTGACCACCCCACAACCTCAGGCCACACGTGGAGATGCCAGGCATGAGGGTTGACGTGGCTCCATGTACACAGAGAACAAAAGCAGGCTGAGGGCTGAGACCCCCCCCCAGCCCCTACAGTGCTTCTTTTCTTTTGCTTTGTTATTTTGATTTTTAAAATTTGAGACAGTATCTTCCTATGTTGCCCAGGCTGGCCTTGAACTCCTGGGCTCAAGTGAGCCTCCTGCCTCAACCTCCCAAGTAACAGGGGCTACAGATGCACACCACTGTATCAAGTATATAATATTCCAATAAAAATTCTACCCTTATTCCTCTGCTATGGGCTGAATCGTGTTGCCCCAAATTTGCACACTGATGTCCTTAACCCCCAGTACCTCAGAATGTGACCACAGGGTCCCTACAGAGGTGGCTAAGTTACAGTGAGGTCACTGGGGCAGCTCTGAGCCACAGTGACTGGTGTCTTTTAGAAAAAGAAATCAGACTCAGACAAAAGATGGTGGGAAGCAAGGGGGAGGACGCCCACCAGTCACCCCACCTGCCACCCCTGTTCCTTCAGCCCCCAAGCCCTCAAGAGAATGGAGTTTGCTGTTCTGGCCCCAGTCTGTAGCCCTGTGCCCCAGCAGACCGGTACCACCCCAAACTGGGATTATTTCTAATCCTACAGTATACATGCAGAATGTCATTAAGTGACCATTTGCTTTTTAAGAAGAGAGAGTGGGGAACGTGGAGTGTGTACACATGCGTATGCATATATTTATCTGTGAGTGTGCATAGAGTCATACATGCATAGGTCACTCCTGGGACAATATGGAAGACACTGCCATTAGCTGTGCCCTTTCAGGGGAAACTGGGAGGCCCAACCAAACTCTTAACCAGAAGTATATTTTTAAATTATTAAATAGTTCACATGTGACCGAGGACCTCAGTCATGGGCCTCTGGGTTCTCAGGTCTCTCCCAGAGTCAGAGAACCAGACAAAACCACAGGGTGAGGGGAGGGGTGTGTGTTCATCCACAGCCTCCCCCCCCCATACAGATGAGGAAAGAGACCCTGAGGTGTCACCAGGCACACCCAAGTCTGTATACAGGTACACGTGCATCCCTAAGGTGGTGTCTGATTCTTACTTGTGGTTGTTGCTTTGTTTTGTTTTGGTTTGGTTTTGTTTTGTGGTGCTGGGGGGGGGTCAAATACAGTGTGGATTTGGAGTCACATGGCAGCTGCAGGCTGTGTGAGCTTGGCAAGTCACAGCCTCTCTGAACCTCAGTCTCCTGTTTTGAAAATGAGGGCAATAACTTCCTTATACTGCAGCCACAAGCAGGAGAACCCACGTGTGTGGAGTGACTGGTGGACCCCAGGAGCTCTGTGACACGCCATGCCATCCACAGGGCAGGGGCTGGGCCATTGCCTCATTCCACTCTGCTCTGAGACAGACACATGGTGGCGCCATTGGCCCGCAAGTGCAGCGGGCCACCCTCAGAGTGGGTTACAGGAGAGAGGGAAGAAGGGGACAGTTAAACAGCAGGCAAGTGACACAGTTCCCTGCCTTGGAGGTGGAAAAGTGTCTGAGGGCCCAGCTCGGGCTCTGGGAAACTGACTGGAAGGCTGGGAGCCCCAGGGAGAAGAAGGGCATGGAGTGCTATCCATATGGGAGAGTTGGCCTGGGATTTTCAGTAAGTTGTATGACTCCCTCTCTCCCCATATAAAAAAGATCTACCAGGAACCTGTGAATGTGACCTTATTTGGAAAAAAAGGTCTTTGCGGATGTAATTAAAATAAGAATCCCAAGATGAGACCATCCTGGATTATTCAAGGAGGCCCTATATCCTATGACAAGGCTCCTTATACACAAGCTGGCATGATTCGGCCACAAGCCAAGGTCCTCTGGAGCCACCAGAAGTTGAAGGAAGCAGGACTTGGGGACTCCAGAAGAGGAAGAAAATGCATTTCTATGCTTTCAGTCACCAAGTCAGTGGCCATTTATTAGAGCAGCCACCAGAAAGTCTTACAGATGTTAACTCCTTCCCCCAACCACCTAAGGGATAGCGCCCAAGGCCTCAACACTTAGCCCCACAATTTCCCGCCTGTCGCCAACCTCCACCACGGCCACTGTCCCCCAAAACACAGAGGCTTTTTCTGTCCTCTACGCTTTTGTTATTAATGGTCTCTGTCTGGCTGTCCTTCTTTCATCGGCTCTCTGCACACCTTCTATGTATCTTCAGGGCCCTCCTCAAACATCCTCTCCTAAGTGCATTGGTACATCTGAGTCAATGGGTCCCTGTACAGCTGCACTCCTCCACCTCCTCAGCCCCACTCCACCGTGTTGGCTCACTCTATATGTCCCTGTTAGTTTGGCCATGTATCCTCCCCACTGGTCCTTCTCTCCTGGCCTCTCCATCCCCAGAGCAACTCTCCTAGCTCAGGTCTCCTCATATGTTCTCCAGGACCCTGTTCCACCTCCTCACTAGTCTCTCTGCCCCTGTTTGGCCCCTCAAGCCATCACCACTCCATAGCCATCCATGGCACTCAACAGCCTTTCATGGCTCCCTGCTTCCCAAAGGGAACAATAGTACCTTCAAATGTCCCTTCCTACCTGCCACCCCCTCCACACACTTCTGGACCTTTGCACAGGTGGTACCCTTCATCAGTCATGTCCTGCTGCCCAGCATCTCAGATGTCCTGGCATGTCCCTGACAACCTCACAAGGATAGCCACCCCCAAAGCGCTGCTCCAAGTGCTATAGCCCTGTAATGCTTTGAATTCTCGTAATGGTCCCAGGAAAAAGGCACCAAACTGTGTCCAGCTCACAGATGAGAAAAATCAAGGCCCCAGGGGAGAAGAACTGAAGGAGCTGGACCCAGCAGCCATGTCTCTCCAGGTAGGGGCCTCAGCACTGTTGCATGGGACCAATGAACTTCCCAAATGAATCTTCTCCCTGGGGATTTCTGACTTGTATGGCCCGCCCCTCACTGTACTCCCTCTGCAGGAATTACCCGGATTACACAACCGGCTCCCTACCAGGAAGCTGCTGGACCATTATGGCTCTTCTCGGTGCCTTGTCTAGGGCCCTGGTAACAGGCCCAGAGTGGGGTGGAATGAATAAGCCAGGGAGCAATGGTTTCCAGGGAAATCGGGTCCTGGGGCTTTCTCACCCTCCTCAAAGAAAAGAACAAATTATGCAAATTTTCTGAGGCCAGGCCCTTGGCTCCCCCACACACCCCTCTCGTTTCTGGGAGGTGCTGGGCTCACCAGAAAGCGCCCAGGGCACTCTCGAGCTGTTTCCTGATTACAGATGAAACTGGGCTCAGAGCTGATGAATCAGGGCAGTCAGCCTGGGCTGCTGGGGGAAGGGCAGGCTGCCTGTCTTCCTCCCCTACTTCTGTCACCTCTAACTCCACACTGCCACCCCACTGCTGTGCTGTGCGCTGTGCATTTGGGAAAACTATCCAGGAAAGGGCCTAGCCCTGGGGACAAAGGAGTTTGAGCAATTCCTGACTTCTCCAAGCCTAACCCAGAGCCCCTAGGGCACCCACAGCTCGAACGGTTCACAAATCCTCTGCCCATGCCTGTTCTCAGGTGACACAGGGAGGACACCAGGGAGGTGTCCACTCTCTAGAGATTGAGAAACAAGCTCAGGATAGGGGCTCTTCAGACCACCCCAAGAGAAGTAGGCAGAAATGTCAAGTTTGATCCCCACCTCCTGCTCCCCCAACACACACACACCAGTGGATGTGAAGTCAAACCAACCATTTCTTGGTTCAAAAGTCATAGTTTTAGTTGGCACAGGAGATAAAAATAAGAATCCCCAGCTCCTAGTCCCATACTCCTGGAGGAATTTATGAGGGGATCCCCCTAAGGCAGGCGGGGAAAGGAAAACCGGAAGCCCAAAAGTCCAGGTTCAAATCTCAAATCCGTGTCTCACAGCCCACAGTGGTTTATATAGCTTTGGACAAGTTTCTTAGCTTCTGCAAGCCTCAGTTTTCCCTTCAGTAAAAATGGGAGCGCCTGTGAGCACCTGCTGGAGCCTGGGACTGTTGGGAGGGTGCTGGGGTTAAGGTGGCCAGGCTCAGAGCACATGAATGAAGAAGAACTGCTTTTGAAAACGGGGGTATTTTAAGGAATGACTTCCAAGGAGGCAGTGTTTGGAGTGGATCCTAGCTGTCATCAGAGAAGAATGCGCACCACACCTGCCTGGTAGCTCAGGCCTCAGAATAAATCCCAGCGTCCCACTCCAGGCCTGGTGAGGGAAGTTGACTGTTTCAGTAGTGCCCCGGGGTTCCTGGATAGGCAAGTCTGGGAATCCCTGCGCTGAGTATCAGGTCTTTGTGTGCGGAGTCCTCTAGTTAAATACCTTCCACTCACCTGTCAACACGTCCTTGGACCAAAACCAAATTTCTCTTTTCCTTAATAACACTTGCAAACGGGAACCCAGCTTGCCAGGTGCTAAATTCTCAGTTAATTAATCCCATCCACCACCTCCCTTCAGCTCCACCTTACAGAGGGAAAAACTGAAACCACCAAGATTAATGACTCATGCAAAGTCACACGGCTGGATGGCTGGGCGGCTGGACGGCAGAGCTAGAAATCTCTACAGCACCACAACGTGGTCTTCACAGGCAGCCCCAGCCCCTGGGCCCAGCAGGTCTGTTGGAGCTGGAAAGCCTGGGGCTTTTCTGGACTGAAATAGATCAAAGACCTTCCCCTGGCCCTAGCTACAGGACATCACAGACCGGTCCCTTATCGGGCTCCCCACTGCATCATTGCAGGGCACAGGACAAAAGGGGGCGCTCCAAAGTCATGGAAAGTACAGCCTAGACAAAGGCCCCCATGTCCCACCCCGGCCCTCCACACAAACGTCTCCTTTTCCCTCTGCTGTGCCATTCTCCAACCCCACCATGTCACCAGCATTTCTCTGGAAATGCCATACCTTTGGCTAGACTGTTTCCTGGGTCAAGTATACCCTTTTTCAATTCCAGGATTCCAGGAAGCTCTCCATGATTGCCTCCTCTGAGCTAACGGGCCCTAATGTGCCCCACAGCCCTCTGGAGCATGAGTGACTCAGATACTCTGAGCTGGGGTGGCTGTGGGAGGAGGGGAGACAACACAGGAGTCCCCTACTTCTTTCTGATCATGTGAGGAATGGGGACAGGGCAAGTCTCCCTCTGCCAGTCCAGGTCAGCATGTAGGTCATGACCCTTAGGTTCTCAGGTCCTCGGTCAATACCTGTTGGGCAACCACAGGGCAGATTGGCTGGGACTGCCTGAAGGGGGAAGGGGACAGGGTTGTTTACTTCCCCAGGGACACCTTTGGCCAACCCTTCCCTTGGTCTGTCACCTGGATTGATTCTTTCAGGTGTGAAGCACGTCATGGCCCGAGGCCTTCTTCAGGTCCCAGACCTCCAGGGTCTGGAAGTTTTAAAGGGAAAGAGGAGGCCTAGCTAGCCCTGGAGACCTGGCGGGTAGGAATCAGCCTCTTTCCTGGCTCCCTCAGCCCCTCCCCACCCAAGCAGAGGGAAGAGAGCTGTGGGGCGGAGCCCAGGCTGGGGGGCCTGGAGCTGGGGAGGCTTCCTGCAGACATCCAGGCTCTGACTCCCTAAGCCAGGGACATTCCCAAGGCTTCCCTCCCCCAACCTCCATGTAGGGAGGGGCGTGGCCTGAGGTCTGTGGGGCACGGAGGGGCTGTCCCCAGCCCTGTGCAGGCACCGCCCCTGGGGGTCCTTGTGATTCTCATAAACAGGAAGCCCCCCCCACTCCCTGCAGACAGCCCCTGAGTTGTGGAGACTGGGCTCTGGAGGACCAGGACTCTTGACCTCTCCGGCTGTGTTTCCTGTTAGATGGGCCAGAGGAGAGAGGGAGACTGAAGTGGCAGGGGGGAGGGGCAGCGCGGCTGGGGGAGGGCAAAAGAACTCACCCTGAGAGGTAGGAGGCCAGAGCAGCGCTGCACGCAGTAGGTGCTCAGTAAAGGTTTGCAGCCTGAGACTGGGTGGGGAACAGAGGTGTGCCCTCTGGAGAGAGCAGCCCTACTGGGGAGGGGAGACTGGGCCACCCTGGCCAGGCAGCCCTGGTGGCCTGGCAGCCCCCAGGGCCCAGCATCCCCCCATTGTCCCTGTCTGGCCCTGCCCCGCCCCTGGCTGCCTGGGCCAGGCCACTGTCTCAAGGCCCTTTATTTTTAAAATCCCTGTGGTGTTCCTGCCCCAAGCCGGAGGAGCAGTGCCAGCCACAGGGAGCCTGTGGCCTGGGCTTGGGGCCCAGAGGCGCTGGGGGTGGTGCATCCAGCCACCCCACAGCTGCTGGTGTGATTCTGCGAGGGCTGCTAGGCCAGCTGGCCTGCCACAGGCCAAGAGCCTGGAATGCCCCCACCCACTCAGGCCCTGAGGCCTTAGCCCTTGCCCTTGGTGGAGGGGCAGGGGCCCACTAGGGTAGCAGCTGGGCCCATGTGGAATCCAATGACATCCAACCCAAACTTCAGCACCTACTGTAGAAAGGAAGGGGGCACATGCCCTAGGGAGGACTTACGAGGGTGACAAAGAGGAGTAAGACATGCTCTCTCTTTTCTAGGAAGATGGGGCCTGCAGTTATGGGGTGGTTCTGGAAAGAGGTCCAGACTGCAATCCAAGAGGCCAGGGCCAGTCCTGACTCTATCCCTCCCTAGCTGTGTGACCTTAGGCAAGCATTCAACCTCTCTGAGCTTTAGGCGGCTCCCCATTACAGAAGACAACAGTCACCATGGAAGGCTCACAGCAGTGGACAAAGCAGTCACAGCCCCTGCCCTCCTGGAGCTAGGGGAATCAGGAGCTAGGTAAGAACCAGATCACAAAAGACAGCAGGAATATAAAAGGGAGGGTGCTGGTGGGGCCATGGAGGAGGGTGGAGAGAATTTCATTGAGATCTGTGATTCTGAGGGCCTCTGGGCAAGTGACAAGAGCAGAGAGGAGACAGGCCGAAAACAGTACAAAGGTTCTGAGGCCAGAGGGGGTGAGCTGATAGAGCTGCACCCCTGGAAGCAGGCATTGTTATTATTGTCACTGTGTGAAGTTGCAGGAGGAAGGGATGTCAGGTACATTCATGCCATAGCTGAGGGTTGCCACTCATCCCTTCCCCCTCAACTTACTGCACTGAGAACACCAGCTGGCCAGCCAGCCCACATGTGCAAGCCCTTAATTTACAAAGAGCACTCACTCTGGCCCAATTTGTTCTTGCCTTTGATCCTCCCAGAAGGTAGACAGGAATTACCACCATACACCCATTTGATAGATGTAGAAACTGAGGCAGGAGGACCGGGACAACGATGGCAGCTTTTTAAGATCACCGAGCTCAATCATGTCAGAACTGAGCCATACGACAGGGAGCTCAGTTTCCTGGAAAATCCATTCACCCCCATGGCAGCACCTTGGATATCCAGCCTTGACCCCCCAAAACATATCCTGCCTCACTCCAGCCTCTTTCCCAGTGCCCACAAACCCTATGAGCTCCTCTGTAGCACACAGGCTCCACCAGGAGGTGCCAGCCACCCCCACCCCCCAGGCTCCCGCTGGAGAAGAATTGTGGCCAGAGCCTCCCGTGGGAGCTCTGGCCAGTAGGCCTTGGCAGGATACAGGCAGCTGAGTCAACACGCGCGGCTGGCAGGGGCTCAAGCTGCCCACCGAGGCAGGCGGAGTCAGAGACACAGAAGGACTGCCCACTCCTCTACCCTCACTCCCCAGGAGATTCATCCTCCCATTGCCTAAGTACCAGCCAGATCGGTTAACCCCTGCGGGTCCAACCAGGATGGCCTCCTGAATATTCTTTGGTCCATGCCTTGCAGAAAGGCCTTGTGGGCCCTTTGGGAGGTGACTTCCTTCTTTGGGCCACTTTCTTTGCCTCCTCTTATCATGAGGCTGTTGTCAGTGTCTCTGAGTTAATAGAGGCTACTCTGCACATAAACTGTGTGAGCCATTGTGTCCTCTCTCTGCAAGCTCGGGGTGCAGATTCCTGACTTCAAAGGCGAGGGCTGTGCTCTGTTGCCTGGTGCTGACCTGAGTGTTTACTGTGATGTCACAGTTAAGTCCATGAACAACTGAGCAAGTTCAAGGAGCCTGAGTATCTGCAGTAATTATGACGCACAGCTCCAGCCTGCGTTTGTAAAGCAACTTTCCCAGGCGCCTTCTTTGATCAAAGGCGTTATTCTGCCTGTTTTACAGATGAACAAACTGAGGCAAAGGAGGGTAAAGAGCTTGCCCAAGAGCTTCAGCTGGGACTTGCTGGAGCCAGGTCTTCTGACACTTCTCTATGCCCCAAGAGGTAGAAGGAGGGGCGGTGAGCAGAGGGTATGGGGAGCTGATCGCTGCTCCATTTCCGGAGGTAAGGAGTGGGAATTCTAGGCTGGCACAGATGCTTTTTTGGAGAAGTGGTAAGCTGCCAGTCATCTAAAAGATGTCAGCAGAAGTGACAGTCACAGGTCAGGGATGCTTAATTTTTGCCCTGAGTGGATTGGGTAAGCGTGGGATGCTCTGCCCCACGCCTGGAGACCAGCAGAGCCCCGGATTCCTCTGTGTGCAGTCTCAGAGCTTTGCCCTTCGACAGTGAGCACCATGGGAGCCACAGACCCGGACCCCCCCTGTGCAGTGTGCCCACCACTAATCATGAGAGGACGAGGAAGTCTGTGCCCTCTCAACTCTGGTGTCCTTACTGGGCAATAGGCTGCCAGGATGAGAAAGAACTAACACAAAACACTGAGCTGGTTGTGGTGTCCGGCTCTCAGAAGGGACCAAGTTAGTGTTCTCCCCTTCTGACCATTTTCCTCTCACCATTGGCCCAGGAAGCGAGCAGGAAGCCAGGAGCTATCAAGTCAGGCCAGGAGGGGGACAACAGTGCCACTGGCTGAACCCAGAGGCTGGGCCATGAGTACCACAGGGTTCCATTCCCAAGCTTTGGTGAGTAGGTGGCCAATGTGACCACACATTTCCTCTCTGCCACTTCTTTCTTCATCACACAGAGGACTGTAAAGGGCGTGTGAGCCCTTCCCCAACCGAAGTGGGCAAGCCATTGTTAGAAGACAACAGACCATGCATTCAGGATGAGCCCATAGTGTGTGTGGGGCGGGGAGGAACCCCACCCAAGCAGGTCTCTTGAAGGTCCCAGGCTGGGCAAGGCTGGAGGAGACCATGATGGAGATAGTCAAGGCTCAGCAGGGCTGGCCCACAGCCTACCGGCCTATCTCTCAGTCCAGGCTGGACCACAGAGAATAGACCATTGTTTGCGCTCCTCCAAAGCATTTCCTGTCCCCAGCCCCTCCCTCCACCCACCCCCTCAGTTGAGAACAAAGGTCTCCTGGAGGAGGACCCCTTCCCACCCCTCTATCCAAGCCCAGAGCAGAACAGCCTGGCCAGTTCTGAACAGCCCAATCCCATCACCCATGTCCATCACCCAGGGGACAAGAGGGCCATGTGGCCCTTACCCCTGCTGCTGCCCCTCCCCCACAACTGTGGGCACCTCAGACCCTGCTTCCCCTCCATTCATCCATCTGTCTGTCCTCAGGGTGGGGCAGGAGGAACCAGCCCGACATCCTTCCTCAGTCCCCCCCTCTTCCCACCAATGTCTTGTTCTCCAGGAGAAAGCGAGCCGATGTAGGGGGAGGGGGTCCTTCCCCACCTCCATTTCCCTGTGGACCAGTGAGCTAGGAACCAGAGCCGAGGGGACTTGGAAGGCTTACCCTAGAAAAGTCTTCCACATGGGCCTTTTTCCCAGAGCCTGGAATTCCAGAGGCGTTTCCGGTCCTGACAGCTGTCTCCAGGAGACATCTCTCTCTGTCTGTGGGCCTCTCCGCCATGGCTTCATAGTACTCAGAAGATTAACTCTCATCCTGACCAACTGCTCCTAAGAACCCTTTCACACCCAGACTTTGAGAAACAGCTGGATAAGATACACAGACACTCATCTGCTGTCACTGGTTCCCCAGGCCAGGCCCTGACTCCAAGGTCTGTCATCGTCCACTGACACCCTACGTCCACACACACACACACACACACATGTGGCTACACAGACACACACGTGGCTAACACACACACGTGGACACATGCACACACATGTGGACACGTGGACACATGCACACACGTGGACACGTGTGGACATGCATGTGGATACACGCATGTGGACACATACACACATGTGGACACGCACACACACACCTGGACTGGCCACAGGTCTTCTGCTTTGCATGGCCTCATGCATCTGTATAGAGCCTCACCCTCCCTCCTCCAGGCAGCCATCCTGGAAGTCCAGCCATGTAGCTTCACCCCTCAAGGTCCAAGTCTGTCCCATTGGGCTGGGAGTTGACACCCAGTAGGTACTCAGATGCTTACACATGCATTGAAAGCAGCCCAGGAATCCACTGGACTTGCTGTGCAACTCTGGCAAGTCCTGCCCTTTCTGACCCTCAGTGTCCCTGGGAGCCTGCCAGGACTCCCCACCAAGTTGATTTTTGGGGCTTTAGGGTGGGAGGAAGGAACTAGGCTGAAACTTTTGTCTAAGGGGGTCTCCATCTGCTGCCTCCAAGGTCAGCAAGGGGATTTTTAAAAAAAACCTCTGGGTACCAGTGACTCACACCTGTAATTCTAGCTACTAAGGAGGCAGAGATCAGGAGGATCTCAGTTTGAAGCCAGCCAGGGAAAATAGTTTGACAGACCCTATCTCGAAAATACCCATCACAAGAAAGGGCTAGTGGAGTGGCTCAAGGTGAAGGCCCTGAGTTCAAACCTCAGTACCACAAAAAAAAAAAAACCATCATCAGCAAATGAAGAAACCCCATCCCAGATCCTGCCCTGACCCAGGGGCTGTCCCTGAGTATAGTGGCCCAGCCACCCAAGGTCTCCCACATCCCTCCCTCCCTCCCTCCCTCCCTCAGCTCAGCATTCAAGGACTGTTGCCCACCCTCCCTCCACAGCAGGCCATCCCAGCTCATCTTCCACCTTGCAGGATTTTGGAGCACCCTCAGGTGTGCCCATTCCCACCCTGCCTCCCTATGAGGCTGCTCTCTCCCCAGCTTCCTCTCTGACCACTCTTACTCCAAGACACAAGGCCTAACTCAAATGCCACCTTCTCCAGGAAGCCTCCCAGACCCTTCCCTACCCATGCTCTGCCTCCTGGGCCCCTTCATTCCACCAATACCCTGGTCTCTGTCTTAAGAGACTACAGACTCCAAGCCTGTGGAGAGCAGGGACTGCCTCCTGTACTCACCACTGCCCCTCACGAGGTACCCAGTGCAGGGCTGCCCACAGCAGCTCCTCCCTCAACGTGTACTAGGCTTTTCCAGTACCTGGAAAAAAGAAAGTGCCAGTGGTAACAATAATAGCTGCCCTTTCTTGATGATTGACTACAGAACAGCAGTGAATTTTATGGGTCATCACAGGCTATCCAACTGAGGCCAAGGCCAGGGGGCCATATGCCCAAGGTTACTCTGCCAGTTAGAGGCAAAGCTAGGATTTGAACCTGGGTTTGTCTGACTTAGAAATGCATCCTGGGTCATAAAAGGGAGGGCCTAGGGTGCAGCCACCCTCTTGGCCCTAATGTCAACCTCCCCTAGGTATGAGGGTCTACAGCAGGAATCTCTTGGGGAGCCCACCACATCCCCACCTTTGGTGCCCAGGGGTGTCTGAGTCCTTATAGGAGTCTAGCCAGTGAATGCCCCTGGAGGGGACCCAGGAGGATACCTGCCATGGTGAGACTCCAGGTGGAGGGACAAGGGCCCCTTTCCTAGAATGGCCTTGACAAATGTGCCTGGAGCACAGAGCAAGCAACTTGTTGGAAATCTCATTGGGCAAGGATGCCCAGATGGACCAGACTCAGGTGGAGGGCACTGGCTTTGAAGGAGGGCATCTAAGAGGCCTAAGGGTAGCCCATCCATGAGGTGAGCAAGGTGTGTGCATAGGAGAAAGATGAGGACACGCTAGAGAGGTGGTCAGCAGAAGTCAGGTGTGAGTCAGCATAAGGTGTCCCAGATGGAAAGGGAAATGAGTGGGTGAATGCATGGATGGACAGGTAGATGGACATCGAGGAGGAGTAAGCAGATGGGTACAGGTGTGGACGATGATCGAGGGCTGCTGGGTGGCTGCAGCAGGTAGGTGGATGTGGAGGTGGGAAGATGGATGGAGAAATGGACGAGGTGTGGCTATGGAGGTAAAGACGTTAGGGACTGATGGAGATGGGCAGTAGATTCACAGATGGGAAGTAGGTGGGCAAATGGATGTGAGAGAGGGGTGCGTAGGTGGGTGAACCGGGAAGTGCCAATGGAGGAATTGGCAATTGGATCTGTGGGTGGATCAGTCACTGGACACTCCAGAGACGCAGGGCTGGGAGGACTGATCAGTGGGTCAACGAGCCAATGCATACACTGACCAAAAGCCCAGCCAGACTTTGGGGTGCAAAGGAAGCATGCCCCCAGGGAGGTGCTAAGGTAGGGGCTCACAGATGTGGCCAAGCCAACTTGCTCAGCCCCAGGGTCCAAGCCTCACCAGATTCTAGTAGGCAGCACCTGGCACTGCTGAGTCATCAAATGGGAAGTACCCCTCTCAGGCTGTGCCCTGGCTCTTCCTCCCCAGATCTGTCTAGAACTCCCTGCCTCCTCCCTGGTAGCCCCCACCTCAGCACATGCAGTCTGCCAGGGGAAGAAGGCAGGAGGCAGCCGAGCCCCGTGAGTGCAGTGCAGCCCAAGGGGCCTGGCCCCTTCCAGATAGGAAAGCACAGGAAGCCACCAGCAGTTCCCACTCCCAGCTGGGGCACATTTGTCCTTCTTCTTACAGGGGCATTAGGCAGTACCTTACACTCTGCCAGGGCTAACCCCTGAATGTACAGCACAGTCTCTTGAGGTGAAGCAAGGGGGACTGCAGGAAATGGATGAGAAGAAAAGAATGAAGAAGGGGCACTGTCCACCCCTGTGTCCTTCTCATGGATAGAGACCCCCTCCCTTTCTCCCATTCCCCAGAAGGACAAATTGGGCAGAGTTCTTCAATCTAGAGTGAGCCAGGAACAGGGATGCAGCCTACATGAGATGGACTTCTATCTGGAGAGCAGCTACAAGGAGAAAGAGGGCTCCTCTCACCCTCAGTTTACCCATCTGCAAAATGGGGCAAGAATTCCTGACTTGAAGATTGCCATACAGTGAGCCAGGAGGAGGCAAGTACCCAGAAGGGAGTTGGGAGGCTCTTGATCACTGGTACGGAGGTAAAGAGGATGGACCAAGAGCAGAGCAGGTTATGACCATTTCCTGAGAAAGGATGGCTTTCTCAGCCGTCTCTTTGGAGCTTGTGAAACTCCTGCAAGTAGTAAAAACCTGCATGGGCATGGGTGGCATACCCATTTTATGGACAAGAAGCCTAGGCTAAGAGAGGCCAGGTGCTTTGTTCATGGTCAGTCCGTGGGTCAGCATTTGAACTCAAACCTTTGACAATGCACCAAACTGCTTCCTTCGCCAGCTGCTCCAGGAACCCTCTGACGAGTGATGTGTCACTCACTGTCTAACCAGATCACCCGTGAGAGTGAAAGCAAGTGCTATTAATAATTGTGCTGGGACAGTAGATGTCCTTCACAAATGGGAAGTATGGCCATCCTACCAAAGTAGAGGACTTTGGACAAGTCACTTCACATCGCTGCAAAATTGACATGAGGACAGTATTGTCCCTGTGGGACTGTCATGCAGCGTAAATGCAATAATGCACGAAAGGGGCTATAGGCCTGATGTGCATTTAAAAGCTGGGAGCTTTTGTTTTAGTTATTTAATTTTTCTTGTGGTACTGGGGGTTGAACTCAGGGCCTCCCACTTGCTAGGTAGGCGCTATACCACTTTAACCACCCTGCAGTCCTTTTAGTGCTGGTAATTTTATTTATTTATTTTGCAATATTGGGGCTTGAACTCAGGGCCTTCACCTTGAGCCACTCTGCCAGCTCTTTTAGTGATGGATATTTTCGAGATAGGGTCTCTTAAATTATTTGTCTGGGCTGGCTTGGAACCTGAATCCTCCTGATCTCTGCTTCCTGAGTAGCTAGGATTACAGGTGTGAACCACCAGCACCCGGTTTGTGCTGGTAATTTTTGAGACAGGGTTTTACTTTACCAGACCAGCCTGGACAATGATCTCCTCCAAATAGAATAGTTGGGATGACAGGTGACAGTTACCATGCTCAGATGGGATCACGTGAACTTTTTGCTGGGGCTGGCCTCTAATAAAGATCCTCCTGATCTCCACTTCACAAGTAGCTGGGATTACAGCTTGAATCACCACGCCCACCTGGCTAAAAGCTGGGAGCTTATAAAAGGAAGCTTTTAAATGCACCTGCCTGACCAGCCTGCTGGCTCCCCAGCCCTACCACAGTAGGGGCCCTGGCCCTTGAGAGTGCCTCCCACTTCCTGGTCCCTGTTCTTAAGGGCAGCCGCCTTCCTCCTCACTCATGCTCTTCAGTACCTCTGAGACCTGGTGACACTGTTCCCAATTCCTCTCGGGGCCTGCCCCCAGGGAACGGTCTCTAACCCACCGGTTCTCAATTCTACCTCGGGACCACTGGAGCCAGTGCTGCAAAGCTCTGTGCCTGTTTCTTTGTCTCCAGCTGGGGAATAACCAACTCCGTTGGTGGCCGGCATTCAGAGAGCCAGGGGAGGAGGCAAAGCCCCTCACTTCCGTGGGCAGCATAGACCTGTCTTCCCCACCCATGTGTACACTACCTACTGCTCCTCTTCCCCAGCCACCCATGCGTCCTCCTCCCGCCTAGCTGCAAGCCCTGGCCCAGGCTGCCCACGCTGTACTATGTGCACTTGCACTTCGCTCTGGTCCTCTTAAGACTTAACTCGGGACCTTCTTCCCTAGGAACACTTGCTGAGTCTGCAGCCTCTCTGAGCCACACAACAGCGAAGGACTGCCTACTTGTCCTCAGGAAGCTCACAGTTCAAGGACAGCATGAAGCAGGGGTCCCGGGTCTTTCTTCCCACCTGGAGGATGGCACAAGGTCCTGGCAATGGCTGAGCCCTGATTCCCTTCTCTCCATGAGGGGGACTCATTAAAGTTTCCTAAGGTGTGACCTTGTTTATCTGACCAGAAAAGCTGCTGACAGAGTGGGGAACACTTAATGACATAATGCCTGGTCTACTTTGATTATCCTACTTTACAGATTGGGAAAATGGAGGCACAAAAAAGATAGTAGTGGCCAAGGAGGGAAACTCAGGCTGTCCCAGCTACAAGTCCACGACCTTGACCACTCCACCACTCTACAAGTGGCCTGCTGTGGCCTGTGGCTCAATGTGGCGAAGTCTGTCTTGCTGGCCCCCAGACAGGGCCTGTATTTAGTGAACAGGAATGGGGGTGGGAGCCAGGGAGTGGGCATTCCACACTTGTAGAATTCAAACTCTCTGTGGCATTCAAGGCTCTGAACCGGGCTTCCCAGCCCAGGAGCCAGAGTTAGCAATCCTGGGCGCCCAGAGGCCATCCAGGGAGTCCCCGTGGCGGGCGGGGGGCAGTGGGCAGCAGAAAGCCGACCACCAACCCGGGGCAGCCCCCCTGCAGGCAACCGCACATTCCCGGGCTCGCCCTGGCCCGGGTCAGCGGCCAGGGGCCTGGCCTGGCACCCCCGCCGCGCCCCTCCAGCCCTGGCTGCCGCCGGCGCGGCGTGGACACAGCCCGGGAGGGGGCGCGGCCCTGCGGGCAGGCGGGCGGGCGCAGGGGCGGGAGGAGGGAGCGCCCACACCCCGCCTCTGCCCCCGGATCCAGCCGCCGAGCCCGCGGCCAGGGCGGCGCAGACCGGCCCAGCGACTCTTGAGCTGCGCGCCGGGACGCGCCACCACCACCACCGCCGCCGCCGCCGCCGCCGCGCCCGCCCTGGACCTCCGGCTCCGGGGGTCGCCGAGAGGAGGTAACCGCGGCGGGCGGGCGGGGCCTCGCCGGGGGACGCGGTGCGGGAGGACCCCGCACTTCCTAGGCGCTCGGGGTCGGGCGGGCGCGAGCCTGGCTGCGCGGGACACCCGGTGCCAACGCGGAGGCCGGAGCGCGGCGGGAGCGGCGGGGGCACGCCGAGCTTTCGGGGTGTTTGATCGCGTTCCTGGCGCGCTGGGGGAGCGGAAAATTGAGGGGTGAGCGGTAAACCCGGTTGCGGGAAGAGGCGCAAGCCGGGGGTCGTCTGCGCGCCTTCAAGCTGCGCCCGAGGGGACGGGAAGGAACCGGGAGGGGGCGAGGTATCGGAATGCGGGCCCCTCGGCCAGGCCGACGCCGAGAGCGGGAAGTTGGCGGAGGGGACATGACTGCGGAGATGGACAGGCACCCTGCCCCCTCCCCAGCCGCCGCATTCCAGGCTGGAGCTGCGGATGAGATCATCCCGTCCGGTTCCCCTCCGGCCGTCCCGCGCGGGGCGACCCTCTCCAGCCCCCAGGGAGAAGGTTTTTCTGGTTGATGTTCTGCCCGGACCTCCCATCCCGGCCGTGCTCCAGATTGTTCGGTCCTTGCCCCAGTCATGCAAGACCCGTGAAATTTAAAACCCATTTTCTTGACTGGGAAACTGAGGCGCGGAGATTATCTGGGAGACCACGGCTGCACAAAACGTGTCGCGGGGACCAGACACCCTTCCCGCAGTGGGAGGGCTGATAGGCACTAACTTGGAGCGAATGGGGCAAGAAGCCACTCTTAGCTGGGCTTGGTGGCTGATGGTGTAATCCCAGCACTGGGGAGGCGAGACTGGAGGGTCGCAAATTGGAGGCCAGTGAGACCTTGTGTCAAAACCAAATACCAGAAAAAGTAGAGCTCTCTCTTTCCCCTTGCCCCGTCGCTCCCTAATGGCCCAAAATGCTCCCTCCTCCTACCCGCCTAGGCCTCCTCTGAGTTGTGAAAATCAATCGTGTCGGGGGGAGTGACTTCCGGCAATTCACTAACCCTTTCCTGACCTCAGTTTCCCTGTCTTCTACCTTGATGTGACTGGAATTTGAGGAACTGCCCTGAGGAGGTAACCCCTAATCCCAGGCAAAGAGCAGGGGGATCCCCCTAGCCAAGACTGGCACCCATAGTCCTGCCTGTTTTATTGACAGTATTTCCCAGCAGGATGCCCTTGAGGAGGGGGCTCTGTGCCCTGGGCGGTGGCCTCCAGAATGAAACTGTAACACTGCCTTGAAAGGGGTGTGGCCTGCAGGTGACACCCCCACTCGCCCCCCACCTGGCCCTCTACTGTGGGAGCAGCTGGTAATCTTCTCCCAACCTCACGTGCTTCCACAGCGTCCCTGGTGGCCTCTCTTTAGTGCGTGATCATCCCTGTCCCCAGTCCCAAACTTGCTCTTGAGGTCATCACTGCCATTAAGAGAGCTCTGCCCATGTGCCCAGGCCCTGACTGTCCTCTACAGGGTAAATATAAGGCCTCTGGGGGACACTTGAGACTGCATGGTGACAGCTTGTGTCCAGGTCACAGGCACTGTATCTGTAGAACTGCAGCTCCTGTGCCCAGGC
Organism: Castor canadensis; assembly: GCF_047511655.1. Taxonomy (NCBI): domain Eukaryota; kingdom Metazoa; phylum Chordata; class Mammalia; order Rodentia; family Castoridae; genus Castor; species Castor canadensis. The sequence goes on from NC_133393.1 coordinate 148,193,686, forward strand.
CTGCCTGCCCCATGCTGGACAGCCAGGGGTTCTTCCTCATCCCCAGCCATCTTCACCCCAACCCCAGAGCACTTCCTACTGGTGTTGGCACACCAATTTTCTCTGCAATCTGGGGCACATCGGTCTCTCCTTTGTGAACTTCAGTTTTCTCATCTGTGAAATGGGAGCTGTGAGTATTACCAGGTGAACCTCTGTGCAGGTGGGGCACCCCTAAGGGTCCCAGTACCTGTGGTCAGCACTAAGTGGCAAGTCATGGCCACCAGAGGTCCCCAGAATGGAAGATGTTACTATAAGGTGTTGGATTTGAACCCAGGGCCACCCGGATCCAGGATAGGAGAGCTGTTTCCATACCCGTCACACTTGCACCCTCCCATGGCAGGAACCTGCCTGGGATGCTCTGCCCATTTTCCACATGGGAAGACAGGGTTGCTGGGATCCTAGCCCCTTTCTGGGGTGGGGGGAGTCTGTCCACTACAGTTGGCAGATGGAGGTAGGGGTGCTATCAGGAGGTGCCTGAGGCTTGTGGGAGGTGGGATCATCCAGGATTGGGGAGGAAGCTGGTCTCCCTAGTTAACGCGGTCATGGGAGTCCCTTTGCTAGGGGTAGGGACTGCTGCAGCAATCGGGGACTTGGAGTGGAGGAGAGGTGGGTGTGACTGCATGCTGCATGGTAGACACAGTTGACCCATATCTACTGTGACATTTTGCAGAGTGACACCTGCCCCACCCCCGTTACTACCCCAGACATTTATCCTTTTTTTTTTCCAGTCAGTACTGGGGCGGGGGGGGGGGGACGACGTGGGGGCCGGGGGAGGAAATGAACCCAGGACCTTGCTCTACCACTTGAGCCAGTCCTTTTGTTTTTATGTTTTTGAAAAATGGCCTTGCTAACTTTGCTGGCTGGCCTCGACACTCCATTCTCTTACCTGCACATCCCAAGTAGCTGGGATTATAGGTATGAGCCTCCATGCCTGGCTGAGAGATTCATCTTTAATCTCTATAGAGCAGGGAAACCTAACCCCTACCATGCAGCTGCCCCATGACCTTGGACAAGTCTCTTCCCTCCGAACCTGAGCCGAGGGGTTGTTGGAGAATCAGATGACGTCATGTCATGACAGTGGTCATGGCTGGCCAACTGCAGAGCTTCCTAACTTCAACAAACATTCCCAGTGCCTGGGGTGCCAGGCCAAAGGATGATTCAGAAGTCCCCCCCAGGGGGAGGGGCTAGGGTTGGGGGAGGGTCAGATGGTGGGACGCAGAGAATGCAGTCACAAAACAAAGCAGGCTTTGTCTTTCTGCCTTCTTTGTTTTTATCTTGTTATTTCACCTATTTTAAATTTCAAATAATATGAGAAGGGCAAGATTGAAGATTTTTGTGCTCGGAGGTGGCCCACAGTAGCTTAGGAAAAGGAAAAAAAATGTTGGGATTCAAATCTAAAGATCTTATCAGCCTTTATCAGCTGAGGTCCCAGGTCTGTGGAGGTAAGTGACTTGCCCAAGGTCACACTGTGAGGACACCTCACCCCTCAGAAGGTGGCAGGGGTGGTCCTTGGGCGTGAAGGTTATTACAGAGATTAAGCCAGCCTTGGTTTGGCCCTGGCGGTGTGCAGAACTCAGGCTGGGGGCTGGGAGGGAAGAAGGGCTGGAAGATCCAGGTGCTGCCTCTCCCTTAAAGTGTGCTGCCTAGCTGAGGAGACAAGACTGGGCGCCACAAGCCTGTCAAGGGCTTATGTAAGTCAGAGGCCTTGAGTTCAAGTCTTGACTAGCTCTCCATGTGACCTTGAGTAAGCTTGGCCCTCTAAAGGCTATAGGAAAACCAGACTGGAAGATCCTAGGTGCCTTCCAGCCCGTGGGGGAAGTTGTCACACATGGAGGGATGCTTAGAGAAAGGTGGGGCCAGGAAGGGGGTGGGGGGTCAGGAAGGAAGAGAGTGCACAAGGAATAGCTTTTGGCACCGGCAGAGATTTTTCTAAAACTCATTCTCCAACAACAAAGAGCCTATATCAACTTGACAGACTGATGAAGCCCTTTCCTGCAGACCTTCTCAGAGCCTTGAGTCTGCCCAGGCATGCAAGAAACAGCTGGGAAAAGCCATTTTGACCACAAGATCCTTTTTCCAGGGAGCACTTTGACGGTGCCTAGTTCTGAGGAGCCGCTGCGCTGGCTGTGTAACTGGCTGTGTGCACAGCAGGTTTGGCCAGTGTCTCCTCCCTCCTAGTTTGTCCAGGGGAAGGGATTTTAACCCACAGAGGAGGTGCCTTATTCCACATGCCAGCAGGAGGCAGTGTCACCTGGCGCTCAAGAGCTCTGGGATAGGGACCCTGCTTCCCTATTTCCTGCTGAGTAACCTCAGGCTGTACTTCTCGTGCCTCAATTTCTCCTTTCCACTATAGAGGCGTGTGCAGTGACATCGTTACACAGAGTAGGATGGATTTTTTGTGACCTGCTCAGTCGATACTGGCTTCAAAGCAACTGGGATTCTGATTTTTATTTCCATTCTCTCCTGCCTGTTCTTGATTTTTTTTTTTTTTCAGTACTGGGGTTTGAACTCAGGGCCTACACCTTGAGCCACTCCACCAGCCCTTTTTTGTGATGTTTTTTTCAAGATAGGGTCTCATGAACTATTTGCCCAGGCTGGCTTCAAACCCCAATCTCCTGATCTCTGCCTCCCCAGTAGCTAGGATTACAGGCATGAGCCACCGGTGCCTGGCTGTTCTTGAACTTTTAAGCGGGGACTTCCAGGGCAGGTTCTCCTTTGTGCTGGTGTCCGGTTGTATCTCCATCCATGTTGGTGGGAGTCCTTATTTGCTTTCTTGAGCTGTTATTGATTGGTGCCAGGGCTTCCTCCTTCTCACCAGGCCTGTACCACATTGAATTGCTGTCTCTCCTTCTTCCAGGTCTCTACCCTTGGACAGGACAGAGGCCACCGCCCGTGAGGCCCATCTCGTGCAGGACATCGGCCTTGCCAGAGCCTGGTGGAAAGACGAGCTGTGGTCCCCAGCATTGGGGACAGAGCCTTGGGAGAGCCAAGGAGTGACCTCTGCCCACCTTCCATTGAGAGGAAGCAGCTGAGAAGGGGGTCCTGAGCTCAGCCCGCCTCCCTCTCCAGCCCCAGGTGGGCATGAACCAGTGATCCTGAGCAGTCAGAGCTGATGCCTGGCCCCCAGGGGGGCACAGGAGCCCCCACCATGAGCCTGGGCAAGCTCTCACCTGTGGGCTGGGTGTCCAGCTCTCAGGGAAAGAGGCGGCTGACTGCAGACATGATCAGCCCCCCACTGGGGGACTTCCGTCACACCATGCACGTGGGCCGTGGTGGGGATGTCTTCGGCGACACCTCCTTCCTCAGCAACCATGGTGGCAGCTCTGGGAGTACCCACCGTTCTCCCCGCAGCTTCCTGGCCAGGAAGCTCCAGCAGGTGCGGAGGGCAGGGGTGCCAGCCAGGAGGATGGCTTCACCTCCAGCACCCTCACCAGCTCCACCTGCCATCTCCCCCATCATCAAGAACGCCATCTCTCTGCCCCAGCTCAACCAGGCGGCCTATGACAGCTTGGTGGTGGGCAAACTCAGCTTCGACGGCAGCCCTGTCAGCTCCACAGACGGCCACTCTGGTTATGGTAAGGACCTGGGTTAGGTGCCCATTTTCAGAACTGAGACCCCAGGGGATCTGTGGCTCTGCTAAGCCTCCCCCCACTGTTGTTTGGTCTCCCATGGAGGTCAGGCCCAAACCCCAGGCCACGGATGGATGGGGAACGGGGAAGAAGTGGGAGCCACTTATACCCAAAACACCAAGGTTGAGGTGGAGCCTGAGTTCCAGCTGCCTGTCTGTCCCTGGACCCTGGCCTGGCTACCCTTCTGCCCTCCCCCCACCTCCCATTCCCTTCAGCCCTCCAGTGTCAGAATGATGTCAAGGAGCTATTCAGAACATGGGCTCTGGATTCCAATTCTGGTTCTGCCTGAATCTCAGCGTGCCTGCTGACCTCTGAGTTCAAGTGCGCTCATCTGTAAGGAGTCACTTAGCATTCTTGCTAAGATTCAGTGAGGTCATCCGTGTACCAGGCTAGGCCAAGTCACATAGGCGCTCAGGACCTTTGATTTGTTGTTATTTGAACAAATGCTCCTATAACTTGACAAATTTGGAAAACCACTCATGCTGTGCCACCTTGACTATGCCAGGAGTGCTCGCCTGGGAACCGAGGGCTCCTGCTGCCACCTGGTGACAGTGTGCCACCTTGCACCTTGCCCTGCCACTGCTCCTGCTCCAGGGGGCTACCCAGAGCCTCAGATAGGATGCTCTACACTAACCCCAGTGGTCTTAGGCTGGGGCAGGAGCTGGGCCAGATGACCATGGCCACTGTGCCTGTCCTGAGTCTGTGATTTCTCTGCAGCCAGATCCCAGCTGCTGCTTCTATCCTGTGACCACAAACCAGTCAACATGCCATGGATTCACTGAGGCCACAGCCAGTGTCAGGAAGCCAGGCACTATGGCCAGGTTCACAGTGGGGACTGAGAGAAGATTTGAGCTCCAGGCATGGCTCTGCTGTTATCAGACTGGCCTTGGGAAAGCCTCACTTTCCTCATCTGCAAAGTGGGAAGGAAAATTATGACAACCTTCAGTTTCAGGAGTCACACAAGATACCATAGGGTTCCCTATATTGGAAAAATGGGAGAAACAGGCTGGAGAGAGGAGTAACATATTGGAGGCTGCCCAGCAAGTCAGGGTTGGTGTTCCCAAAAGTTCTACTTAGAGACCCCAGCTCTGACCTCTTCCGCATTTTTCTTCTAGGTCTGGACTCTGGGTTCTGCACAATTTCCCGCCTGCCCCGTTTGGAAAAGTCTAGTGACCGTGACTGTGACCGAGACAGAGACAGCTCCTTCCCTTCTGAGCCCGAGCTTCGCCGCTCTGACTCTCTCTTGTCCTTTCGCCTTGACCTTGACCTTGGGCCCTCACTTCTCAGTGAGCTGCTAGGAGTCATGAGCCTTTCAGAAGCCCCTGCAGCTGAGACCCCAACCCCTGCTATAAGCCCCCCAGCTTCAGCTGTAAACCTCCCAGCCCCTGCCACAAACTTCCCAGCCCCGGCTGCAAACTCCCCAATCCCAGCTGCAAACTCCCCAACCCCAGCTGCAAACCCCTCAATCCCAGCTGCAAACTCCCCAACCCCAGCTGCAAACCCCCCAGTCCCAGCTGCAAACCCCCCAACCCCAGCTACAAATTCCCCAGCCCATGGACATTTCCCCAATGGGGTGACTGCTGGGTTAGGCCCAGTGGCCGAGGGGAGGGCTAGCCTGGCAGGAGCAGGACCCCGAGTGACCCCTGACATGACCTTCAGCAGGCACTGGGGAGCCAACTGGGGGGGCAGCAGAGGCAGCCGCCACTACACTGAGGTGGATGCTCGGCGGGAGCTAGCGGGGGTGCTGCCCCAGGTTCGGGGCTCCTGGGAGAGTCTGGATGAGGAGTGGAGGGCACCCCAGGCAGGCAGCAGGACCCCTGTGCCCCATACAGTGCAGGCCAACGCCTTTGAGTTTGCTGATGCTGAGGAGGACGAGGTCAAGGTGTGAGGGTCTAGGGTGTGGGCTTAGGACCCTGCCAGCCTCGGGACCTGACGAGCCCACCTAAAAGCTGTGTCCTGCCAGACGAGGTAGGAGAACCTAAGTAGCCCAAAATGCTCCATGTCTCTAGAGGCCAGTGTGGAAGGGAGGACCGAGGAAACCAGGCTTGTTCTGGGACCCAGGTTCCCAGTGGTCCTGTGAGCTGACCCATCTCCCTCCGCTGACACCCTGGGTCTAGTAGCTCTTCCTTAAGCGCCACCCCCCACTGGCTGGAGGGCCTAACCTCACAGTGTGGCCTTTGTGCCCCAGGATGCTGTCCTGTGGGGTGAGGGTAGGGCACGCACCACACAAGGCCATTGTTTCCTTTCCCAGTGGGACTGCTCCCCCTAGAGGGTCACCTTTGCATCCCCAAGAGCCCTATCCCAGGCTATGTCCCAATACCCTCAACTGTCCCAAAATCTCAGAAAGGTCAGATATGACCCCATCCTCCCACCATACTCTCTACCCCAGACCTGTCTCTGGGGCCTGATTTTTTCAAAAAGGTTTTTTTGATAAAAGGTGCCAGGCAAGAATCTTGGGGACCTGGGAGACCAGGCTCAGTCCCCTCTTCCTCTCCTGGGAGTTTGAACTGCCAAGGACCACCCCGCCCCCCCTGCCCCCCCCAGGCCTGGGCGGGGGCGGGGGGGAGACTAGGTAATGAGTAACCAGGCTGGAATGCCCTGTGATAAGAAGCCCAGGTGGGAGCCCTTATCTGCAGTTCCTGGAACAGCCCCCATCCCAGGTGCCTGGATCGGGTGTCTCCCCACAGTCCCACAGGCAGCTTGGCAGGTGCTCAGGTGATAATGGGGAGGGAGGCAGGATCTGAGCTTTGGGCTGCTTGGGAGCATGACTCCACTGGGCAGTGCTATGTCCTGTGCCTCAGTTTCCTCCCCTTTGTCATGAAGGTGCCAGGAGCATTAAAATGCAGGCAAAGTGCTAACTACAGTTGCTGCCACAGAAAGACTTGGCAAAAGTGGATTCTTTTATTTGCTCTTGACCTTGGGGGAGGAAATCCGGGGCCAGAGGAGCAGGAACTGCATATGGAAGGTGTGAGGAGGGTGTGTGTGGGAGGGAACAGACCAAGTACGCAAGGTCTGCTTGCTGGGAATTTGCAGAAGGGCTTAAGTTGAGGGTCCAGGAGAGAGGGCTTTTGTTCCGAGCAGCTGCTGCCCTCTCAGTCAGCTTGAAGGAGGAGATAAGAATCCTGTTCACACCCAGGTAGTTCAGGTGGCTGTGGCCCAGACTGTTGGGAAAGGTTATATGGTACCCATCTGTCAGCGTCACCTTGAACAGAACTCATCTTTCTGGAAGGTCACAGTGATCTGCGGTGGGAGGGAGGATGTCAGGAAGAGCCTAGTGGCTTAACAGCAGTGGCACACATGTCCAGGCAGGGGGTCTTACCGTCTGTGTCCTCCCTTTATATCTTTCCCCTTTGACCTCTGACCCTAGGCTAAAGCACATGTGACCTTTCCTTTGCTCTTGTCCCCATTTGCTGTCATCTTGTGAGTTGCAGAAGATGGCATCTCATGAGTTACAGACAATGGCAGATTCTTTGAAGCATGGGTTAAAATGCAAGGTTCAACATATCTGTCCCTGGCTCAGGTTGACCACGAAGCTGTGGGGGGTCACGGAGAGGTTTTGGGGCTGGCCCTGGGGAAAAACAGCCTGGGTTACAGGGTTGATCACAAGTTGGAAGAAGCACCAGAGAAATGCTTTTATTGAGATTTGTTCCTTGTAACAAGGCAGGTGATAACCAGACAGGCTTGACACTAGTGGTACCTTCCACTTGGAGCAGGAACCAAGGATGTTGACAGAAGAGTGACTGATGGTGGCAGTTTCAGAAAGTAAAGGTGTCTCTCTCGGGACAGAATGCTAGACTTAGTTAGGAGACGGAATGCTAGACTTAGGAGCTGGTAGGCGCCATGTCACTGAAGGTTTGCCACCAGAGTTGCTGTGGCTTCACAGGATCACTGCAAGAGCCTGTGTTAGGCCATGGGAGTCCCTGAGAATGGGACCTTCTAGATTGTGGGGTTCTGTCACTGCAAGGCTCTCGGGGGTGTCCCCACATTTGTAAACTTGAGGAACACAGGTAGGAGAAAGAAGGTGTTTTTCTCTTGGCTTCCACTCCATGCATCTGCCTGCCCCCTTCCCAGCCCAGGGCACCTATAGATCATTTCCCAGAGACGGGGAGATTGCCCCTCACACTGAGAGCCTGCTGCTAGGCTTTCATCTGCCTCTAGGAACGGCTGTAACTGAGGCAGCTCGTGCCCCCTGGTGGCTGCCTCTGGTGGCGCTCAGGAAAGGCCACTCAGCTGGGTTGAGAGGATGGTGTCCCTCTTGGGGTTCCAGCTTTCATTGGAGGCCACCCGACCTGCAGGGAACCAGACAGAGCTCCAGGGCTTCTCTGCCTGCCCTTTGAGTGACTGTTGGGGCAAGGAACAGAGCGCATGGATCACCCCTGAGTTTCTGGAGGTCCCCAAATCCAGCTTCAGATGCTAAGGCAGGTTCTAACAAGGGAGCCAACAGTAGTGTGGGAGGGAGGAAGGAAGTAAAAAAGACCATTTGATGTGAAGTCACAGTGGGGTTAGACTGTTTCACAGCACTGCCCTGCCTGTCCCCCACCTTCCCTGTGGTTACCATCCTCCCCCTCCCCACTTTGTTCACCCCTCAGCGTCCTCTGCAATCTTGCCTTTGAGCTTCAGACTTGTGCCCAGCTCATGTCCAGGTTAGTGATCTCGAATTTCCCCTGAGCCAACAAAGAAACACTCTACTGGAGAACCCACTGAAAACGTGCCCAACACCTTTCTGTAGGTGAAACTTGTCCGTGAGCTTTGTCCCATCTCATCTGATCCCCTGTCCCTGTCCACAGGAGGGCACAGGGCTGGGCTGCAAGGGGACAGCCAGAGTGCTCTGATGCAGGCTTCCCACAGCCCTTCTAAGAGAACAGCTGGACCTGGAGGCCCAGGGCCCAGCATGTGCCTCCATTTGTCCCATCTGCGGGGTGGGTAAAGTGATCCCTGCCAACCTTACAGTCCCCCAGAGTATTAAGGTTCCCTGCCTTCTGTAGAAACACAGAGACACAGATGTGATACAGAAAGCCAATATCAGAGGCAAACAGGTCTCAGCCCATCCACCATTAACAATCTACAAAAATTTCTAAGTCCCATGTGTGAATGGATCCATCGAAGTCTCTTCAAACCTCTCTCTCCTCATCTATAAAGTGCACTGATTTGATTTATTCACTAAATCAAATAAATAAAACAGTTGCTGGGCTGGGTGTATGGCTCAGTGGTAGAGTACCTGCCTGGTATGCACAAGGCACTGGCTTCCATCCCCAGCACTGTGCAAAAAACAGTTGCTGTATGACAGCAGTGGCCACCTTCACGATGGTTGGAAGAGGTTTGAGATCCTGTTTGTAAGGTCCCAAACACAGGACCTGACTCCAGTAAAGGCAAGTTGAAGGGCGACCATCACTTAACGCTGTTATCATCTGCTCCCTGATTCGCCAAACCGAGGCAGCACCTGGATTTCTAGGCCTCAGATGCTTCCTCTGTGTCATGGTTAAAAGGGAGCATCTCAGGACATGACAGGCACCAAAGATCTAGAATATCTGGGAGGGGAGAACCCTTGTGCACGGTGAGATTTCTACTTAACATGATTTTGTTTTTGTTTGGTTTGGTTTTGGAGAGGGAATCATCAGAGAAGCCCTGAACCAACTCACAAGGGCAATTTGCACAGCCGTGGAGGGTAGTCGTCCTCTCGTACTGCCAAGGACAGCAGTTCACGTGCTGGTTCGTGTGCCAGGGAGGCTGGATCCCCTGCCCAACCTTCAGAGGCAGGCCTGACAGGGAGTACTCAGCCCAGTAGTAGCATGGATCTAAACCAGTACCACTTAGGCTGCTGTGATGCCTCAGAGCTGGGTCCTGGGCCTGGTGCTGCTGCCATTTGGGCTGGGTAATTCTCTGTTGTGGGGATGTCCTGAGCACAGTGGGGTGGCAATCAGCTTCCTTGGTCTCTACTCACTGTATGCTAGGAGCATCCTTACCCTAGCAGTGACAACCAAAAATGTCCCCAGATGTGGCTTAATGTCCCCTGGATACACTTCCCGGCTTTGGGGACCGAGGGATCTGGAGGCTGAGCCCCTCAGGTCTGTGCTTCATGTAGCAGCTGCTCCAGGTTGTCAGCCAGACAGCTGGATTGACCTTCTCACTCTGGCTGTCACTGACACAGGTGCCCCTGGGAGGTGAAGCTGTCCCATGAGGTCACCCACACTTCCTCCTAAATGAGACAGAACACAGCAGTACTTAAGCATGAGCCATGAACACACAAGCATCTAACATGAGCCCTGGTGAGAAGGTGCCATCTGCTCTGGGGAGTCACCCTCTTCCCTGGACAGTGGGGGATTCTGGGGTGGGGGTGGAGAGAAGCAGCCCCTCTCCACTCGCACCTCCTGGGAGCTGCCCCTGGAACAGAAGAACCTGAGTCCCTGAGGGTGGGGTAGGCTGCTGCAGGGCAGGCGCGTGGGTTAGGCCAGGGTCCCATCCATTTGGACAAATAGGGTACTAGGAGCAGGAGGCAGGACCTGTCCCCACTCAACAAAGTCTAAGACTAGAGAGACATGGAAACAGCCAGGTGAAGGAATTGGGCAGTGCATAGACTGTGGGTAGGCTGGGAGTTAGGGGGACCCAGGCTAAATCCTGGTCTGCCCCAGCTGGCCAAGTCACCTAAGGCCAGCCTCACTCCTTCTTGGCATGGGTCCCCCATCTGTGACTCAAGGGGTTGGATTAGGTGGCCTCTGGAGGAGAAGCACAGGAAAACTAGGAGAGGTGGGGTGACCAGAGGAGAGGGAAAATCAGGGGATCCTGAGAGACAAGGAGCACTGGACCTTCCACCAGGGACCCTTTGTGCCACCAGCACCAGGCTCAGATAGTGCCCCCCCACAGGTATCCACCTGGAACCTGAGGGTGTGGCCAGTTTGGCAACAGGGTCTGGCAAATGTCATCAAGTTAAGAGGAGGTCACTGACCTCATCCAGTATGACTGATGGATGTTCTTATAAGAGAAGGGACACTTGGACATAAAGGTACAGACACACAGGGAAAGCCATGTGCAGAGTGGGCAGAGCCTGGCGTGACATGGCTGCACACCGAGGGACATCAGGGATCACCAGCAACCACCAGAATCTGGGCGAGACAAGAAGGCTCCTCCCCTAGAGCCTAAAGAGAGCACAGCCTGCCACACTCAACTGCAGACTTTTCCAGAAAGGTGAGAGAATGCACGTCTGATGTTTTAAGCCCCACTTTGTAGAACTTTACCCCAGCTGCCCTGGGAGATGAATATACACCAAATCCCCAGAGGACGCCAAGCAATCCACCGATCAGGGGAGGCCGAGGCTCAGAGAAGGGCAACAACTTGTCCAAAGCCATACAGCAAGCCATGGCAGGGCCAGGTGTGGGATCAAAGAATCAGAGACACCTCTCTCGTGTGCTGAGCACATGCGGCTCCAGCCCTGGACCTCAGTGTCTTCATCTTTATAAAAATCAATAATTACTGTTGTTATTACTGAGGAGGACACTGACGCTAAGAGGGGAGAGACAGACTCAAGCTCGGAAGCAGGTGGTGGCAGAAGAAGCAGAACCTCGATGCCAAAGGACTGTGAAGATCACCTGTTCAACCTCCTTGCCACACAGATGGGGAAACAAAGCAGAAAGGGGCAGTGACACTGTACCCCAAAGCGCCCCACTCCATCCCCTCCCCACAAAGGGGAACATCCTTACCACATGGCAGCAGCTCCCAGCAGCTCTTGAAGACCTGTGCTCAGGGTCTCACCTCATGGTCAAGTTTATGCACCAGAATATTACACATTAACTCCCCCAAGCCATAAATGAGGACTTTATCCCTTTACATCCCAGTGTCTTTCAGCCTGCATCTCCAGGTACCCAGAGCAAACAGATAGTCAGCTCAGCCCACAGCATCTTCTGGCCTCTCTCCAGCCCGGCCTCCCTCCTCAGTGCTCTCCAGGGCCCAGGGGAGACGGCCCAGCGCCACCCTCACACAAACTGCAAACACAGGGAACTTGGCAGGCCACCCAACCTCCCTGACTGAGCCCAGCTCCCACGACCACAAAAAAATATAAAACACACTCAAGCTTCCAATTTTTTTTTCCTATTTTTTTGGCGGTACTAGGGTTTGAATTCAAGAACTCGTGCTTGCTAGGAAGGCACTCTACCACTTGAGCCGTGCCTCCAACCCACCAAGTTTTTTTTTTAATTGGTATATATTAAATTGTACACAGTAAGAGGTTTCATCATAGCACTTCCATACATAAATAGACAAATGTTCCTTTTGTTAGGTGACAGTAGTGCTGAATGCCTTGGGGTGCATCTGAGCAAGGACTTGATAGACAAGGTCCTGCAGGTTTCAGAATCCTGGAACCCTTAGTTCCCCTTCCTGACAATGGAATGAGAATAAAGACCATCTTGAGAGTTTGTTGTGAGTTTATTACAACGAAGGCTGGAGAAGGTGTTTTGAAAAGTGAAAACAGCTTTCAGCAGGTAACAGGACAAGGTTGTAAGTGATCAGGGATTTCGATGGGTTTTCTTTCATAGATTTTGTTTAAAAAAATACCTTTCATTTGCCAGGCACAGTGGCTCATGCCTGTAATCCTAGCTACTTGAGAGACTGAGATTGGGAGGATCATAGTTTGAGGATCATGGTTCGAGGCCAGTCCAGGTAAGTAGCTCTTGAGACCCCATCTCCAAAATAACCAGAGCAAAATGGACCGGAGGCGTGACTCAAGATGTAGAGTACTACTTTGCAAGTGTGAAGCCCTGAGTTCAAACCCCAGTCCCACCAAAAAAAAAAAAAAAAAAACAAACAAACTTTCATTTATATAACATATACACATAGAAGAGTCATAAGTATGGTCATTCTTTTTTTTTCTGTACTGGGGTTTGAACTCGGGGCCTTAAGCCACACACCAGCCCCAAACATTCTTTTCAAACAAGTGATATTTGCATTCTTTTTCCTTTGTGGACTATCCAAAATGCATAGTGAACTAATATTACTTTTACAATCAGAATACTGCGTTTTCAGGTGCCCGTCCTGAGGCTTAGGTTCAGGTTGTGGAAGCAATTTCAAGCCCCTTATCTTCTCTGGGCTTTGCCTTAGCCCTGGGAGAAAGGCTCAGAAGGGATTCATTTTCTTGTGGGTAAATAAGGAAATAAGTCACACCCCTCTCTGTGCTGCCAGGGGACTACAGGTGGCATCTCACATGAGCACAGGGCAGTGGGCCATCTGCCAGTTCCCGACACCCCAAGTATCTCAGCAGGACTTGACCTCCCAGTGGCCGGCCCAGTGCAGTCACCACCAACTCTGATGAAGAAACTACTCCGGTTCACAAAATCCAGAGCAGGAGGAAAGTTCTCCTGGAAATGTGTCCTGTAGAGGTTTTCAGAGTCCAGCCAAACTTTCTGTGCAAACAGATTTAACACAGTATTTTTAATAATGAAAATTGAGAATTCAGGAAAGTGTTCAGCAGGAGGAAATCGGTTCAATAAATGTAGCCATTGAAAGGCAGACAATTTCACAGTCATTGAAATATTGTTCTGAAATACAGATTTGTGGCTTTAAATGTTTCCCAATTGAAGCAGGTTAAACAGCTGCACAGGCAGAGGGATGTGTATAATATAAATCCAGAGAAGACACCAGGAAGGAACTGTGACAAGGGAGTGAGCAGCTTCCCTCTTGGGAGTGGGAGCACAGGGAACGCCCTCCTTCTTGTTTAATATTTCTAATGTCTGGAGCCAGCATGTCAATTATATAAGTAACAGACATAAAGATTAAAGCCATGAAATTCCCACTCTCCCAGCCCTCCTGCTCCTTTCTGCACTCTTTTTCTTTTTTGTTTTGGAAACAATAATTCATTGCTTTTCTTTCCAAAGCTTTATGAACTTATAAAAAAGTGGATCAAGGTTTACAGACTGCTTAGTTCACATCAAGAATTGAAGAGGGAGGCCCTGCCTGCCTTGCCACTGGCAGTGGCTGTGTGCTGACGTTTAGTACCAGTTCCCCCAGATTTGGCATTACTGCCTTCAGAGGACTGTGTTCCAGACACACCAACATGACATGCTTAGGGCGTTAGTCAAGTCACTGGAATGGAACAGAGGTTTTTTTGGTTTGTGGAGGACTTTTTTTGCCTTCCTGCTATAAAAATGAAATTTTCAGTTCACTTCTGAAAAATACACTGGTCAATAAATTCATTTTGTTCTGTTTCTGCTTTACACATTCAACCCAATACTTTCTAGCTGCATTTTCTTTTCTGCTATTAGTGCTTGAAGTTGCTGTTGTTGGATTCCAAACACCAATGACTCTCTTCTCATTCACTGCTTCTTTTGCAAGATGGTCCACAAGCTCAATTAGACTACCAGCTATTTTCTGAAATGGCCAATTTTGTGCACAAAGTCCTTGCAGTCTTCACTGAGCTCTGTGGTCTGCTGGGTAAACCAACACCCACAACTTGTTCAGCTCATTGAAGTACAGCCCCCCTTCTCCCCAGGATGTCCTTGGCCATAGCTGCGACCCCCTAATGGTGGTGCATCCAGGCTGCTGTAGGTAGACAGCTTCTCGCTCAAGTTAACTGCAGCAGGCGCGTGTCCCACCAGCTCCAGCCACTGCCATGGATACACAACCTGCTTACCTCATGACCCTTTCTGCACTCTTGACAGTTGATTGAAGATACTTCTAGATGCTTCCTTTAAATCTACCATGCATTGCTTTTAAAACTTACATGTCCAATCAGAAAAATAATGGGTGAGGGAAGGAAAAAAACTAGTCAAATGAATCATGACATCATAGAAAATTAGAAGCTTGCTGCAGATGTAGCTCAAGTGGTAGAGCCCCTGACAACCAAGATCGAGGCTCTGAGTTCAAATCCCAGTACCACAAAAAAAGCTTGGCAAGAAGAAAATAAGACATGTGGACTCCAGGAGTATGGCCTTGAACCCTTTGTGTGATGGCTACCTCTGAGGTGGTCCCCAGAGGTATTCACACCTTTGTGTGACCAACTCCCCTCAAGTGTGGCAGGACCTTGTGACTTGAGTCTAACTCACAGAATACTAGACTAGGCAAAAGTGACAGAATATCACTTCCGAGGTCAGTGCTGTGGCTGGAATATTCCCTCCAGATGGGACCGCCACTGAGGAGTGTGAAGAGGTGTGACCTTGAGGAGATGACTGACCATCTAATCACCTGATGGGCAAATGCAGCTATTGCAGGCACGGGGTCCTGATTAAAGAAACTAGAGCCCAGTCTCCTCTCTGCTCTGCTGTGTCATCACGCAGCACAAAGTCCTGCAACAGATGAAGGCCTGAACTGTGAGTCAAATAAACTATTCTTTGTAATTTTACCAGTCTGTGGCATTCTGTTATAGCAACAGAAAATGGACTAAGGCAGGTATATCACAAAAAAAGATTAGTCTCTCTCTCTTTCTTTCTCTTTCTCTTTCTCTCCCCTTGCATAGAAGTAATGAAGCAGTGTTGTGAGTAGCCCAACAGAGAGATCCATGTGCCAAAGAACTGATGTCTCTCACCAACCACCCAGACCCCAGGCCTGGCAACAGCCATGTGAGTGAACTTGACATGGGCAGGTACCCAGCCTGAGCCTTGAAGTGACCCATGCAGTTGACACCTCTACCGCAGCCTGGTGAGAGAGCCTGAGCCAGAGGTACACAGCAAAGCTCCAGCTAGGCTCTGGCCCACAGAAACTGGGAGAAGTGTTCTTGTTATTTCAAGACCCTAAGTGTGAGTTAATTCATTCTACAGAAATAAATAAATAATATACTTTGCCAAGCAAAAGCTTGGTAGTAGAACTAACGTTCAGAAAGGCCTCCTGGCAGCCAGGCACTGGTGGCTCATGCCTATAATCCTGGCTACTTAGGAGGCAGAGATCAAGCGGATCATGGTTCAAAGCCAGCCCAGGCAAATAGTTTGTGAGACCCTATCTCAAAAAAAAAACCCATTAGAAAAAAGGGCTGGCAGAGTGGCTCAAGGTATAGGCCCTGAGTTCAAACCCCAGTACTGCAAAAAAAAAAAAAAAATGCCTCCTGGCTAAAGAATTTGCAATCCATGGCTCAAGTGGAAGAGGGCCTGCCTAGCAAGCACAAGAACTTGGGTTTAAACCCCAGTGCCGCACACACACACACACACACAAATTATTTGCAGTCCCTGCAGTCCCTATATCTGCACTGACATAGACATTCTATCATATTGATCATATTAAAGAATCAGATAGCTGCTGGGTACAGTGGTGCACAACTGTAGTCCCAGCTACTCGGGGCTGAAGCAAGAGGACTGAGAATTCTATGCCAGCCTGAGCAACATAGTGAGGTTCCACCTCGGAAAAAAATCAGTTTTTTTTTTTTTTTTTTTGGCAATACTGGGGTCTGAACTCAGGGCCTCACACTTGCTAGTCAGATGCTTTACCACTTCAGCCACTCCAGCAGCATTTTGTGTGTGTGTGTGAAGGGTTTTTTCGAGATAGGGTCTCGCAAACTGTTTACCTGGGGTTGGCTTCAAACCTCGATCCTCCTGATCTTTGCCTCTGGAGTAGCTAGGATTACAGGTGTGAGCCACTAGCACTGGGCCAAAAAATCAACTCTTGGTTTTCTTTTCTTCATTACTTTCTTCCTTTATGCTTATTAATTTTTTCTTTTCTTTTCTTTTTCTTTTTCTTTTTTTTGGTTCCTTTTCTGGTTTCTTGAATTGAATGTTTAGGCATTCATTTTTTATCTTTTCTGTTTTTTAATTCTTTTTTTTTCCAGCAGTACTGGGGATTGAACTCAGAGCTTCATGCTTGTTAGGAAGACACTGTACCACTTGAGCCATACCCTCAGCACTAACTCATTTAGGGCTATAAATTTTCCTCTGAATGTGACTTTGACTGTTTCTCATAGGTTTTGAGATATTCTCTCAATATTGTAAATGTTACCTTTGAATCAAGCCAGATGACTAGAAAGTTGTTCTTAGTACCCCGTGAATGGTTAATAAATATTAATTAACTGGATAGCAAAAAAATAGTACTAACACTAACAACCACTGGGCAGAGTTAGAATGTGAAGCATCAATAACAGGATCAAAACAAAAGAAAACAAACAAAACAAAATAGCACAGGATTAGCTAAAGAAATATTGCTGCAAAAATATAGCTTAATTTTTTTTTTTTTGAGACAGGGTCTTGCTACATAGCCAAGTCTTCAAAGTCATGAGGCAGGAGGCTGCCTGTGTCCCCGATGTGCTGGAACAGATGAACTTCTATGCAGCCATCACAAATCCCATGTTTGGATTTCTGTGGCCAGGCTTCCCTGCTCACTGCCCAGTGGAAGTGACCCAAGCAGCCACAGAGATAAGTTCCCAGGACTTTGTGACCATCCTTACTGAGCTGCCAGGAACTGTCTGTGACCTCAGCAGGCTGTACTGAAGCAGTATTGAGCAATAGCCACCACAAATCCACTAGTAGCCACTCCTGGGGGTGCCAGGAGGACCCCAGGAGGTCTCTGGGGTCTCCTGCACACACGACTTCACTCAAATGTGCAGGATCGAGGGCCTCTAGGGAACAAAAGTATAAAATATAGTCGGATATTCAGAAACAGAGTCTGGGTGAAGAGACAGCTTGGATGAGGACAGAATTAGAAAACAATTAATTATGCCCCCAGGGGAAGGCTTGTCCCAGGATCTTGAAAGAAGGTCGAGTCCTCTAATGGCATGTGGAGTACAATACAGGACCCAAATCTCTACTGAGCCTCTTCCTAGCCGTGTGACCTCAGGCTAAGTTACTTAACCTCTCTGAGTTCTGTGGTCCTTCTCTGTAAAATTATAAAGTGTTGTGAGAGTCAAGGAAAATAAAACCTGGCATTTGGTTAATACCTACCAGATATCATTCATGACTGTAATCAGGGCCAGCTGTGGCAGAGATGCCCCACCCCCCCACCCACCCTGCAAGCATTGCGGTGCATTGAGGCCCTTTTGCCCTCCCGGGCCCCTTCCTACACACGTTGATCACATGGTACACATACTTGTATGCACACCCACATACACAACGCTGTTTGTAGCTTTGCTGGATGAAGTCATCAGTACTATATAGTAAAATATTTTCTTCCACCTAAAAGTTTATTATTTTTTCCCGTCTGATTTTACAAGAACCTAAACCATTTCCACATCATGGGCCTGAGGCCTCACCTGCTGAGCCCAACAGAGAAGTTGGTCCCACAGCTTCAGGAAGCTGTTGCCCACTGGCCACCTGCTGTTGGGGGACTTTGGTCCTGCAGTGTTTGAGCTCCCTACCTGTGTCCTCTCCTCCCAAAGAACAAACAGATCCACACCTTAGTGATATCTGCTGGCATTCCTCCTGCCTACCTTGCCCCAACAGCCTCACTCAGAGACAGCAGAGGGGGCCAGGAGACAGGAAGAGCTGGTGGGGCATCAGGCATCAGGTGACAAATGTCAAGTCCTGATTCTGTCCTCTGCAAACTGAGTGGTCATGGCAGGTCACAGACCCTCTGTTTCTTCTTCTGTGAAAGAAAGCAAAAAGCATCTTCTTTCAAACTCCTTGTAAGGCTTTTTTAAAATTTAATTTAAAAGTTAGGTGAATGTCTACCTTCCTTCCAAGAGAATAATTCCTGATTGGTCCACAATTCACCTAAGATGGGGAGGCCATGTGTCCAGAAGAGTGATGGTGGTAAATTCACAATGAGCCCCAACTCTGGCTAGAAAGTACACTCTCTCCCTAGGAAGGATAGGCCTCCATGGGAATCCAGTGTCTGCCATCCCCATGGACCAGAACGTGGCAGTGGGCAGAAAGATGCTGGCCCCCGGAAACTGTGTCAATCAATGTACCATTGCCATGGATGGGACAGGGCTGCCAGGGACCACACTCTCACACCAGCAAGCTAGGGGTCCTGTCCACCTACGACAGAGCTGAGGCTCAAGACCTATGTGCTCTAATCTCCATGCAAATCTGCAACCTTTCTATTCAAACCATCTTTTTTCCTAAGTCCTATCCTCAGGCACAAGGAAGATTTTCTATTGACTCAGGGAGGAGGATGAGAAAAGAAACAGACAGGTCTGTGTTCTGATAAAGTAGCAGGGGGGAAGGGATGGCATAGCAGAGAGATAAAACCTAAAGAATCCAAATGTGAAAAAGGTCACATAGCACTAGGGGTAGAAGGGCACTTAGCACTAGGCTGAAGTAGCCTATAGAATTGCATGTAACCATATATAGGTTAAGCCTTGTTTTTTAAAACCTGCTTGCAAGGGTATAT
Organism: Castor canadensis; assembly: GCF_047511655.1. Lineage (NCBI taxonomy): Eukaryota > Metazoa > Chordata > Mammalia > Rodentia > Castoridae > Castor > Castor canadensis. Next base: position 148,212,585 of record NC_133393.1, read on the forward strand.
AGGGTGAGACCCCTTTGTTCTCAGGGCTCAGCCTTTGGACATGAGTCTACTGAGTCTGTGCGGACACAATAATGCATTGCTTCCTTGCCTCAGAGTCCCTTGTCTCTGTTTGAGTTTCCCAAAACATTTCTTGGAGGTTCATCTGAGATTGTGGTTCTTCACCTCCCTGTGGCTGGAGTGCATCCCCCGGACTACCAGGAGAAGTGATCCTGCCAGGCACCAATAGACAGTTTGATCCAGAAGAGGGATTTGTCCACCCAGAGAGTCAGAGTGAGGGCCTCGGACACAAAACAGAACCTGGTGAGGCACAGGAACCGGCAAGGGGAGTGCCACCCATCAGACTGATAAGAACCTGGGTTCGAATTCAGGCCTGCCTCAGGAAGCAGAAGGGAAGTCTGATCAACTCCCAGTGAGACATCCTAGTAACCACCTTTTGGGGGTGAAACCGTGTCTCTCAAGTTCAGGGAGCGGGGTGGAAGAACTGCGCTCTGTGAGAGTGTGTGAAAGTGTGAGCCTGAGACGCAGGCCAGCTAAGCAAGTGTGGAGTTCCAATCCATGGATCCATGATGAACTCATAGGTCAAGGGTGAGCCCTAACAAGGCCTTTGGTCTGAGGTTTATACGGACTCACTATGGCCAAAGAGACACCTAAATCCCTGCTAGGGGAGTGGCCAGAGTAGACAAAGCAAGTGTGAGCCCTCGAGTGTAGGTGCAGTTCCTGATTGGCGACCATGTCCAGGTCACCAATAAGGGGCACAATTGTTCTCCCTTCTGTGTTGGAGAAGAGGACCCCTTACCTCTCCTTCAAAACCCCTCCACCTTTGTATCTGTCTTGCCATCTGGTAATGGGAGGAGATGGGTGGAAATCATAGTAAAAACACTCCCTTAGAGTGTATGATTAAAAACCTTAGAAAGGGATTTAATGGAGACTGTGGAGTAAAGTTAACCCCTAACAAGCTTAAAGCCCTTTGTGAAGTAGATTGGCCTGCTCTTGGTGTAGGGGGCCCCCTGAAGGGTCGTTAGATAAAACCTTGGTTAATGAAGTTTATAAGGTTATTGTAGGAAGGCCTGGGCACCTAGATCAATTTCCCCATATTGACTGCTGGCAGGATGCTGTCTTCAGCCAGCCCACATGGCTAAGGCTATAAGAGGCCTGTAGGATTATGGTGGCTAGGGTAGCCACAACTTCAAAGTGTAGAGAAAGCAAAGGAACCTGTACTGGTTGAGGAACCTGAGGAAATGCCACCATCCTATGCACCATTCTATCCACCTCTGCCACCAGTGCCCAGTTCTGCACCCCCACCTCCAACATTGGAGGGGAAGCCTAAGGGACAGTCACACCTGTAAAATCTGGTTTGGAAGCCTCTGGGACCTCTACTCCCCTGGCCTCCTTGAGGTCTATGGACCCCATACCCACTCCGAGTATGCCAGAGCTCACCTACATCCCCCACTCGGTCAGGAACATCTAACCAGTCTCCATGAGGACCTCTACTCTCCTCAGACTCCAGCTGCCCTGCAGATGCCCCTGAGGGAAGCCCAGAGCCCCATGTATTATGACCAGGAAGGCCAAATAGAAGAAGGAGGATGGACTTTTGTCTACCAGCCCTTTACCACCACAAACCTCCTCAACTGGAAGCGTCATACCCACTCCTTCACAGGAAATCCTCAGGCTCTGATTGATTTGATGCAATCTATCATCCAGACTCACAAACCCACCTGGACAGACTATCGGCAGCTTCTCCTGACTCTATTTAATACTGAAGAGCAAGGGGTTGGGGATTTAGCTCAGTGGAAGAGCGCTTGCCTGACAAGTGCAAGGCCCTGAGTTTGGTCCCCAGCAATGCTGTATAACACTGGCAGCTGTAAAGTGGATAGAAGATCACGCCCATGAGGGCGCCCTAAATGTCCAAGCATACACTCAGGCTCAGTTCCCTGAGGAAGACCCCCATTGGAACCCTAATGATGGCTGAGATTACAAATGACTTGAATGGTATCAGGAGGCACAATTGGGAGGCATGAACGAACAAGGGAAAAAAGCCATGAACATGAGCAAAACATAAGAAATCCTCCAAGGGCCAGATGAGAGTCCCAGCCAATTCTATGAGCGTTTGTATGAAGCCTTCCACTTGGACTCCCCTTTGACCTGGAGGCCACTGAAAACCAGCAGATGATTAACACTGCTTTTGTTGGCCAGGCACAGGGGGACATAAGGTGAAAATTGCAGAAACTGGAGGGATTTGCTGGAATGAACACTTGCCAGCTCCTGGAGGTGGCCACAAAGGTTTTTGTCAATCGAAATCAGGAGGATAGGTGGGAGGCCAACAGGAAGATGAAAAGGAAAGTGGACCTCCTTGCAGCAGCCCTTGCTGGACAGTCAGGCAGGCCACAGAGTGGCTAACCCAGGCAGATGCAGAGGCAAACCCTGAAGATAAGGACAAATGTCCCCAGGACACCCCTGCCCTAGGGAGGACCTAGGGTGAAGTCAATGTGCCTACTGTTGTTGGGAAGGGCACAGGAAGAATGAATGTCCCCAACAGGCCAGGAACTCCCAAAAGGTCCCCCAGACCAGCGGCAGAGGCCAGGTTGTAGAAGGAAAGTACCAGCCCACGGCAGGGGAGCCAGACCCTGGAAGGAAAACAATGTCAAACTGGCAGGCCTGGAAGGCTATGAGGAAGACTAGGACAGACCAGGCTCCATTCTACTGGGCCTCCAGGAGCCTATGGTCCAAATGAAAATAGGGGGACATCCCATTGATTTCATGGTGGACACGGGTGCAGAACATTCAGCTGTGACCCAACCAGTGGGTCCTCTTTCCAACAAGTGTACAACTATTACTGGGGCCACAGGGGACCGGGTTCACCACCCCTTCTTACTGGCTAGATGATGCAATCTAGGGAGTCATGAAGTAAGGCATGAATTCCTTTATCTCCCCGATTGCCCTGTGGCCTGATGGGGTGGGACTTGTTATGTAAAGTGAGGGCACAGATAACTTTTGATTCAGATGGCACAGCAGGCTTAAATTTGAGAGGATCTGAGGCAAAGACTTTAATCCTCATGGTTGCTCAAAAAGAGGAATGGAAGCTCTGTGCCCCTGAAGGGAGACCTCTTGAGATTCCTAAGCTTCCCTTCAAGATTCCAGGTGTACAGGCTGAAGACAACCCCCCAGGTCTGGCTCAAAATGTGCCCCGAGTAGTAGTGGAACTAAAGCCAGGAGCCACCCCTGTCAGCCAGAAACAGTACTTCATTCCTTGCAAGGCCCAGGTTGGAATTCAAAAACACTTTGATAGACTCTTAATATATGGGATCCTCCGACCTTGTTAGTCATCCTGGAACACCCCCTTATTACCAGTCTAGAACCTGGGGACTGAGGATTTCAGGCAGTTCAGGACCTCCAGGCAGTAAATTCAGCAGCAATTGTTACTTTGCACAGCTTAGTCCCAAACACTTACACTCTTTTAGGCCTTGTCCCAGCTGAAGTAAAGTTTTTTGCTTGCCTAGATCTTAAAGATGCGTTCTTGTACATCCACCTGGCCCTGCAGAGACAGCCTATTTTTGCCTTCCAATGGGAAAATCCCAACACTAGGGAAAAGGGGCATCTAACCTGGACATGGTTGCCACAGCTTTCAAAAATTCACCCACTATCTTCAGAACTGCCTTGTCATCTGACCTAAAAGCCTTCTCAGCTGACCAGCATAGCTGAACACTCCTCCAGTACATAGTTGACCTCCTGCTGGCTGGACCAACTAAGGAGAACTATATGGAAGGGATTCTCCTTCTCCTTTCTCTTTTATGGGAGTCAGGATACAAAGTCTCTAGGTAAAAGGCCCAGATTTGCCAAAAATACTGTCAAATACTTCAGCTTACACCAGTCCCAGGGGCACCGCAGGCTCAGCCCTGAGGGGAAACAGACTGTATGCTCCATCCCAGCCCCTAAGACCCACCAGCAAATTAGAGACTTTTTGGGAGCTGCAGGTTTCTGCCAAATCTGGATCCCTAACTACTCCTTCTTGGCCAAACCCCACTATAAAGCCACAAAGGGGAGTGAATGGGGGCCTTTAGTATGGGGGAGGGAGCAAGAGAAAGCCTTTAGAGAAATCAAAAAGACACTTACAAATGCCCCTGCTTTAGGCCTGCTGGATGTGATTAAGCCCTTTTTCCTGTATGTCCATGAGTGAAAGGGGACAGCTGTCAGGGTCCTGACTTAGATACTAGGCTTCTGGCACTGTCCTGTGGCTTACTTTGTCCTGTTGTCAGAACAACTCGATGCCATTTCCTGAGGCTGGCCACCTTCCCTGCATGCCCTAGCAGCTACCAATGCCCTGGTGACAGAAGCAGACAAGCTCACCCTAGGTAAGAACTCACCGTCTGGGTTCCCCACTCTGCCCTGACACTCACAGAGTGTAAGGGAAATTATTGGCTGACTGACTCTTGGATGGTCAAATACCAGAGTATGCTATGTGAAAACCCATGCATCTGGCTGGAGGCTGTTAAGACTGAACCCGGCCACCCTATTGAATGACTCAGGTCCCTGGAGCATGACTGCTTAGAGGTTATGAATGAGGTTTTCTCACACCAGTCAGATCTAACCAATCTGCCTATTGGTAATCTGGACATTGAATATTTCACAGATGGCAGCAGCTTTGTCTGGGATGGCACACACTTTGCCAGTTATGCAGTGGTGACTTTGGACTCAGTCACTGAGGCTCACCTGCTGCCAGTTGGGACCTCTGCACAAAAGGCTGAACTTGTCTCCTCACACAGGCACTCCAGCTCACTGCAGGGGCATGAGTAAACATCTACACTGACTTTAAATATGCCTTCACAACCATTCGTGTCCATGTGGCTTATATAAAGAGAGGGACTCATTAACTCGGGAGGAAAAAGTATCAAGTATGGACAGGAAATCCTCAAATTGCTAGATGCTGTGTGGGCCCCTAAATGGATGGCAGTTATACACTGCTGAGGACACCAGAAGGGAGATGCAAAAATTGGTCAGGAAAGAAGGAAAGGTGACAGAGAGGCCAAGCAAGCAGCCCTCACAAGGGGACCAGCCCCAACAGTTCTGACAGCTGCCTTGTCCCCATGTCCCTTAACTGAATGGGACCACAGTACACACCACAAGAACAGGCTTGGTTTAAGACTGAGGAGGGAAATTTTCTACCAGATGAATGGTGGAAGTTTGCTGATGGCCACATTGCCATACCTAAGTCACTGGCCCCTACATTTGTCAAGAAGTTCATGAAGGAAATCATTCTGGGCGAACAGCCCTTGAGACCACCCTGGCCCAGCAGTTTTATGTCCCCAAGCTCTCGGGTGTAAGACAGTATGTGATCGATGCAGCCTATGTGCCAAAAATAACCCCAGACAAGGGCCAAGGGTGGAACTCCTCTTGAAAACTTGATCGTGGACTTAACTGATATGCCATGAGCCGGAAGATGCAAATATCTGTTGGTGTTTGTCTACACTCTCTCAGGATGGGTGGAAGCCTTCCCCACATGGACTGAAAAGGCCCGGGAGGTGGTCAGATGTCTATTAAAGGAAATCATCCCTCGGTTTGGAATACCTGTGTCTATTGGGTTAGATAATGGGCCAGCCTTTGTGGCAGAGGTGGTACAGCTAATGGCTAAGGGATTGGGAATCACCTGGGAGTTGCATATGGCTTACTGCCCCCAATGTTCAGGAAAAGTAGAGTACATGAATAGAACCCTAAAATTACAGTTAGGAAAACTGTGTCAGGAGACCCATCTGCAGTGGGATCAATTACTGCCCATAGCATTACTAAGGACTAGGTCTAGCCCCACAAAACAGATGGGGCTCTCACCCTTTGAAGTCCTTTATGGACGCCCATCACCCTTAATCAGTGGCATACGTGGGGACCTTAAAGAAATAGGTGACTTCACCTTGAGGCAGCAGACGCAGGCCCTCAGGTTGACTCTCTCAAAGATCAATGACTGGGTCTGGGAGAGACTTCCTCTCAGCCTGACAACTCTCACACACCCTTACAGGCCAGGGGATGCCATCTGGGTAAAGGAATAGAATATCCAACTGTTAAAGCCTCATTGGAGAGGCCCCTTTTGTGTTATTTTCCTACCCCTACTGCAGTTAAAGTAGCAGAGATAGCTCGTTGGATCCACCACAGTTGAGTCAAGCCAGCTTCTCTCCAGTGGGAGTGCATCCCCGATCTGGCTTCGCCATGTAAGGTCACCACCCCTGGAACCTCATTGCCCTTCCTCGGCAGGACTCTGCTTCCCAGGAAACAAAAGGGGACCACGAACAGTGAGATGATAGCCCTGCTCTAGTCACTCTGGAAGCTGACTAGTCTACGCACATCAGAAGCATGAGGAATCAACTGTGAAATGGGATAGGTGAACTGTTTTCTATGCCAGTTATTTTGCTGTAATGCATTGTCACCCCTTGTCTGTGTCTGTTGCTGTAGTTCTCACCCTAATCTTTGCCATAGGTTTGGTGGAAACTTCTCCTGCTGACTGGACTCATGGTGAAAGTTTTTATTAGCTCTCTTCTACCTCTTTTGGGCAGGATGCATAATTACTGTTTATTGTTACTGATGTGCTTTCCATTCAGGGTCCCAGAGCTCTCATCCTGTGACCCATGTATTCTCATAACTCAGTTGGGTCAGGGGGTTACTGGGACCCTGTTTCTCACACTCATTTCTCCTGCCAGGGAACAGTCTCAGGGACCTGCAGACATAACCAGCCCCCTATTCTATTTGCCTGCAAGAAGGTCAATATACTCTTTCAATCTACGGTGCTCCCCAAACGATGGATGGCTAGAAGTCAGGAGCCGTGACAAGAAAGGCCACATAATTCAAAGGGTCCAGATCACCAACCCAAAACGGCCAGTGTTAATTCAATTTTACATATGTGGGGCCCCAGAACATGATGAGTCACCTCACCTGTATGCAGTAAGTAAGAGCACTAGTGGGAACCAGCTATATTGCAGCCCGTGTGGAGGCCTATCTTGGGAACAGGAGTTCAGGTTCAATAAGTATATGTGTGAGATAACTGAGACTTATGAATGTGCCCTACCCTGTCCCAACTGGAAATGTGTCCCTGGGTCACCTGGCAAAGTAAAGATAAGACAGCATTCCTTCAAAAGGGTGTCACTACCTCAGGGTGTCATTTAGGGGCCTGTAATCTTGTTAATTTTACCACCCTTGATCCAGAAGACCATAAGAGGAAAAATGGCCAGCAGATTGCCATATATATATATATTTATGGGCAGGGCAAAGACCCAGGGACCATATTGTACTTTAAAAGAATTACAGTCTCCATAAAGCCTTGTGCCACTAGGTTTTTCACCCCTTCTATGAAGAAATGGAAAGAACTGTGTCCCCCATCTCCACTATTACCAGAAATCTGTTTATAGAACTAGCAGAAACTATAGCTCAATCTTTAAAAATCACTTCCTGCTATGTATGTGGGGGAACTACATGGGGGGGTCAATGGCCCTTGAGGCTACAGAGTTAGACCCCCACGAGCCCTATAATGAGACAAGATACCCCCAGACAGCCACTGGGGTTTGGCTTCTCAAATCCTCAGTTATCAGAAAGAACTGTCTTGCCTGATGGGGAGGACAATTTAACACTTCCATTGGAAGCCTGACATGCCTGGACCAAAGATTCTATAATGTAACCACCCAGAAAACCCAATGGTGGGGATCCCCAAACCATACTAAACCAAACCCCCATCCCTTGTCCAATTTCTCTCATCTCCAACAGGCCTGGAACAATGTCAACACAGCAAACATTGAATGGCGAGCCCCAAGTGGACCATACTGGATATGTGGGAAAACAGCCTACACTGTACTTCCCCCAAACTGGTCAGGATCTTGTGTGTTGGGGTCAGTCCGTCCATCCTTCTTCCTGCTCCCACTTGCCGGGGGGAACTCTTAGGAGCTCCAGTATATGAAAGCTGGGAAGCCCAAAGAAAATTGGCAACTGGAAGGCTGACGAATGGCCCCCTGGCCCACCTGGGCACAGGATGGATCTTTGGGGTGTGGTACTCCCATCTATATGTTGAACCGTATCATCAGGTTACAGGCTGTTGTTGAAATTATAACTAATGAGACTGTAAGAGCTCCCAATTTACTGATTAAACAAAGTACTAATGCGCTTGGCCTTAGACTATTTGCTGGCTTCTGAGGGAGGAGTCTGTGGAAAATTTAACCTGAGCAACTGCTGCTTACAGATTCATGATGAAGGAAAGGTCACAGAAGAGATCACAAACCAAATAAGAAAAATCATCCACGTCCCATCCAGACTTGGAAAGGCTGGAACCCTGGAGAATTATTTGAGGATGGTTTTCAACTTTTGGGGGATTCAAAACCCCTCATAAGTGTTACGCCTTTGATTTTAGAGGCTTGCCTGGTTTTGTCTTGCCTGGGCCCCCTTTAAGTTCTGTCTCCATCCTCATCAATGCCACAGTTCAAAGGAAAACAGCCTCCCATGTAATGATGCTATGGAAATAGAAACCCCTAAATCAAGATGATGCTCTTTGACCCTAGGTGGATCCGAGCATCAGAGAGGGGAAAAATGTAGCAGGGAGAAGGATCAGAAGAGAAACAGACATGCCCATGTTCTGATAAAGTAGCAGGGGGGAAGGGATGGCACAGCAGAGAGATAAAACCTAAAGAATCCAAATGTGAAGAAGGTCACGTAGCACTAGGGTTAGAAGGGCACTTAGCACTAGGGTGAAGTAGCCTGTAGAATTGCATGTAACCACATATGGGTTAAACCTGTTTTTTTAAAAATTTTTATTGCCTCTGTAACCTGCTTGCAAGGGTACATAAGGTGAGACCCCTTTGTTCTTGGGGCTCAGCGTTTGGACACCAATCTGCTGAGTCTGTGCCGGCACAATAAAGCGCTGCTTCCTTGCCTCAGAGTCCCGTGTCTCTATTTGAGTTTCCCATAACACTATGACTATGTGATCTTGGGCAAGTGACCTAGTCTCTCCAAGCTCTGGTTTGTCCACGTGTGCAGTGGGAACTGTAAGTGTGACACTCTTAGGGTAGATGTGGGTCTTCAGGGAGAAGGCAAGGATAGGCGCAGGGTCAGCCCATGTCCGTCCAAGCACTGTTGGTAATTATTGCTGGGTCTGGCCTGCCTGAGCGGATGCAGCTCACTCTTCCAGCTCTGATGAGCCAGCCTCTGTCTTTGCTAATGGTTTGAATGGAAAAGTTGGAAATTTAACCCCAAATTTCTGTTAATGATATTTGGAGTGGGGCCTTTGGGAGGTGTTTAGAATTACATGAGGTCGTGAGGGTGGGATCCCCAGGATGGCATTTATAGCCCTATAAGAAAAGGAAGAGAAGCCAGGCTCCATGACTCACACCTGTAATCACAGCTACTTGGCAGGCAGAGAGCAGAGATCCAGAGGATAGTGGTTCAAGGCCAGCCTGGACAAACTGTTGGCTAGTAAAAATTGGGCTGTTGGCAGCACCTGTCATCCCAGCTACGAGGCACATGTAAATAGGAGTGTGACAGTCCAGGCTGGTCCAGACATAAGCTAGCGACCCTATCTGAAACATAGTTAAAGGAAAAAGGAGTAGGGGGTGTGGTTCAGGCTACAGTGTCTGCCTAGCAAGCACAAAGTCCTGTGTTCCAACCCTAGTACCACCAAAAAAAAAAAAAAAGAAAGAAAAAAATAATTACATCCCACACAGGTTATGATGCAGCACAAAGGACCTCGCTGGGCACCAGTGCCATGCTCTTAGACTTCCCCGTTAGAACCATGAACCAAACAAACTTCTATCCTTTTTAAATTGCTCAATCTCTGGTGTTTTGCTATAGTCACAAAAATAGACTAAGACATGCCTCATGGGACCAGAGAGCTTCCATGTTTAACTTGATCACCAGGTTCTGTGGCCTTTCTAAACCTCTGCTGCTGGCTGCACCTGGCCACCCTCTCCAGCTAGTATCCCTGAAGAACCACCTAGGATACCTGGACCTCTTGGGTCATCTCATCTACCTGGAATCAGGGTTGGCCTTGAGAAAGGAAGAAATTTGAAGAGTCAAAAGGAAGGGATAGGTCACAGCCATCTCTTCCAGTCCTGCCTCACAATCCTCCTAGCACCCACTGGGGTTTTTGTCAAGTGTAAATGACAGCATCCCACCCTGCTACTTTCAACTCTCCAGGGGCTTCTCCTCACCCTCAGAACAAAGTCAAGTTCTCCTCTGGCTGACAAGGTGCATATCTCTGGTCCTTCTCACCTTGCAGCCTCTTCTTACCCCATAGGCCCCTTGTCCACACTGAACTCTCACTCTCTTGACTTCACCAAGCTCAACTTTGTCCTTGCTGTCCCTTCCACCTGCATTCCTCAACTATAGACTGGATTTAGCTTCTCATAATGCACAGGTAAACTCAAAGGAGGGTGTGTGGGTGGATGGATGGATGGATGGATGGATGGGTGAGTGGATGGATGGATGGACTGATAGTTGGATGGATGGATGGATGGATGGATGGATGGGTGAGTGGATGGATTGATGGGTGGATGGATTGATGGGTGGATAGGTGTGTGAATGGATGGATGGGTGGATGGATGGATGGATGGATGGATAGATGGATGGATGGATGGATGGTTGGATGGATGGATGGATGGATGGATGGATGGGTGAGTGGATGGATTGATGGGTGGATAGGTGGGTGAATGGACAGATGGGTGGATGGATGGATAGATAGATGAATGGATGGATGGATGGATGGATGGATGGATGGATGGATGGATGGATGGATTGATGGTTGAATGGATGGATGGATGGATGGATGAATGGATGGATGGATGGGTGGATGGATGGGTGAGTAGATGGATTGATGGGTGGATAGGTGTGTGAATGGATGGATGGGTGGATGGATGGATGGATGGATGGATAGATGGATGGATGGATGGATGGATGGATGGATGGATAGATGGATGGATGGATGGATGGATGGATGGATTGATGGTTGGATGGATGGGTGAGTGGATGGAGGATAATAAGCAGGGAGCACTCACCTTAGAGCCCAGAGGGCAATTTTAGGACTCCAATTTTAGCCCTTCCCTCATCCTCCCCTGGCATATTATTCAGGTATTTTGGACGAGGAGATTCCTTCTCAGGGTCACTCCTACTCTGGCATGCTTGGTGCTGGATGGATTTACAGAAGGGACCATAATGTTCTATATTCTGCTTATAAGCAGCAAGAGAAACATTTCCATGTCTCTCTGGAAATTACTCAAATGAGCTGAGCTGTTCCGTTACTCAAGTGGTCCTGGTGTGGGCTTCTTCAGGGAAGGGAGCCTCTGGCCCTGAGCCCAACTCCTCCCTGTCCAGACCACCCAGTCTTCCTGTGGACAGTGGAATCTTCTTGATTGCCCATCACAGCCGGGGAGAGGAACATCTGGGGCCCCAGCCCGCATTCCTGCCCTTGCCCTGGCAAACCCAGGGGCAGGACTGTACCATCCAGGGCAGATGAGTGATGTTTGAGTCTGGAGAAGAGGGGCATTGGCATGGTAGACACCCAGACAAGTCACTAGCCAAGCACAGCCCTAGCCACAAGGACCATCCCCCCAACAACCACCAAGGCCTCCAGTTCACCTTGAGCCCCCAAGACCACTGGAAAGCTCTTGATCCTATTGAGCTCTGTCCCTGGGAACAATCTCCACACTCCTGGGCCACACAGAATCCATGGGTGCCCTTAGGATATTTGCAGTCTGAGAAGCACCACTCCTTTGCCCTTAAGCCCTCTTTGCTCCCAGGGAAACAGCCCCCGTTACCACTGGTCTTACATGAAGCTCTGAGAGGAAAAACAGCTAAAATCCCCTCACCTTGCCAGCACCTTTTTGAACTGATCAATGGATTCCCTAACAGTATTCAATAAACTCCTGTTGATGACCTACTGTGCACAGAGCCCTGGGAATCCCTGGGCTACAGCTCAGCAGAAGTCACCCCCCTTTTTCTTAAGGTATGATGGCCAGTCAGGAAAAGAACAAGGGAGCAGGTGCATTTGGTGCTTCCTATCTGCTGGGGGCTTCATTTGGCCCTGGTCGATCCTCTGAGTGTTACTGTGCCCATTGCATGGATGAGGAAACTGAGGCTCACAGAAGTAGAGTGATTTGCCAGAGTCCTACAGCAGTGGAAGCAGAGCAGGGTCAACTGCTTTCTATGTACCCAGCTGCCTCCAGAGGCTGAACACACAGGTCCAGAAAGAGCCAGGGAGAAGGACAAGGGTATACCCCCCATATCAGGCTGAAGGTGGGGAGCCATGATCCTTCTCTCTGTATACATGGCTGTGTCCACCCATTAGGCATGTTTATCAAAACTCTGAGGCATGAGGCCTAGCAGGGTGACAGGAGGAGATGGGGACAGAGACACTCCAGTCTCAGTCTCAGTACTGGATCAATTGTAACCCCCAAGGCTGCAGGCTGGGCCTGTCACCTACCATAGACACCAGCACCTCACATTCCAGAGTCTGCAAGATTTCCAGGGCCCCTGAGCCCAATGGCCAGTACTTTCTCAGAGGCTATCCCTTTCAGGACTGAGTCAGGACCTGGGACCCATAATACCTTGCAGGTTAAGTTCACAACCTCAGAGATCCCGCAAGCAGAGCAGGCCCTGAGGGAGACCCAGACTGCCAACGCTGTGCTGTAGGGCTCCAGAGGTAACAATGGCTCTGTGTGTAAAGCTGTGACCTCCTCTGCAGCTCAGTGGAATGACATTGGGCTCAAATCCTGACTCTGCCTCTTACTGGCTGTGTGACCGTGGACAGGCCAAGTGGCCTGGATTTCCTCACCTGGAAAGTAATTTTGTAAATTTCTACTACAGGACATTGCAATAGGGTCAAATGAGAGAACTCAGGAAATGTGCTCAACTATGATCAAGCCACTCTGTAGTTTATTGACATTTGCCAAATGGCTCCCATGCCTTGGGCAGTTTCAAGGTCTCCCACCTACATCATTAGACTTACTGTCAGGAACTAACCTGGGTCCATACAGGGCTGACACTCGGTGGATGACCATCTCTCTGGATGCTTGAACACCCCAAACCTTCCTCTTCCCAGCTGCAGCAGGAAGGGTTGGGTACAATCACTTGCCAGCTCAATGTCTGGGGATCGCCCTTGTCATCCCACCCACCCACCCACCTCAGGGCTGAGGGCTTCACCTGCCTGCCCTTGTCCCCCGCAGAATACCAGTGTCCCAGCTCCTCACTCCCCTTTCTTTATTGCTGTGTCCTCAGCAGCCTCCCCCCCACAGAAGTTACTTTTTACTGCCAGATCACCTGAGTTTGTCAGGTGACAGTTGACACCTGCTTGGTTTTTTTTAAAAGATCAGGGGTTCACTCCGAGTACGTTGCTGGTGGGAATGTAAAATGGTGCAGTCCGATGCCAA